>NW_022639460.1:772836-773861 GCF_010583005.1 Odontomachus brunneus | reverse complement strand
TCGTCGTCCTCCTCCTCCTCCTCCTCCTCCTCCTCCTCCTCCTCTTTCCCTCCCCCTCTCCTCTTGCCGCTGTTTCGCCTTCTTCGCCTTCTTCTTCTTCTGCTCCGTCTCCTCTCCTGTTGCTCTTTTTGCCCTTTTTATTCATTCGCTTCCTTCTTTACTGTCCCATACCAGGACACCGCCACGATCGATTCGCACGATTCCCAGTCGAAAGAAGCGGGACGCCGGTGGTAGCGTGGCACGCCGCATGCACCGGGCTGCATGCGCGCCGGCGACAATCACGTGTGCATCCGTGTACAAGTTCCGCGTGTAGATCGCGCCAGAGTCCCTCCGTATAAATTGGGCCCCTCATTTACAGCGTAGGCTTCGCCGACGGGGTCGATCCGCGACGATTATGTTACGGTACCCGGGCGAGCAGGTGACGGGGGCGTGAACCTCGTGAAAACCGTGACAGGGGGGTTGTCCGGGTGAAACGCCGCCGGTTTCGGCGGCTATCAACCTCGATATCGGCGCGAGCTTAGTCCTCTCCGCCACTTCGTATGGGAATTACGTTGTGCAGGTGTGAGACGGCATGAGATCGTCCTGAAGGGTTAAGGGAGAGAGAGAGGATGTCTCGAAATTTTAGTGATGTCCAGATAGACTTTCACGATTATCATGACGTGAGACATAATCGGTGATTAAAGGTCTACAACTTCTTTTATTACTTTCATGAGGTATAAATATATTCTGTCGAATTGACAGTAATACAATAATACGAATTTTTCTGTTGCATTGGTGTAGCAAATTTACTAAAGGTTACGTGACATCGCTTTGCGCGAATTTTGATCATTTCTTTCGTATCTCAATTTCGTCATTCCATATTATGAATATGCGACTGAAATGGTTGCTGACTAAATTAAAGAAAATTACACGGAGACGTGTGAAGGGAAGCTCTATAATCACGTGCACGCTGAAGTAATCCGGCTTGATAATAGTGTAATAATAAGAAGACTTGAGAGAGAGAGAGAGAGAGAGGGTGACAGAGA
>NW_022639460.1:750834-772826 GCF_010583005.1 Odontomachus brunneus | reverse complement strand
AGAGAGAGAGAGAGAGAGAGAGAGAGAGAGAGAGAGAGAGAGAGAGAGAGAGAAAGAGTAAAATCGTTTGAGTTAATGACCAAAAGAGCAAAGCACTGTACAACATTTTAATAAAAGAAATTTGAGTGGGCACCATTGGGTAAAACTTGTTTTAATAGTATTTAGATCACAAGACAATTACTAGACATTGCTAAAAACGAGTTATTCGTTAGTCTATAAGACTAACTACAATGATATTAATTAAAAGAAAAATGTGACAGCTACATAAGGGGTGTACATTTTATATAATAAATATGAGTTACATATGTCGTAAAGGATATGCAATCTTTATATGTCGACCTGTAAAGTCGCTATCAAATTTACACACACTTCTCATCGTGGAGAGAAATTTTATGCAGAAAATGGCGCAGGTGAAAACTCGATCGTCGTAAATGCGATACGCGAAAAGTCGTTTTTCACATCTTCCGTCGCGCCGCGCTAAATTCAGGTCTCGGTTCTCTGCCTTTCCTTGATTACCCAAACGCGGTAGTTGGTAACGACGTCGTAAAACGATTTCCAGCCCTCGTCGTCGTCGTCGTAGCTTGTCGTTCGTCCGGTCATGACGACGTGCTCAAACCCGTCGAAGTTTCGTTCGCGAATCGCGCCCATGAAACATGAAATTTTCTCAAGGTACACACTCACGATCACCGGCGGCTCGACAATCCAGAAGTCGAAGCGCGGGTCGTGCGGAGGACGGAGACGAGGAGCGGGAAAAGTGGGAGAGGGCGAGGAGGGGGGCTTGACCCCCGCGTCGGGTAAGGCCCGCAGTCAGCTGACTCGGGCGATCTCTCAGCTGAGGCGGCGTATCGAGGCCTTCCGTGAGATATTTATCGGACACGCTCGCGACCGCGAGAATCTTGTCTGCACGCGCGCGCGCGCACATTAAAGTACTCCGAAATATCCATTAAGCCTATCCCGATATAGGCTGCGTGACGCTGACGACGTAAGACAAAAAATTGATAATGTGAAAATAATTTGTTTTTTAATTACATTTATAAAGCAAGAATATGCCTCACCATTAAATTTACGTCTTGCAATAATGAAACTTTCTTCTTGTTACATTGATCCAACAACGGATTTACTCAAAGTTTTATATATATATATATATATATATATATATATATATATATATATATATATATATACATACCGAAATTTCTACGTTACATTTTTTACACGACAACCCGACAGACTGAGGCACTTAAACTTTAGAGCAATTTTAAGTATATTTGATCACGAAATCTAGCAAAGTTGAGTACTTTATGACTGATTAGATCGCGCTCATATTTATTACATGAAATGATGAAATAAAAATATGAAAGAAAGGCGAAAAAAATTATGAGAATTTGCTCCAAATAATATATCATGACGAATGTAATATGAAAACGTAAATATAACTTTTAGTAAGTTTGTTGCTGCATCAATACAACAAAAATGTGCACTACTGTGTGATGTAAATTTAATAATTAATTCATACAGTCGCATTTTTCCGATCATTTTTCCGATCATAATTAGTAGCCAATAATGTGACACTTACTTGTCCTCTCTCTCTAGTGGTTAGATAAAAAAGTTAGCTGACGATCAAAAAAACGAAATTACAATTATAAGATGAAAAATCATAAATAATTTCTAATCAATAATGTAACGTTCAGCTTTGTTTTTCTAAGATTTTTCTTAAATTAACGTAATCCCAATTTTGATTTGCTATTTAATTTTGAAATTCTAGTGATGATCTAACAGCTAGATTATGTATTTTAAAATAGACAAAGCATCATCTATCATATTTTATATGTGTAATGACTAGACAACGGTTAGACCCCGGCCACAAACCCGATTCTATATTTCAGTGAATGGTCAATCAGTAGGAAATTAATAATAGATTAGAAAATTTTATCTAGTTTGTGTTAGCTAGCTACTAGCTTTCGATTCCGACTTACTTATTACATTTTTACTCGGGTAACTTGCCTTAACGTGTTTCCAATTACTTTTTACACACACACATACATATAGAAGGAAAATAAAATAATAGCAATTACAAACATGTTTTTATCAAATTATCTTTCGAAATGTAAAGGAGAATGATTTATATTAGCAATCTAAGATTAACTCGTTACTAATCCTTGCAGCTAACGTAAGCCGCATTCTCCAATACGTCAGAATCTGCGTTATTGCAGACCCAGATGGATCACGCGATAATTAGCGCGGCTCGAGAGGCGCAGGCGCTTTTGGCGTTCTAATCGTTAAGGAATGTTACTCGAGATCGCGACTTGATTTAAAAGCGACGGTTTCCGCGATGGTATCTCGTGCGCGCACTCGAGAGAAGGCGAGAGATCGGGCCTTGCGTCGCGGGCGAACCTTGCCGATAAATTAAGTACGTGGTCGAGAGACCGGGGTCGCGGACTGATCCTTATCCGAATCACTCTACATCGGTAGACACGGTCTAACAGTAGGCGAGCTGCTTATCTCGCGCGCGCCAAAGACAATCGCTCTATCCTCGCTTTCGCCTCCACTTCCGTCCATAGGTCGGGGGGAGGAGGCAGGGAAGGAGGGTGGGAGGGAGAGAGGGAGGGAGGGAGGAAGGTAGGTTCGAAGGCTCGTCTTCGAAACCTGATTTTCTCTCCGTTTCACTTTCACAGATTGCGCGGCGAACGCAGGCCACGCCGAGGCGGCGTTAAACTTCCTCGCCGATGTGTCGGATGAAGGAAGGCGAGAGGGAAGGTCGAGAAAGGGAAGAGAAACAAAGAACGGCACGAGCCGCTTTGATGTACCTTCGTCGGCCAACAGATCCTGGCGAGAGGGAGGTGAGGGAGAACTTATCTTCCGTTGCTCTCGTCTCTCCCGCGATCCCATCGATTCCCGCTTCCCGACCTTGCGCGGGCAAACAGCGTCTGAGTCTTGACCGATCGTTAATTCGAACCCTATATTGCCGAGAAAAATCGCGGGATTCCCTCAACAAATGATCGGACAGGTGATAATATTTCTTTGTGGACATCGTCGGATATTTGATGAATATTTTATCGATGCAGACAAAGTCTCTCATGACTTGAAATCAATGTGCCGGGTTCGAATTAATCGAAAAGTTTAGTTGACTAAAATAATTAGCAAATCAATCGTCGAAATTGATCAATCATAATCAATCATATATGTAATCACAAATAATTTAATTGAGTGATGAAATTAATTATAAATCAAACTTTTTTATTACGTGCACTGAGAAAAAAATACTTGAAAATTTATTTGTATGTGTGAGATATAAAGTTTGTTCATAGAGAGAAGTAAACTTTATTTTACAGAAATAGTTATAGTTTATTTTACAGAAATAAACTTTACATCTCACAAATAAATTCTCAAATATTTTTTCTTAGTGTAGTTTTCCCTCAGTTTACTTAAAATTATTTAAAAAATATTTTTTTACGTGATGTGAAGAAACGTTCGTTAGTTTACACGTTTGGGTCAATTAGATTCCCATTTAGAGTCAAAGTCGATTCTCGCTTCTGTTTAGACAGCGACAAGACAGGAGTCCATCAATCTTCCCTCAGAATAATCTTCAGTATTTTTGAATTAGAATGATCGAGACGTGACGACTTCAATAAAGAAACATTGAAGAATTCAAATATAATAATTTACAAGACGGTCTCGCTAATTAAAATCGAAATTGTATCATTCGATGGACATAAGAGTTGAAAATTGCGATTCTTATTCGTACACCTTTAATAAATCCTACATTGTATCGAGTATACAGCTGCACGAAACGTTCCGAGCTACCCGATATGTAAGATTTATTAGGTGTTATTATTATCATTGATTGACACAATATTGGAGTGTTTCGACGGCGGATTGACAGACTTCTGTCTGTTTCTAGATGGCTAATGAGCCCCAAGCTTTATTCGGATGCAATTTGTGTAGAACCCCAGCCCAAAAAAATTCGTATCCTCGTATTCCATCAAAATCCGGTTGCAGGCTCCGGCCGAGACACCTAATCCGGCCTGTGCGCGCGTACATTCGATGCAACCTCCTGCTGCCTAGCCTACTAACTCGCACGGAGGAAGCGCTCAAGGAGGCACGGTTGTATCGCGTACCAGGAAGCGAGGCGTCCAATTAGGCAGCCGCGAACAGGAAGCCCCCAACTTCCCGATCGTAAAATATATCCGTCCCGATAAGCGACCGGGTCCTGGCTGGAGTGTCCTAATGAGATGCACGGGGAAGGTCTCTCGGCTTTCGCGTCACGTTTCTCCATCCCCCGTGCGGCGCGACGACGCGAGTTCTGGCTATGAGACACACGACGATATACTCCTCTCCTCCGATCGCTGGCCCGTCGGCGCTCCTCGGGATCCGAATTGTGGATTCCCGGGAGACGACGAGAGACCTCGGCTCTTATCGTCTTCTTTCTCCCCCGCTCTCTCTCTCTCTTTCTCCCCCCTCTCCCTCTCTCGCTTGTACCTGGTGTACGCGCGACGACCACTTCCTGGATCGGTCCTTCTCCCTCACCCGCGCGTATTATCCCTCGAAACGCAGCGCGCGGATGCAGGGAGCGACGGCGAGAGTCTCGGGGGGGACCCGAGGATGCCGCGCACGTTCTCCCTCTGCTCCCTCCCCACGGGAACGTCCGTTTCGCGTCCACGTCCGCACCGTGACGCATACCGTTATGCGCGTTTTCGGTCGGAAAGGACAAAAAAGAATGCAGAAAAAACAAGGAGAGCGGGGGCGACACGGAGAATGGAGCGTTTCGGCACACGCGCGGCAAAAAACGCGACGCATCCTGTGCCCCCTGACCCTTCGCGATCACTTTTCCGTCTGCTGTACCGTCCGGTTCTGTCGCCTGACCGACCGATCGATTGATCGACCGGCAGGCGACCGGTCGATCGATCGATCAGCCGAGCTATGAGATCGTGAATGCAAACGTTCTATATCCGACTACGACTACGGCAGCTCCCTGTGCCTTCTCTCTCTGTGTGTGTGTGTGTGTCTTTTTTCACTTTGTTTTTTCTTTCTTTAAGCGCCTCTTTTTGCGCGTCCCGTCGTCGTGTGTTTTGTACGCTCCGTCTCGCTCGCTCGCCTGCGTATTCGATTACGCGTGTCTCGTGTTACGGCATCGGGCGCGTGCAACGTTCGCGTCGCCGCTGCAACTCGGGATCCGAGAGCGTCGACAACTTCTTCGAGATGCATCGCGCGGAGCGCATATCGCGTTACGTTTACGTTTCAATTCGGGAGACGCACCGCGCGAATGCAATAATGCAAATTTGCACGAATCGTAGACTGTCATTTGTAATTCTGCCTTTTTAATTCTGCCTTTTAATTTGTAATTTTGCCTTTGTGTAAGCTGGAAAGCATGAGATTGACGATTGACGTCGTGTCGACATTTTCGTTCAACGTTAGTCCTGTAGTTGCACTTGAAGAATCAATGATAAATCTTGATATTCGACACTATACAAACTATTGACTTGATGTTTTAAATGTTTATTTGTTATCGTTCTCTATTGAGTATCAAAGATTATTTCGAAATTATTTAATATTCCACTATGTTAATACATCACTTGTATTTTATTTTATTCTTAACTACAATTAGCAACGTTGAACACATGTTTCTTGCTCAGCTGTGAGAAAACATATTTAAAAACTGTAAGAAAACAAATATAATGATATTGTAATATTATTATAATATTATAATAAATATTATATTTTAATTATATATATAATATAATAAATATAATAAATAACATTTTATTATTAAATTTATTATATTTTATTATACATATAATAGAAGAATATTAAATAATTGTCGAGGATAAATAATATCGAGGGACTAAAATGAGTAAAACGACAAACTTCTTTTATTCATAATTTTGTTATAATTTCTTTTGTTTTGGTGTTAAAGATTTAAAAGACTGGAAAGGAAGGAGTTGCGTAAGAGTAACAGTGATAACAGTTGCGGAAAAATCCGCGAGAGAACCAAAACAATGGGGATAAAGGCCTACTTCATCGCGTCGCTCACTAACTATAGCCGAGAGATCGAAACACCACCAAAACATATAGGACTTTTGACGGTCAAGTTTACCCTCGTGCGTCGCGCACTTCTCCAGGTGTTCCATCCGAGTTGACGGGCGACACGCGTGCCGCGAAGCACGTGTATATCGGTGTGTTGTTCGTTATTCTCGCCGGGTGGTCAAAATATTACGTCGATTGACAGAGTCAATCGGCCTCTCGTCGGTATCGCGTTACTTAACGCGCGTTTCTTTGGTCGAATCGTATATACGTGAGTGTCAGTGCTAGTGTCAGTGCCATAAGTGAATATTTGAAGTGCTACGATGGGATCAGGAGCTAGGAGCAAGATTCTGGAACAGGAAGTCAGAACGGATGATCCAGCACGCGTCCAGACGCAGGTAGTGGTACATCATATATTTCCAGGTATGCAAAGTTATTCGTTGTACAAAAGATTTCTGGTTTTAATTGACGTGTGACGAACTTGCCGAGAACTAGGAGGTACTCGAGTCGAAATTTATAGACCGGCATTCATAATCTGTAATTATTCGACGAACTATGTACTTAACTATATAACTTGACAGTTATAGTTTCGTGAATTCCTGATTATCTGTTACACAATTTATTATTTATATTTATTTTACACAACAAAAGTATAATGATTGAAACTGCAGGTCAATGATCCATGAATTTAAATCTGAAATTAATTAAATCCTCAATCAAAGATCATAAATAATTTATAACTGTGAATACCGGTCTTAGAATGCAAGTTTTGCAAATACTTTTTTGCATGTAATAATGCTTTTTGAACAGCGTGGCATCTCTTCTTAAATTTGTCAACACCTTCTTTTCACTTTTGTTTAATCTCATTATTGTATCAAATCCAAATTTTCTTTGACAGACAAGGTTATTAGACACACAACTAGTATACATATTACAAATTTTGTAATATTAACACTTGATATAATTAATAATATTACTTACTAAAATTAAGAGTAAAAATGAAATATAAATATGGAATATTGAGATAGTTGAATCTTTTAAATAACTTTGGAAAATGAGTCATTCTTTATAAAATTCGAACTCAGAGAAATTTCTGTTTCTTGTACTGAAGAAAAAAATACTTGAAAGTTTACTTGTGGGATATAAAATTTATTTCTATGAACAAATTGATTTATTTCTTTGTATTCCATATCTAGATTTTCAAATATTTTTTTCTCAGCGCAAATAAACATTTGTAGTATAATTTGTAGTATACATTTGTAGTATAATTTGTAGTATACATCAAGATAGGACAATAGCCCGTATAATGCATTGCATCTCAAGATTCCCTATTAGTCCTCCAAATTCAGCAGAATTCACGGGACTAACGTGATATCAAAATTCGTCTCGGTATGCTGATTAAAGCATCATCAAGTAATTTTCAACGAACATGCAATAATCTTTCTACGAATAATATCAATGTCGTCCTCCGTCCATTAATAAACAATTATTTATTATTTTTCCTTCTGTTTCGATAATGGTAGCTTCGCGCACGTTGCAAAGAAATTTTCGATCGTCCTGTCGCCTGATTCGCATACGACGAGTGCTGATACACAATCTTCAATAATTCATGCAGCCATGTGCGACTATAATTTATGAAAATGGCGTGCGATATATTTGCAAGTGGCGTGAGTAGAAGAGAATCCCGTAGATGTGCGCTTTCTCGTGCGTACTTCGAGTGCCGGACTCAGCGCGAGAACCCGGCATGGGGCGAGCATCGGTCCTCGTAAAAGACTTTTATGTGTTTGCGAACCTCCGAAAATAGCTACACAATCGGAACCGGTTTCGGTAGAATCGTTGCGATTTCCGTAGGACTACCTCTTGAGCAAGCGTTCCGTCACGCTAATATACGCGCGACACAGTTGCACGTTTCCTGCCTCTTTCTTCCTCACCTTCTCTTCCTCTTCCTCCTCCTTCACCCTCTCTTCCTTCTCCGCGCTCATCTAATGAGATTATTTATATATCTTGACGGAATTATCAGTTTCCGATCTCGTACCTCTTTAAGCCCACGAAGGAAAACAGTAGGAGAGAAAGAGAGAAAGAGTGAACCAACATCTCGAAGTTGCGGACGTTCGCGATGGGGAACAATGACCTCCCTTCTTTTTCGCGCGATCGACGCGCGAACGCGACGAAATATTACGTCACAAGGGTTCGTCTCATTCGTTAAAACAGCGGCAACTCATATAATCTCTCTTTCTCTCTCCCTCTCTCTGTCTCTCTACCTGTCTCTCTCCTTCTCCTTTTCCGTGTGGTTGGAATAAAAATTAATATTATATTTTTTTATTACTTTAGTTTATATATACATGTGCCAAGTAGGGATTTGGTTTACAATTTTTCTTAACCACACATCCATTCGCATTTTTACTTATATACCGAATATCACACATCAGTATTTCGCCTCGCGATCTTTGTCATTACAATTTTCTCTCCGAAATTCTGTCCTCCTGTTACGCCTTTCCTGCCCTCCACAATCGTCCACCTTTCACGCTTTTTCTTCACTTCAATTCACTCATTTGTACCTTACCCCCTATTCTCAACTTAATGCTCCTTAGAACGCCATTAACACTGTCGCTACGCACGCATCCACTCACTTTCTCGCTCACATCTCTAACCGAGTCCCAAATAAATAAAATTCGATTGTTTGCGAGCGGCGTGAGTCAAGTGAATTGTTAAGTGTCCCTTTTCGGAACGCGTACTTGCGGAACGCGTAACGCATCCGCGGCAGTAAAACATGCGGGGTTAACGACGTCATTAAAGCGTACCGTGAGTTTCGAGTAATCGCTGCTTCTATTATCCCGCTCGTGACAGTGAGCGTGCGTATACACGCGTAAGGACGCTTGCTTGCACGCATTCGCGCGTTTACTCGCATCGCCGGCTTACCGAAACACGTGAATTGCATCACGCAGTATAACGTAGGTTAACATTGCTCCAATGTGAGATTAACTTTGCTAGCGGATCTCGGGAACTAGTCGGAATCGTTTTGAGCTGCTGCTCCACGGGCGAGAATTTTCTCTCGAAAATTGAATCAGCCAATTTAAATTGAAGTTCTTTTCTTAAGAAGTTTGCTTCTTACCGTGTAAAATTAGAACTCACTGTCTTATTTTCTATCTTAAATTTGTATATTTATTTTTTTAAAATAGCAAATCCCTTGATAGGATTTGGGAATTTTCGAAAAATAGAGATGCATATAATTCTTCAAATAAAGATGCAATAATTCTGCCCATCAAAAGAAATTTAAATTAGGATTTCGTGCAATAGTAAGACTAAACAAAAATGAAAAATAGACGTTGGTAAATTCAAAATGCATCTTCTCTTTCGAAAATTCCCAAATCCTATCAAGGGATTTGCTATTCTAAAAAAATAAATGTACAAATTTAAGATAGAAAATAAGATGGTGAGTTCTAATTTTACACAGTAAGAAGCAAACACTTTGGCATGCATTAAGAAAAGAACATTAATTCTTAAAAGAAGTTTCAATGTGCCGGGACTAATTGCTCGTTCAGCAAGTGTGTGTCTGGAAGTTCCATCTTGCGCGTGTGAGGAAATAAATTACCTGAATGGGATAGTAATTTAACCCTCTGCTGCACAAATTAATTTCTCCTGTTTAAAAAACTTCTCATATACATGGGATGTTTAAGATGTTTAGTTTTATAATTTTCTTCCAAAGTAGGTTTGTCACTTTGAGGTCATGTTGAACAGTTTCTATCGCTGCTAATATACTAAAAAGAGACAACCATATTGTGACTTTCACATCACAGTTAAGGAATAACATCTATATTGAAGATAAATAATGATGAAACTGGATTGTGACTTCTGAGTGACAGTGGACAGTAGAGAGTTAATATCTCGTGGCATACTTATTTTTTGCTGTTTAGTTTGACATATTGAGTCTGTCGGATACAGTAACTTTGAAGTGTACAGATATATTATAAGTTGGAATGTACAAAAGATATATTTTTTTTTAATATATCACGGTCATTATTTTTTAAATCGATAATTTAAAGTATAAAAAAGATATAGAATTATTTTGTTGTACAAAAGTTTTCCGATTTTAATTGACGTTTGACGAACTTACCGAAAATTAGGAAATACTAGAGTCAAAATTTATTCTCGGCATTCGTAATCTGTAATTATTTAAACTATAGCTTGACAATTATAGTTTCATGAATCTCTGATTACTTTTCAACTTGCATCTCTACTTAATTTACATAATAAAATGTAATAATCGAAACAACAGACTCTCTACTAATCCATGAACACACAAATTTGTAATTAATTATATTCTGAATCAGAAATAACTTATAACTGTAAATACCGGTCTTAGAATCTAACGTAAGTTTCGCAAGTGCTTCGAACAGTATGGCATCTCATTTTGAATTTGCCAACGTCTATTTTTCATTTTTGTTTAGTCTTACTGTTGCACGAAATCCTAATTTAAATTTCTTTTGATGGACAGAATTATTGGACATGTATCTTCTCTTTCGAAAATTCCCAAATCTTATCAAGGAATTTGCTATTCTAAAAAAATAAATGTACAAATTTAAGATAGAAAATAAGATAGTGAATTCTAATTTTACACAGTAAGAAGCAAACACTTTGGCATGCATTAAGAAAAGAACATTATATTCATACGTGCAATAATTGAAGATTCAACAATTATGGGATTTTAATTTTCAGCTTGTCTATTTGACTCATGAGCGTCAAACTAAGACTAAGATTAAAAACTAAATATTGAAAATGCCCAATGCACCAAATCGAAATCTAGAGTTCCGTATCTCTCATTGTTATAAACAAATTTCGATTTATTTCTTACAATCTTTCCTAGACTCGTCTCGTCTCGTCGTTTTCGCGCCACATCGTTGTCTGGTCGCGAGGCACGCGCGAGTGGAAGCCCGTACGCGTAAGTAAGAGTCGAGAGAGTAAGTAACGAGCACGAGGAAGCGCACTCGGCGAGAAAGGTGCGGGAGAGAGAGAAAGGTGCGCGGTCGAATCCAAGTCCCCGTGGGGTCACGCCGATAACTCGAAGAAGGTGGACGGGTACGCGGTGATTGGCGGTTACGGTCAAGGACTTCGTGACGTCAGGCGCGCTGCACAGCGGTCATTAAAGTATTTAGGTCGAAAAGTCACTGTTGTGCGTTCGGCCGCTCGTTGTGCAACAGCTCGGCGTGCAGCGACGTGCGTCCGATTCCGCGGCGAGGCGCGGCGCGGCGAAGAGCGCGGACATGCGCCCTTCCACTGCTCGGGACCGGAACGTAAATTATACCGCCACGGTGTCTCGCTGGAGAATCGTCGTTCGCTTTTCGCTGGGCTCGCTAATTATTTGACTTGCAAATTCGTGACATCGAGAACGTCATCCCGTTACTGGGGCATTAGGCTCTCTCCGCGACTCCCGAAAATTATGCAAGATGTCCGATGATAATATATAAAATTCTACGTGCACGTATAAATATCAGATTACATTGGACATAAAAAGTTCCTCTATCATTTTGCAAACAACCATGTCAAATGTTGAGTTATCAATTGAGGAGGTTTAGTGAATAATCATATGCCACGAACGAGTTGTGATGGCGATGCCTACCACTGTGTTCTGGTGGATTGAATTAAACTGAACAATCCTCCATTTTATAAATAATTATAGAAATTGTGACGTTATTAATTAAAGAAGAGAAACCAAAAGAACACGTGTGACTGCACTGAGAAAAATATTTGGTATTTATAACTATAATCATATAGAGAAATAATTACTATAAATTATGGTCAAGACAACTATTTTTTTTCGATACTATAATTGTACTATAATTGTACTAATAATAATTTTATGTACATGTTACTTCCAATTAGATCCAATTTGACCCCAATCATATATTTAGTTATTTCAACACGAAAATAGTAGTAGTAACATATATATAAGATTATCACTAAAATTATAGTACAATTGACTAAAAAATAGTCGACCCTAATTTATAGAGTAATTATTTCTCTACATAATTATAGTTACAAATATCAAACATTTTTCTCTTTTGAATGCCCTTTCGAATCTTTTCTAATTAATAACTAAAAAATGTACGCGCTTATTTGTCAAATATTAGAGGACTTTTTCGTTCAGTTTAATGTAATCTGTAAGCACACAGAGTCGGCATGGCAGCTAATTTGACGCATGATTACTAATTGATCTTTTTGAATTGATAACTCAAAATTTTGCATAATTGTTTACAAAATGGTAGAAGAATTTCTTGTCGAGTTTAACTGATCTACACGTTTTTATATATGTCATTAAAGACACCCTATATACCTATGAGAGATGAGCAGTATACTGGCTAAGCGCGCTCTTGCAGGCGCGAAGAAAAATGTCACGCCCCTCGGCACGACCGATTGCCTAGAAATGTAAATATTCAGTTGACGTAATAGGGTTACGTTATCGCACATTGTTGCACGTTGGATCCATTTGACCTTTACAGCTGCGGGATATACACGCGCTCAACGTGGAGCCCGCGTTAACGATACGAGACGAGCGACGGCGCAACGAGTTTCCGCGCTGCTTTCTTTTCCGTCCTGCGCGATTCTTTCCGCTCCGTCCGCGCAACGAGACTTGAAATACGCGAGTGAGTGAGCGGACGCGCGAGCATCTTATCCAATTACGCAACGGCGACATCAGACACGGAGATTGTCGTGGATAATCAACAGCTGCATTCGCGCAAAAGTTATTTCGCCGTAGCGCGGAAGAACCTTCACCACGTCTCGAGCCTTTCACCGTGAAAAGATGAAATCAATTTCCCAGTATGACGTAAGACGGGAATATAATATCCTGTCTGCCTTCTTCCATATGCAATTCATTGTAGCCTCGACGCGGGTGGAATGTAACCTTCGTCGGGGGCGTCGAATTTGCGACGCGTAATTGGAAGCGATGCTACTTCCGCGTCTCGCGCACGAAAAGTCACGCGGAAGCGTGCGTCTTCCGGAAACTCGCATTTCCGCGGCGGGAAATCCTCGTACCTCGGTCTGACAATGATCCCCGGAGCCCACATGTGATTATCCTCATCCTCGCCGCGCTTCAATCGTTACTCAAATTCTACGATATTTTCCCGGTAGGCTTCCATGATTTTCACGACGTGAGGCAATCGAAGACGCGCACAGAAAAATATAGACTCCATTCATGTGAATGCTACGTTCTGCTGGTTCAAATATTTCACATGTGTTTATATATTCACAAATCTATCATTCATGAACTTACCAGAACGTCAAATTTATTCAAAAATTACATCTTGAATTCTAGTTAGTTTAATATTTCACTCAAGAGTATTAAATTATACAACAAAAATTCAGTTTGCTCATCGCATTGAGTCAACCTTTCCGCATCGAAACAACCTTTCCTTCGAAAAGATTTTATAATATTCTTGTAAAGAGAATAAATTTTTCTTATAAGAGTAAATGCTACTAAGCTTTTCAAAAATTTGTGATGAGTATATTCTTCAAGACTGTTATCAAGAAAATATCCTTTATTGTAGATAAGTACAACTTAAAAGAAGAAAAGTGAATTGAATAATTGTTTTTAGCAACAATCACCGTTAGTAGAATGATATTTTTCTGTACATATGGATACTCTATGATTTTTTTAATTACATTTATAAGACAAATAAACTTAAATTAATTAAATTAAATTAACTGAATTAATTACTAGTTAAAAATTAAACTAAAAATTGGTTGAGTTTACATCAAACAATGTAAATTTTTTGTCTTATAAACAACTTTATTAGAAGTCAGCATACAAATTTATTAAAAGTCACACTCATATTACATTCTACATGACATATCGTTTTGAATAAATTTTAATCATTCCTCTGTTTGGTATTTCCTTCATATCTTCTATATAATAAATATGAGTTTAATATGAACTATTCATAAGAAACGCAACTTTTACAAAATGAATAGTAAAGTTGCCGCTAAATATATACCTGTCTGTCTAAGTTATTCTCTCATAATGTAACATAAATTTGATGCAATATACCACAAGATTCGAAGCTAAGATTCTGTCTATAGAGTTTACACATGAAGTAAAACTTGATAACATTACGTCTGATCCAATTCTATCAGTATAATTCTTAGATGCGATATTTATCCCCTTCTTTATTGGGTTTTCAAGAGCTATTCTTCATGTATCCCGACGTCTAACACGCGATTGTCGAGCGGGACAGGCGAGTGTACGTGAAATTAACGCTCTCTCTAACGCTCTCTCTTATAAGTCCAGTTCTATTTATAGTTTGGCGACAACGACGGCGTACACACGCCAAGGGTAGAGCAAATAAGTTCGCACGCGCGTCGCTGCCTTCCTTCATCGCAAGGGTCATCAGAACCGGCAGCCCACCTCCTTTTCTTCCTCTTCTTTTTCTCCTTCTTGTTCGTTTTCTTCTTCTCCTCTTCTTCTTCGTCTTCTTCTTCTCCTCTTCTTCTTCGTCTTCTTCGTCTTCTTCCAACCCTTAGCGCTCTTCGTGTCGTCACGAACGCTCGTATTGGCCTGCCGGTGCAGTGTGCGCGCGAAGCGCAGGTTACATAATTATTCCGGCCGTGCCTCGGGAGCGTTTCTTGGCCAATGGGACTGTGGTTCTATGGGACAGTGGACGGTGTCCCCATAGAAGCCACGCCTCGTGACCCAGACTCCCACATAACTGTTCTCGAAACATCATCGGCAGTCGGAATGAATCGACGCAACGCAGGAGGAAGAAAGTAGCGTCGCGGTAGCGTGAGAGAGAAAGAGATAGGGAAAGGTAAAAGGGAAGAGAGAAAGAAACAGAGAGAGAGAGAGAGAGAGAGAGAGAGAGAGAGAGAGAGGCGGCACATAGAAAAAGACGGGCGCACACCGTACACGCCGCCCCTACTTACCGTAATTGCGACGATAAAGGATGCGAAATTGGCAGTACGAATTCTATCATCATCGTACGGTACTTGCCGACGGCGCGTACGTTATTATCGTAAATATCGGAATCTCGCAATAATACATCGATACTGTGTAACGCGAGCACACACAAATGGACTGGAATTTACATTACCGTACGCTATTAGACGTCGCAACGGTAAATCCCAATATATCGGGCCACATTCGATGAGCTAGGCAAATCGGCTTTACGCGAGCTCCGAACCGGTGGAAGCTCCGCGCGTTTCCTCGATCGTATGTCAGATGTATAATATATCTCTCATGTGACCACAACATTGACTTACATACGGTTATTTCGCCGTACTGTGGATTCTTTCGTGGATACACACGGAATGTTACCATGAGAGCGAACGTTTCGCGCAAATACGAAGTACCATGAAAATAAGGGTCGTGATTACACAGAGATGCACGGAGGAAACATTGCAGTGGAAATTACAATAGAATTGTTCAATCTCGAACTATTGGGAAATTATGACCAAAAAATTACTATATATATATTTGTTTAAAAATATTTTTATATATTTCTAAACATGTTTGACTTTTACTACATAGAAATTGTTATAATTAGTTAAAGGTTCTTCATCTCTCGTGTATTTCGATAGATCGTCAAATTTACGGCTTCTGTAGTAATTTATACTACAATATGCCAGAGTGCATTCCTACTTTGCAGAAACTATGACAGAATGAAGTGTAATTTCAACATAATTTTTACTCCGATATTTTCTCCGTATGGAAAAGCGATTTCTCGCTAGAATTTTAATCTATTTACTTCGTCAGAAGATTAAAAAGATATATCTACATCACTGAATTGTCTTTTCTTTAAAATTCCTTTTCTTCACGTCAAGTGTAATAAAACGAATGAAAAGGATATTACTTTTGCGATGTGATCTAGCCTCGACTACGCGCGAATACATCAGCTTCCGGGCGAAATGAACGGATATATCCGCTCTTGATGCAAATTGGTTAATCTCGATAGATCGGTATATCGTCCGCGTGCGCCAACGACGACGACGACGACAACGACGCGGTCGAGCAACACGTCGCGAATGACGAACGGGAATATACAATACGGCCGTCTATTTTGCGCTCATAAAAGTGCTTCCTAAGGCCGTGCCAAGCACTCGAGTTCCAGTGCCAAGTGGCCGGTTTAATGGCACGTCCGAGGTGTGTCCGCGACAATTCAAGGTCCGTGATATGCTGCCGCGCGATTCTGTTATCACTTCCTAAGCAACAGTCACTCCCATTGTTTGTCTGGCAATATTTCTTCGGTCGCACGCGCGCGCGCGCAATCGAGGTATCGCTTTTCCGGGACTAGTCGCGTCCTTACTCACATTGGCCGTCAATGGGGTCGACGCGCGCGTAGGCGGCCCGGAAACGCGAAAAACGAGATCGCAAGCGTGCATATTTGCTTCGCATTCTGATATTCATTTTATAATATTGACCATAGTTACGCGAGAGTAATCCAATCTACGTGAAGTACATTTCGAGAAAAATAAAGATGAAAATTTGATGCGCGATTTAACAAGTATAAATAACACTGAGATACTTTGCAATCGTTTGATATGCCAACCATGATCAGCTTTCTTCTTTTTAAGGATATTCAATGACGAATTTAAACAATGGGTTGCAAAAAATGACACGACTAGTAGAAAATAAAGACTGTTTTTAATTAATTTTTTAGATACCCATAATTCATAACGCTTGGATCCTTTTTTTTATACGGAAAGACGTATGAATCCATTGATAATAAAAATCAATCCTAATCATAATTTTATGGTTTGGATTATTTTTGTATAACTATGGCGTATCACTAAAAATATGTTTGCAAAATTTCAAATACGATGAGTAATTTTGTTGTGTTGACACTTAACTATTTTAATTTCGGTGATTCATTAGATTGATCTGTTAAGTTAAAAAAATTGTTTCTATGAAAATAATTTTTCTCATAAACAACTGTCAACTCACTGACATTGTATTTATTTGCCGAATGTCTAGTCAACAGAAAAATATTTATCACAATGTTGAGTGAATTAATTGATTAAAATTTTCTTTGACTAAAATAATCGGCGAATTAATAACTAAAATTAATAAATCGTCGTATATGTAATCACGAATAATTTAGTCAATTGATGAAATTAGTTATTAATCAGTATATGATCAGTTACATCACTGTTTAATTAATAATCAACTTCATCGATCAATAAAGCTATTTGTGACTTTGTACATGACGGTTGATTAATTTTGACGACTGATTTGCCGATTATTTTGGTCCAAGAAAATTTTAATAGATTGATGCCTAATTTATTATCATCATTCGCAAAAAATAAAGAAAATGATAAAAATCGAATATAAGTTTTCAAGTGCTACTCAGTCCAATTTTTCGATTTAACTAATGTCTATCTAACTTCTCTGTCCAACTAATAAAACAATAAGTTTTCAAGTGTTTACTAATCTGACTGTTTTAACTCGTCTTCATATTTTGACATAAGCATGCGTCACGAGTGAGATCTCGTTATGCGATCTCAGTGGGTTAATATAGGCGGTTTCTAAAAAGAAATATGTCGGCAAATAGGATGTGTAATCCGTGGACAATCGCACATGGCTCCTGAATCGACCTGATATATCTCCACAATGACGCGCTCAAGTGCATCTTGTTGGCTCCTCCAGCGCGAGTAATAAAACGTTTGAAACTCGACGACGTCGGCGGTGGCAAGACGGAGTCCGCGTCCTTTCGTCGACTCCGAAGGGGCACGTGCGCGCTTTCGGATAGAGCAGCCGCAAATGGATGACTCGTCCTCCCCGGCACGCGCACGACCACCCGTCAAATTAAAAGGATGAAAAATGCCAGGACCGAGATATGTACTATCCCTCAACGTCTCGTTTTTCTGCCAACGTTTACCCTCCAACCCCTTTGTCCGGGGCGGTTTCACGCCACTCCGGTGACTGGTCACTCCGCGTGGTCGCCGTCGCTCAATGGTCCATAATGTCGGCCACTGAAGCCCTTAAAACGCGTGTCCGCAAGATTAAGGGGAGAATACTCGGACACCGACAGAACTTTTAGGGCCTTTTTAGTTCGCCGTCCTTTGAGTCCATTCATGGAGCACTCGAACGTAGTCTGCTGTGTATAGTCGAGGGCTTGCCCGCGGCTTGCCCGCGGTTATGTGACAGCTGGAAGAGAGAGGGCGTACGACGCGTCTAATTGCCAATTAAAAAGACATTTTTCGTGGCCAGGCAAGCTGACCACTTGAATGGACAGCGATCTCTCTCTTCTTCTCTCTATCTCTCGCCGCTCTCGCTCTTCCACTGTCCGCGACCACCGACACAACACTCGGACATCTGCATCTCACTCTGCATTGGAAATCACGGACTGTGTTGGGGTTAAACGTTTCTTTCACATCTCGGCCGGCGAGATTTCATTCTGGCCACGCGGACTTAAAGAGTTGTGACAGAGGAATCCGTAGGTTTTACTTATCCGTTTATTTAACTCTGTTGTAAACAAGAGGCTTACTTACACTAAACTTC
The DNA here is from genome assembly GCF_010583005.1 of Odontomachus brunneus. Lineage (NCBI taxonomy): Eukaryota > Metazoa > Arthropoda > Insecta > Hymenoptera > Formicidae > Odontomachus > Odontomachus brunneus. The sequence goes on along the minus strand of NW_022639460.1, from coordinate 754,315 downwards.
ACTGTCACGAAACTGCACACATTGAAAGAAAAAATATCTAAACAATAAAAATATTTATTTGACAGATACTTAATAATATAATTATTTGTATTAATGTACATATATTTTTGCACTGAGAAAAAGAAATTTTTAATGAGAAGATATAAATTTTCTTCAAACCTTTTTGTTACATCGCGCGCGAGAAAATGTGAATTTTCCTAAAAGCAATTATTTATTTCATTTAAACAAAAGAATTTAGACTTAAGGAAGTATGTTATTAGTTGAATTAATGTTTTTTGTTTCTCAAATATTAATAACCCTGAAGTTCACAGAGAAAAAGAATGGCAAATAAGAAGCTCATTGCGCGCGCAGAGAATAGTATGCAAAAATTCTATATTGTACAAAACAAGCGTTTAGCAATAACCTGATGTGACTATGACTATCTCTTTCTCTCTCTCTCTCTCTCTTTCTCTCTCAGTCCGGTCAATAGGTGACCGGTTCTTCAGCGGTTGTGTAACCTCAATGACTACAAATGACGTGAAAATGCGAAGGACGCGCGGAGGAAGCTCTCGCGCTTATATCCAGCCGGCAAAGTGGCGGAACGTGTAACGAGATAAAATAGAGAAGCGCGCGCACGCGAAAGGGAACGAACGGTGGGCCCCTGACCGGATATATATCGCTCTGTAATTATTCCGCCTTTATAGTGTGCGACAACCGATACGGTAGTAGGCCTTCTTTTCCTCCGCTTCCTCCTCTCGCGACGACGTCGCGACGTCGTCCCAGCAGCAATGTGCGCGGCGCAATCCGCGCGTTGCATCGCGTGGGCTGTGAGTTACGCGGCGACTTCCGGGTTGATCCCAGTCGTCGTCGATCTCGCGGATCAAATTCGATGGTTTCCAGGAAGCGATCGATTCGCTCCGGCGACTCGATCGAGGCGTGCGGTAGCCGTTCTCGTCGAGTCGACTCGGGATCGTCATCAGCGGGTCAGATAGGCGTGGGTCGTGCACGGCATATGGACACAAAAGGGCCCGGTGAGGAACGGACACTCTGCTCGGGAAGAGGGCAGATTCTCCCCCCCCCCCTCCTCCGGCCCCTTCCGATCTCCTCTCCCCTTCGTCGTGCCGCGGATCGTCCTTCTGCTCTTTTTTTTCTCGCTCTCCTCATCACTTTTAGCCGTGTGTCTCCTCCCACTCCCGTTTCCTTCGTTCCTTTTTTACCGGAAAACCAGTTCGAAGTTAGATGCAGCGCGAGATACCCGCGTCGGCATCCGGAAGGAGGCCTCCTCGTCGCCGCGGCGCACAAGCTGCGCGGCCGAGAAGGCCGAAATTTCGTAAAAAGGGTTCGAGAAATAACAGAAGAGAGAAGCGGAACGGGTGGGGACCAGCTGCGCTCCTTTTCCGCGGTGAACGAAAGAAGACGAGCCGACCAACCGAGAAGAAAGGGGTGAATGACGGCCGGCGAAAGGGGATACCTTTCGCCGGCGCGGAGCACGAGGGGAGAGCACCACCAGCTTTCCTCGGCGTATACTTCCTGATTCTTCTGTTTGTGCCGGCGGAATCGGGAGGATCCGGAGTCACGTGTCGCGTGCCGCGGCACGCGAGCGAGCGTCTGGAGTCCGTGTTTCCGTAGGTAGAAAGATACCCAGGTAGACTTTCATGATTATCACGACGTGTGTGAAACGATAGGAACTCTGCAATTTCTCATATGAGACAAAAATATAGTCTGTACTAAATCAACAATTAAGTTTACATTATTCAATAGTGTTGCCATTCTATGTGCCAAAAAAATATAAATGCCATGCACTGCAAATCCAAATGTGTTATTTTGGCTGAATCTCTCTTTTCACACGTTCCTCTTACACGTTTAAACGCCTAAATATATTAAATCGCCACGCCAGTCTGAAAAGTTAAATGACATGATTTGAAACCTCATGTAACCTGTCAAAGGAACTCTGACCATAATTGCACGTTTATGCGTGTGATTTAAAAATAACACATTGAATTTGTATCACTCACAAGGCGGGAAGGAACGATTTCGGGATAAAGAATGAGCTCTTCACCGATCGTCGTTGCTCTCCGCGATTTACGGAGATTCACTTTCAATCACTGGTGCCCGACGACGTATCATTTATTACCCGCCGCATGCATACCCGCCAAGCGGCTACAAATCATTCGTCCTCTCGCGCGTTACGGAGTGTTCGCGAAGTCGTATCGACGTGTCGTAAATCAGCCCGCCGACCCGCGCCGTCTCGCGAGGCCTCCCGACAGACTCCCCTGTCCCCGACGGCCGCCCCTCGGACATTTTCGAATTAGCCGAAGCGCGTAATCCCCAAGCGATAATTTTCCGGCGTGTGCGCACGCAAGCGGATCGTTCGCGGTCGGATAATTACGCGCACGACAGAATCGGCCGGTTAGACTTCATCGAGACGTCGTCTCCATCTCCGCGTCCGGATCGCAGAATCGCCTTGAGCACGCACCGCGCGAGCGAGCGGGCGTACATGAGCATGCGTGCGTGGCTGGTAATTGTCGTTGCTGGAAGCAAAACGTCGCGCGCGTGCATGCGTACGCGCTCCCTTCGGCCGGCGTCCTTCGTCGGTGCGCGCAAGAAACGACGGCTATCAAACCCGCGCCGCCATTCATAAACTCTTTTCCTCTCTTTGAGCTAGCCACGACAGTATACGTACATATCCGTCGGTGTAAGACTGCGATTTTGTGAGGTGGATGACAAAAGGGAATTCTCTTTCTTTGTTTTACGCGGTGAATTACACTAAGAGAAAAAAAAATATTTAAGAAATGAAAACTTATTCGTTGTTTACTAATAACAGATTTGCTTCTACTGATATACCAAGTATTTTTCAAGTGAAAATATACATTTTTTGAAAATTCTAGCTTTTCTTGAGCACTATTTTCCTTTCTTTGTGAACTAGCTATAGCAATAGATACATCTATTGATAAAACTGCAATTTCGCAAGGGGGATGAGAAAAAGGAATTTTCTTTTCTTGTTTGACACGATAAACTGAGAGAAAAAAATATCTAAGAAATAAAAATGATTAATTCAGTGAGTGCTAATAACATATTTGTTTATACCGATATAAAATATTTTTCAAGCGAGGAAATACACATTTCCTGAAAATTTTAGTTTTTTACGAAAGCAATTGTGCTTATTCTATTTAAACAAAAGAATTTAGATTTAAATAAACATGTTACATCAGTGCTGGCCGAGCAAATATTTTTATATTTTTCTCTCAGCATATCTTTTGTTATAAAAAATTATTATTGCATAAATCAAATCCACTCTCAATCGAATAATTACAAGAGTCCTCTTGATTAAAATCTAAATTATGGAAAACAATGGACAGGTCTAGTTTGCATATAGGTTAACAAATCAGGCTTGCAATTTGACACTTATAATTCATTGTATTGTATAATTTTAATTCTGGACGCATATATATATATATATATATATATATATATATATATATATATATATATATATATATAT
>NW_022639460.1:737926-750516 GCF_010583005.1 Odontomachus brunneus | reverse complement strand
ATATATATATATATATATATATATATATATATATATATATATATATATATATATCTTCTGGACGTATATATATCTTTGTTAACACATAATTGTGTATATAATTGAGTATACATATCTCTAATAATGCATTCCCTCTCTCTTCCTGCTCTTTTTTGGGACGTAACTGACCAAACTGTATTTGGGCTCGTAAAAAAAGGGAGAGAGAGGCACGAATGCAGACACGGGGTGTATTTACCTCGGCGATCTGCGCGCGCATAGGTAACATCTCGCACGTTCCACACGTACGGTTTGAGCAGCTGGGCTCACACCGAGAACATTCGGCGAGACGTACATATGCGTGCACGTGTGCACGTATGCACGGACGCGCGCTCACGCACCTCGGTGCGCGGCCGAGCGCACACACCGCGCTGTGGAACGCGGCGCACAGTCGTCCCTCCGAGAGCGGGACACGCTCCTCAGAACGGCGAACGCGGAAGAGGCGAGACCGCGATGCCGCGCGTTGCTGCTAGTCCCTTTCCAAGTAAGAGTGGGTTAAGGCCCAAGGTCCTGCTGTCGTCTCGGAGGCGATCCCCCGGATGCGAAGGATATACACGCTCGGGACTGCGCGTCCCGCGCAGCTCCGACCTACAGACTCGAGAGAGCCGGTGGGCACCTTATACCTAACTGTATCTACATTCACGTTTGCAACGCGAACGAACGGACGTACACCGGACGCATACGATGAACCGCCACCAACGACTCTGTCTTTCTCTTTCCTTCCCTCTCTCTTTCTATCTTTCTCTCTCTTTGCTCCTCTTCGCCTTTCTCTGTGCCTCTGCCCCCTCTCTTTCTCTCTCTCTCTCTCTCTTTCTCTCTCTCTCTCTCTCGCTCTATTCTCCTCCATTTCTCTTTTTCCCCTCTTTCTTTGCCATCTCGCGTCCTCCTCTCGCCCTCCCCGCGCGTTGCCATCTGCACACGCACGTTACCTATACCGCGTACTGTTCGGCGGTGCACACATACGCCCACCCGGCCGTATAAAGCCGCGCGCCGCGTGACGTATGTACGTGAGAGTGCCTTTTATGTAGGTAGGTACCTACATGCGTGAAGACCTGAACCGTGCCTTCGGAGATATGGCCCGTTACTCCGGGGTGTCGCGCACTGGAGCCAGTTACCGTGTTACCGCAATTCAGGCCACAAAGTCAAAATACAGTTAGCCGTGGCCGCGTGCGCGAGAGAACCGCTCGGCTGCACGAAAAAAGAAATCCGGCTGACCGTCGTCGTCGTCGTCGTCGTCGTCGTCGTTCGGCACGTCGTCCGCGCAGAACATCCGGCTGCAAACCCACTTATGCGCAGGGGGTACGTCCTCGGGAACGGCACGCAGAGAGAGAGAGAGAGAGAGAGAGAGGACCGTTCGCCAAAACGCAGCGCTCGGATAACATAACCGTCGAGAGCGACCGTTTGCGGGAAATGATCAGATGACCGGGCGTACGGGATTTTTGCCAATATACCGTTCCTTCGGCATTACTCACTCGCGGGAGGAATCTAGGTCTCGCCCGGGGCCTTCTAGCTCGTCTCTCGCTACTTTCTCACTGATTATAGAGGAGACTTTTTTCTCTCTCTCGGCTAGCGCGCACATATGTTTACCCGTACGTACAGTACCGCTCTAACCGTTAGAGTTCAACGTCATTCAACCTTCGCCGTGCGAGAGTTATCGGGTATATTTCGCTCGGCAAAAAATCCCTCCTAACAGCCTTTTTCAGCCAGGCAGTTTCGAGAGATGTGAATATGATGCTTGTTAATCCCGAAATGGGGGCAGGCGAGAAGAGAAGGAAAGAAAAGAAGGAGAAAAACAGCTTCGGCGATCCGGAGGGATTTTTTGCACGGAGATGACGCCGCGACGTGTACATCAGCGTGCCGCAGCGTCTCGTTAGAGTCGCTCGCTCTCGTCGCAGGTGCGCGTGTCAGTGCAGCGGGAATCGCGATTCCCTCCCCTCACCTCTCCTTCTTTACTACCTGGCGCGTCCGCGTATCTGAGAAACTAGGCCGGGAAGTTCAATGTTTGCTCTGCGAGCTTTAATAGAGCTATCAGTCTCAACAGCCTCACGGACTCTGACACCATAGATCAGTGCCGTGAGTTAGTGCACGTTAGCGCGGACAGCCGAGCTCGTTTCGCGTGATGTTTCTACTATATGGGCGCCGGTGTAACACGCGCGCGAGCGCGCGTCCAAGTGGCTCGTGTGCTCTCGCGTACCTTGCGAACGAGCGTGCGTATAGACGGACGATACGATCGTAATGGTAATTCTCCTTCCCCGACTCTGCCGGCCGACCGGACCGATTACGACGATTGAGTGAGGTGAAATTCGCGCGGGATTAATTGAGAAATGGTGCGCGATTCATCTCTTCGGCTCAAATGTGTACGTTTGGAGACCTGTTGAGCTTCTTGCGTATTTCAATTAGGGCCAATTGTTCCAATCTCTTGGTAAGCTACCTTACAGTTAAATCATAGTTTGTCTTCGTTCTTTCTTCAAACTGAACAAAGACATATATGATTTAACTGTCAGATAGCTTACCAAGAAGTTGGAATAATCAGCCCTTACTATATTATATTGAGCCGAATGCTTGAAATTGTTTGATCCAGAGCTCCTGACTTTACAGAATGATTGCTCCTTCACTAATGAGCAACTATTCAAAATTTGATGAAATTTGAGCAAGGTATTGAGGAGATATAAGGGTATTGAAACTTTAATCACTTTAACCGCCTATATATTTTTTCAGCCACAAGAAAGTAGACAAAGTTAAAGTATAGGTAGGCAACTATGATTTGGCATTTGACCGCCGTTCACAGGATGCAGGATTCCCATAATATTTCGGGCGTCCTTTTTTACACACATTGATACACACATTCAAAGTTATCCATACTTTCTTGACATTTTTTATACATTATAAACATATCCTAAACGAGTAAAACTATTATGTTACTTTTCGATTTATTTTCGAAAGAAATTCTCTGCGTATGTGAATAAACATTCACCCCAAAATCCTATAAGAAAAATGGGAATCTCGTCACATGATTGACAGGTGTCATGTTTATGTCACTTTGAAATTAAATCACATTAGGTGGTAAACTTAGTTCCTGCGGCTCACAGTTAGATGACGTTAGTTGTAGGTGTAATTTATTTTGACATCTGAAACTGGCTGCATTTTAGAGGTTAGACATTTGTCAATAAAATTCAGTGCGAAGAGATTTATTTAAGCGAGCAGTGCTATTTTTTCTTTTGATTAAATATGGAACGTGATAAGTTGTTTTTTCGACATGTGCTGCTTCATTACTTTGACTTGAAAAAAACTGCAGCTGCAGCTCATAAATTGCTTTTCGAAGCTTATGGCAATTATGCTCCATCGGAAAGAACATGCCAAGTATGGTTTCAGCGATTTAAGAGTGGTGATTTTGATGTCAATGATAAAGAACGCTCAGGCCAACCGAAAAAGTTTGAAGACACCGATTTGCAGGCATTATTGGACGAAAACTCTACTCAAACGCTCCAAGAATTGTCTGCAGCATTAAATGTTACTCCGATGGCTGTTTCCAAACGTCTACATGCAATGGGAAAAATTCAAAAGGAGGGAAAATGGGTACCACACGAATTAACCGCAAATGCCATTGCGAATCGCTTAAACATCTCTATTTCTCTGCTCGCCAGGCAGAAAAAGAAGAGTTTTTTGTGGCGCATAGTGACTGGCGATGAAAAATGGATATACTTCGATAATCCTAAACGAAGAAAATCATGGGTAGACCCTGGCCAACCATCGACATCCACACCAAAGAGAAATATTCATGGCCACAAAGCAATGCTTTGCATTTGGTGGGATATGCACGGCGTCGTTTATTATGAGCTACTCAGACCGAACGAAAGTATCACGGGGGATCGATATCAATCACAATTAAACCGTCTGAATGAAGCATTGTTGGAAAAAAGGCCAGCAGTAGCCAGCAATCGACGTAAAGTCATGCTTTTGCACGACAACGCTCGACCACACGTTGCCAAAGCCGTCAAAGAAACACTGATGCAGCTCGAGTGGGAAGTTCTCCCGCACCCAGCGTATTCACCAGACTTAGCTCCTTCGGACTATTACTTGTTCCGGTCGATGCAGCACGGCTTGGTGGATACACACTTCAGAAATTACGAGGATATGCGAAAATGGATCGACGAATGGATTGAATCAAAAGACCAATCGTTCTATCGTCACGGAATCTACGCGTTGCCCGAAAGATGGGAAAAATGTATAGCTAGCGAGGGAAAATACTTCGATTAATGTATTTTTTGCTTCTGATGTCGAAATAAATGAGTTTTTTAAACAAAAAAACCGCAGGAATTAAATTTACCACCTAATATTTTTCTGATTTTCATAAATTCGTCCCTGAATGAGTTAATCGCGCTCTCACTTCTAAACTCTCTCTCTAATTGTCAGTTAATTATGAACTTCTCCCTTGAATAAATCAGTTCCAACCGCGTTCTCTTGACACAAAAACGCCCTCGTTCTCGTATTTGATGCCTTCCACTGAAAGGAAACTGGTTCAAGAGGAAGAAAGATATTTTAGATCTCCTAAAGCGAAACAGTTTCAGCGCCATGATATTCAAACAAACGAGCCCCACCGAAAACTTTTGTTTCCAAAAGTTTTGGGAAGCATCAAAAGCCGAACATTCCTCACGAAGACACGCTTTCTACGGGAGGAGAAGGAAGCACACAAAAGCACGCCCGGCGTCACAAAAGAACAGCGCCACGTCCGGAGAAAAGAAGGAAAGAGCGGGAGAAGGCAAAAGGAGGTCTACTACAAGATTGCAACACCGATCCCGGCGCCACCAGGCCATCCACGTGGATCCACGAATTTTCAGAATACGAGCACGCGGTCGTACTTATTCCCGGCCCCTTGGCGCCCTTCGGCCGCATGTTGCGTCGTCGCCTTTATCGGGATTCTCTCTCTCTCTCTCCTCTCTCTCTCTCCCTCTCTTTCTGCCCTTCTTTCACTCTTTCTCCCTTCTTCACTCTTTCTCGCTTTCTCTGTTTCGCTCTTCTCCGTTCTTTCGCTCGCAGAGCACGAAAAATCCATGCGCCGAAGTGGGAGGAAGGAAGGTGTGCTTTCGGTAATCGTAGCGACGTTCCCGGCCACGACGTCGACACGCAAGGGCCCCCCCCCGTGGCATTCCACACGTCCGTCCACCCGTCCGTCCAAGCTGAGGACGGCGAGGAAAGGCAACGCCCAATTCGCAACCTACGGGACATGTGAACCGCGTTGATATAGTCCCTAGGGAGTGGGCGTCCCGGACGACTCTCGCTATTCCTAGACCGGACAATTGTTTCGCCGTGCCCTGCGCGCGGGAGGTTAACGACACCCGCCGCCGCGGCCTGTCGAAACACTCGCTTGAATATCATTTCGTGGCTCCGCAGGACCGAGTTACGACGCTTCGAGTTGCCTCCTCCTCCTCCTCCCCTCGTATCCTCTTCGCGGCCTCTCGCCTGCCTCCGGCTTGTCTTTTGCTCATAACGAAACAATCGACTCCCTTCACACACGCGCTTCCCTACGCCACCCTGGACGCGCGTCGCCGCTTTGGCCGTGCCCGTGGATCAACAGCAACCGCGGTCTGTGAGTGCGCCCGATGCACCTGCACGCACGATTCGAATTCGTCGGCCACGACGACGCTTCATAGACGATGGAGAAGCCGGCCTGTCGGCTTTAGGAACGAGGAAGTGTCTCACGTACGCTCTCCCGCCTACGCGCGCTCGCACAACGTAAGCAGATGTTGCGCAACCGGGCGATACGATTCTTTCCCGGATGAGGTATGAACTCGCCGTCGGTGAATTCAGGTCCCGATCCTCTTCGCCGACGACAGGAAGGAAGCGGAAGCAAGCGTGCGGTCTTTCTCTTTCGCCCCCTCTCGTCGCGTGAGAGATCGAGCGACGACAGCACGTGTGAGGATCTGAGCATCCCTTCTTCTGTCGATGAGATCGACGATCAGCTTGCATCTGACTTATTTTTAATACAGATGTCAGAAGCTGCTCTGAGATCATTCTTATTCAAACACTCTAAAAAAGTGACTTTTTGTCACAGGAAACATTTGAAATTCGAAGATATTAATATTCTCAAATGCATCTCGGTTTAATGGCATCTACACTAAAGAGTATTATAATAACCTTTTTTTCATATACATTTTTTTATTTTGCCATGTTTTCTATACTGAGAAAAAATTACCTGAAAATTTATTTGGAAGATATAAAGAGTTTATTCCCCAGAAATAAACTTCACGCTCCACAAATAAATTCTCAAATATTTTTTTCTCAGTGTAGTAGTAGAAATAAACTGTCAGTAGAAGAAATGTTTCATGTTAAGAAACATTAATAAATTTTTTAATAATAGATCTCAATTTAAAATAAGATTTTAATAATATATTGCTTAAAAAATATAAATAAAGCAAACACGAAGCAGAAGGATGATAGATTAAGGTGGAATATGTTTCTCGGTTACAAAATTCTCTAGCAAATTTTTATTGTAAAATTCTGTCCGTGCAAAAAGCCCAAGACGCCACTTTAAGTTAAATGCGTAGCAGGGTTCCAGGAAGAAACACAATCTAATAAGTTAATCAACGTCGGCGCAATTTGCTTCACGCGGAATCAAGATAGACACGTCGGAGAAATGGCGCGCGACTTTCGTCAGTTCTCGGGAACTCGCAAACATCAAGACGATTGAGTCAAGTCGGTCGTTAAAGAAGAAAGCCTCGTGAAAGTCAGACGGCATATCGTGTGTAATAATTGCTCGGGCTTGGTTCGCGGTTCATGCCGGTAAAAAAGGAGGTAAGGCGACGTAGAAAGAGGAGAAGGAGAGCCCTCTCTCTCTCCGTAGCCTTTCTTCGCTCACGTCGGTTCGGGGCTCGCGAATGAGTCCGCGAAGTGGTACCTTGACACTGTACCAGTTTCGCGAGAGACCGGATGACTGCCTCTGTATCTCCATTCGTTCCCTTACGGAGCAACGTGCACTTAATCATAAAAGTCAACACACGCCTGAGGATAATGTAAAGAACGCATTCTTGGGCATGAGAACACGGCAAGCGGATTGTAAAACAACGTGTACGTTCGTGTCTCAAAGTGCAAGTTACTTCGAATTAAAATAACATACATGTGATTAATAAAAACAATCTTAAAAATTATTACTTTCATTTACATTGAAAAAAGGTGCAACGAGATTCTCATAAATATTAATTAATTAAATACTAATTAATTAAAATTAAATTTAATGGGAATAACACGCGTATATATATGTTTAACGCATATATATATATATATATATATATATATATATATATATATATATATATTATTAGTAAATTTATATTTTTATTCATAAAGATTTATTCTAATTAATTAATGTTATTTAATTTTATTTAATCTTATCCAATTACACATAATTAATTCTAATTAATTAAAATTGAATTGGATGAAAACAACATATTATATTTGATTTTAAACTTAATTTAATTTTTATAATAAAATTAATCATAAATATCTTGCATTTTTTAGTAAAAGCAATAATGTTTAAAAATATAATTACAATTATATTAGAAGAAAGTTAGAGGAACGATCTATAAATTCCAATTAGTCAAAAATAAATTAGGCGAGAAATATTTCCGTCGGGATTCCGTCGATTTTGAAATTAACAAGTTTTCTATAATCGAAATAACAAGACAAGTCTTGAAGATTAAAAATAGCATTTGCGTTGATTTTACGACATTTAATTGCTCGAATCTACAATAAGATCCGCTCATCTTTTCGCGAGTACGCGCGTTTCCGTTTCGTTCGCCGAGGTCGCGCCACGGACTTTCCTTTCTTTCACTCTCGCATAATCGGCATTTCTATTGTCGCGAATTGCAAAGTGCATGCCGACCCTCTTTCGCGGACGCTAAGCACGCTCTCGCGTACCCTGCATCGCACGCGCGCTCCTTGATCGAGATTCGACTCGCGTGTCGATCACGCGTTAGGACGAACGCATGCACCGACACACACACATACACACACGTGAAAGCGACCCACGCGTTTCTTTGCACGCGACTAAATGCAGCAGTGAAAGCGCAGTGCACACGCGTACCGTCACTTACGGTGCGCGCGAGTGCGCGTAATATGAAATTTTCAAATGCTACGAATTTTTTCCGGAGAAAGCAGGACTGGGCAGAGACGCGAACGGTAGCCTGGCAAAACCTGACGTGGGAATTGAGCAGTTCGATAACCTGAGCGAATCCGCACGAACTTGGAATGTGTTCGAAGATATACGACTTCAAAACGAGACATATTCCTCTGTAAATTCATCTTCACGCTCGCTTAGGTTAGATCTAAGAGAGCGCAAATGCAAAAACCTGTCTTTTTTTTGGGATATTTGCCACGTATGGCGGGCCTATAAATAATTTAATCGTGTGCAACGTTTACACTTTAGCTAGAAAAAAATGGGACAAAAAACTGGCGAAAGAGTTGAGTCAAAGAGCAGTTTTACGATTTCCAAGAACACGTCGTGTTTTCTCCAACCTTCTTGACCTTTTCCAAAGTAAATCGAATTATTCTTTTGTCGACGGCGGCGTCGGACGTTCCTTCCTCCGATTTACGCGACGGATAAGAGAGTAGCGGGCAAGGTGTGCACGCGTGCAGACGTGCAGGCGACTGATTTCACTTTCCCCGACGAGGAAGGTGGCTCTCCCTCTCCTCCTTCTCGGTCTTTTTTTTTCCTACACGGGGAAAGTAAGAGAGAACCGTGAGAGTGCATTGGAGGTGTTAAAAGTGGCCCGAGTGCGCCGGATATGCACCGCGTTTCTTTTATCGTGAGAGAGACGCGCGATAACGCGAGTTTCTCCTTCCGCGAGTGTCATTAGATGTGATTAACATTCGCTTCGTTTGCGCGTTTTACATTCGCGCACTCGTTCCTCTCTCGCCGTGGCGACTTCGCAGAACTTGAACGGGAGAAGTCAGAAAAGACGGCGCTTAACGACATTCAATTCCTCTCTTCCTTTCTCTCTCTTCCTCTCTCTCTTTCTCTCTCTCTCTCCCTTTCTCCCTCTCTTTCTCTCTAAACGTCGACGAACGAATGAGATATTGAATGAAATGGCTTCGATAGACGTCATTGATACGTAATTACTGTTGTCGCGCTCAGCATTCTTGGTTACAAGGACTTCTCGGACGCACTCTACTCTGCCGAGATGTTTATCCGTGACTAATCGATAGGATTACTTTCGTTTCGCGGCCAATTACTTTCGTAAGCTCATACCTGCGGTGACTCAGAATCTATGAATAACTAGCCACGTTCTTAGTCACATCTCGGCAGAAAAAAAGTCATCACCGAGATGAGTGATCGTCCCACGAAAGCACGAACCTTCGTAGGCGTGCTTCAGCATTCGGCAGCTCGAATTGTTTTCTCCTTTTTCCGTAAAATTACGATGTCATCTGCTCCTCGCTATTTTTATTTTTGCTCTCATCACGAACTTCTCGCGCCGGAGGTTCAGCGATTAAATCGCGAAATACATACATTACAAATATTGTGATCAAAACAAATATGAAAACAGCAAGGAATAAGTGACATCATGATTTTACGGAAACGAAAGAAATATAGCATAGGTAATATATATATATGAAGGACAACATGTAAATAGATGACATATAATTGTTATATATGAACATTTGCTCGTATAAAACTAAGTGGAAAACACACGAAAGGAATACTATAGTCTTTCTTTTCATATAAATCTTATTCAATTTTACTATATATTTCTCTCTAGTGATATAGGAACATAGTAAAAGTTGAATACAGTAAAATTAATTTGTAGATAGAAAAATCAAACAAATATTAAATTGAATTTTTTATAAATAAAGTTCGTATCTAGAAATAAAATTTCCATACAAATTAAATTATAGGGAAAAAGAAAATTCAATTGAGAAAATTGAGCATAAAATTAGCATAGTGCTAAAGAACACAGTGAGTTTGCTAGAAGTATAACAATGTTTTAATAGCACATTTCAGCATATACATAGCACATATGAAATAAAAGCATTTCATTTCAATTAAAGAATGTCGATATATTACTTAGTTACAAAATTCTGTAGTAATTTTTATTTTCCGTGCACCAAGGAAGGAAGAGGCAAAACGAACTTCTGTGGCAACAAATTGCAATATTTGATCGTGCAGCAAGGAAAAACAGGCCAAAATTTTGCTGCGCGATGGAAAAAGCGAACTAGTTGATCTCAGAGCCGAGTGTTGCACAGATTTACGTCTCAGAGACTCAGAATTGCAACGGGGAAGTAAGTTCACGGAGCTATCCGAGCGACTTGTTTATTGAGAAAGCACCGTGTAATGCAACATAAGTGAAGCGTGAGCTTCTACGGACGAGATATGAAGGATCACCTGCGGAAAAATTTCTCTTGGTTCTCGCGGCGTTTGGAAGACTGCCATTAGAAAGGCTACGTCGGAATCACTCGACGTGCTCAACATGATCCGACCTCGATCATGACACGATGACTATTCTCCCGCTGGATAGGTCGTGCTCAATCCGCGACGGCCGAATCCGTTGAGCGGTCGAGTTCAATGGTCTTCGATCGACTTTCGGCTGTACCCGAGCGATTTAAGGATCGACCAGAGGATCGCGAACTCCGCGCCCCACCGGCGCCCCCCTTCCTCTTTTTCTCTCTCTATCCGAGCGTCTCTCGTTGCCTCTCTCGTTCTCTCCGCATCCCCTTTTCTCTCTTCGTCTCTCTTCCTCCTCTTCTTCTTCTTCGTCTTTCCTCTCTTTCTCTCTCTCTCTTTCTTTCTCCCTCTCTCTCTCCCTCTCCCTCGCTTCTGTTCCTTTCCTATCTCGCGCTGAACGCTGAACACGCCGAGAGGGTCAACGCACCTAGCCTAACGAGCAAGCAGTCGACCAACCTATCTATTCTGCCTACCTACCTACCCATCTACCTACTTATCGTCACTTATTCACCGTCGCTCAAGGTGCCGGGATAGCACCTCGAATTGGTGTGGATCGACTCTGCGCACCACCGCCGCGGTCACCGTCGCCGCTGCCGCCGCCGTCGCCGCAGCGGAGGACGAATGCCACCCGCTTTGGGTCACACGTGAAGGTGCCTCCTCTTCTCGTCTCGGCACAACACGAGCGGTGCCTCGCCAGAGTGCGTCCGGTATCCCGCGATGATAATTCGTACGCCCGTATCGCAGAAGCGGCGTGGCGCCCTGTCAGGTCAGTGATCCAGCTGGAATCGATTCGCAAGAAAGCGGTAGGGAGAGGAGAGGAGAGGAGGGCGGACAGCGGGAAGCGCGCGGAGTGTTCTCGTGCGGATAAGCGCGGGAAGAAGGGGGCGAGGGAGGAGGGGGGCTATCGCACGGAGGCGGTCATTTTTTCCTTTCGTTCTTTTTTTCTCTCTCTCTCTCTCTCTTTCTCTCTCTTTCCTTCCGCCTCCAAGAGGTAAAAGAATTCGTCGTTATCAATCAATCGCGACGGAGCGGCTGTCAATTAGCATCGATCTAACGTCGTGAATCTCGACACGCTCGCGTCGCGTCGTCATTGACGGATTTTTGATCGGATCGATCTGTATCACGACGTCTTTTTCTTTTCTCTTTTTTCATCCTCTCTGTGTGCGTGTTCTTTTCCTTTTTCTTTTTTATTAATTTTGCCGGTCGCACATGTAATCCATAACGTCGAGCAGCAGCGAGACCAGCAATGGCGGCGCCGCCGGAACGAAATCGCGTACGTTATCGGCGAACGAAATTCGATCGAGATTCAGCATTCCCGAGCGCGAGGAGTCTCGGCGGATCGTCTCGGGACAGGGTGAACGCCCGACCTAGAGGCTGCGCATTGCGTCGCGCTGAGAGCGCGGCTGCGAGCTTTCTCGCGGGAGTTTTGACCGAGGCGGGAATGAAGCGGAGCAGAGAGAGACGAGAAGGCGCGTCGCCGGTAATGCGAACCACGCGATACGTAAACACGCGACTGTCGTCGTCATCATCGTCGTTGACGACTTGCCTGCCGGCCCATGCGACGTCTGCGATGTCGCGTGTCAACTGTCGTACGGTCGCTTCGAGGAGGATTACGATGAGGCGTGACCGATTACACACAAATTGGAGCGAATTGGACGCCGCGGATCGCCGCGGTGCGAAAGCCTCCTCCGCGAGATCTTCCACGGAAGGCTCTCCTCCAGTACTCCAGCGCTTCAGGCCCGTTCTTTTCGGCGAATTTGCACGGGATCTCTTGCGAGGTCGCGGCCACGCCGGCATCCGCGATTTACGATGCAAATATTATGCCATTGCACGAGACAGTCCTCAGGAAATAGCCGACTAGTCGGACCGTGCCACGGTCGAGTCGACTTGAGAGAGTCGGGAGAGGCGGAGAGTGGTTAGGTCAGGGAGAGCCCAGCGCAAAACTTTGCCACGCACATCGGCACAATCGCCTCGACAACTCGGGCGAGCGTCTCTGGCTTTTCTTTCTCTCTTAGCTTCTCTCTTCCTTCGTTGCTCACCTTCTAAATTGCTTGCTCGCACTCTGCTTCGTTCCCTATCCTCTCTCTCTCTCTCTCTCTCTCTCTCTCTCTCTCTCTCT
>NW_022639460.1:711946-737099 GCF_010583005.1 Odontomachus brunneus | reverse complement strand
CTCTCTCTCTCTCTCTCTCTCTCTCTCTCTCTCTCTCTCTCTCTCTTTCTCTCTGTGTGTCTCTCTCTCTACCTCCCTCTTTATATATTCCCCACCTTCTTCTTCTTCTTCCTCTCTATCCGCGGTGCCTCCTGTCCTCCCTCGCCTTCGCACCTTTCCACCGACGTCACCCTCTTCGCGTAGTCTCCTCTCTTCCTCGTTCTCTCTCGCTCGATCTCTCTCCCTCCAGGTCGCCCGCCTCATCCCTCCTCAGCTGGCGATTCTTCGGCCCGTTTCTTTTTCGTATCTTCTACTCATAGTGTCTTTCACTTTTTCCCAGCCCGCTAGTAGAGCAACTCGGTAGTAATGACACGGCTCTGCAGCGTGACGATGACACCACGCGTGTCTGGACTTCCGAGTCCTTCGGCGACCTAGGATCATAGCAGTGCCGGCGCGCGCGGCGATTAAGATCGCCGTGCCTTAACTGCGACGGCTCCGAGATGGCTGCGCCGTTGCGCGCTGATAAGGTGCGCGTTTCCTGATTAGAGCCGCGTCCGTGAAAGACTGGTTTACTCCAGCGGGGGAAATCGCCGGAAGCTGAAAACGCGTCGCTTCGGAAAGCATTAGCTCGTACCAATTCGCCGGACTCTTCTCAACTCCGACCAATTTTCACCTGGTTCATTCAACCGGTAAAAGAGCGAATGACGTGATAAGAATTCGTCGCCGGGAGCGACACGCGCGACATCGGGAA
Source organism: Odontomachus brunneus (assembly GCF_010583005.1). Classification (NCBI taxonomy): domain Eukaryota; kingdom Metazoa; phylum Arthropoda; class Insecta; order Hymenoptera; family Formicidae; genus Odontomachus; species Odontomachus brunneus. Next base: position 736,369 of record NW_022639460.1, on the reverse strand, counting down.
GGGAAAGAAAGCATTTCTCTGATATAGAGGAGACCGATTGTTACACTTTTCATGTACCAATTAAAAAACAAAACATTGACACAATATTTTATAATATTAATACATTATACATGTTAATTTAGGTACATCCAGACACAATATTTTATAATATTAATACATTATACATGTTAATTTAGGTACATCCAGACACAATATTTTATAATATTAATACATTATACATGTTAATTTAGGTACATCCAGACACAATATTTTATAATATTAATACATTATACATGTTAATTTAGGTACATCCAGACACAAGAAAGTTATTTAGTTGTAAGCAAAGTTTTGCAAACATGACAACTTACCCCATATCAATATGACAACCTGCCTAACACAGGATTGCTTATCATATATCTTATAGTGGAAACAAGATAAATAATTTCAGTTATAACGTTATTTTAAAACGTTTTATTGTAGTTAACGATATTATATAAACTATTTCGTACACCCAGCTAACATGCTCGAGCAACCTACACTATACTGAAGAATGTTTTCCTATTTATTAAATGAAGTTAAGATAGCTGGCCCTAAGTTTCGTGACAACTGTAACTTATTGCAGCCGACCGTCAAAATTAATATGGTTGGTAGATCAAAGTCATGTGCGGTTAACGATGACGCAGCTTGTTAGTTTTTTCTTCTTTTTTTTTATTAGACTCTTGTTATACCGAGTCCTTAAACGCGCTCAATAGAGAATAGCATCGTTTTTAATTTATTAGACTAAGGAAGGAATTTTTGTTTAACCTTTAGACAGCCGGAAAGCCCTAAATATAGGCGCGAGCCATGATTGAAATTTTGTATGTGATATATCTATGATATAAAATACAATTTTAGGTGACTTTTTTCAGAGATTCGAACACTTCAAACTCTGGCGATCTAAAGATTAAAGAACTCTAAAGGTTAAAGAACTCAAATATTTCAAACCCTGGTGGTCAAAGGTAAAGAACTCGGATATACTTAAGAGCGGCGTATTGGCTTGTAATTGGTTCTCGGATTGGGGGAGGGAGCAAATACCTGATGGTATAAGTTCGACTCCGGAAAGATCCGCGCTCTCACTCGCTCGTACGCTCGCTCTACAGAGTTTAAAAATCGGATTTAAATTCGAAAAATAAGTCATGCGAGTAATTAAACGATAAATTAATTGTGACGATATCGAGGCAGAACCTGTACGTCCAGAATATGGACGTTAAATAGTCAATGACAGATATAAATAACTGTCAACTAAAGTCCAAAGATGATTCTAAGTAATCAATCAGGTGAATCCCTTTCCAATAGATAAACCTTGTCACTAAGACAGTTAAAATAACTGGCAACTGAAACTAGACCGAACTTTGCGGTGGAGTTAAAAGTAGAGGTGAGTCTCGAAAAAAATTGCTCCTAATCGTGATACTGCCTGGTTTACACTACGTGACATCTAGAATCTAAAAATTCGCGCTTTGGATCTTGAAACACCTCGAACCTTGAAAAGGTCGATAGTCCGTAGAGCCCCCCGAAGTCGCTGTCGCGTCGCGTAGTGTCGGTTAATTAAAGCTGCTAGAACACAATAGATTTATATCGCCGTAGGCAAGAAAGGATTATCGCAAATCGGGCGTCCCGCGATATACTGGCAAGAAAAAACAGATTAGCCATATTTCACGAAAAACGACGACAAGCTAGAAAAGTGCCAAGTCAAGAAGTCGAGTCAAGAAGTGCCACAGTCGTGACGTGGATCTATGAGAGTAAGAGAGACAGAAAGAGTGAATGAGTGAATGTGTGTGTATGTGAAAGAGAAAGAGAGAGAAGAAAAAGAAGAAGATCCACACCAGGATAGTGTTTCGAAGCAGCCTGTTGCGCAAACCTCGATAGATAGATAGGTAGGTAGGTAGGTAGGTAGGTCGTTCATTCGTTCTTTCATACCTTGCACAACCGCCGTTGTACATTACGGCGATATATGGACACACCGAGAGGGACAGGGGAAAAAAGGGAGTCCGAATTGCCGCAAGAGTCCGGCCGCGGCCACCGACGTCGTCCTCGTCGTAAACTCGAGATGGGCGATATTATTCTCGTAACGTCTCTCCGCATGAGCAGACGACGCTCTCGAGTAACGTGGTCCAATCGGTCGGGTCAGGTTGCGAAAACAATTAATGAACGTGCATACACACACAGACACACATACACACATCGAGCACTCCGATGCATCAGAACGACGACGACGAAGACCCAGACAGACAGGTGTATGTAAATTTGGCAGTAACTTCACCAATCGATTTAGAAAGGTTGCGTCCCCATGACCGGTTTATATCACACTCATATTCATCACATAGAATATAAAAAAATACAGAAAAACACGCAAATAGAATTATTAAAATTCGCTCAAACTAATATGTCGTGTAAAATATAATACGAGAAGATCTAAGTGTAATATTTAATAAATTTGTTGCTGCATATCAATACAACAAGACATTTACATTATTGTACGGTGTAAACTTGTTGATCAACTCAACACAACATACATTTGCCTCACAATGATGGATGTAATTTAAACAAATGCTAGAGTTCCCATCATCGATTATGTCGTGTCGTGATAATCATGAAAGTCTACCTGGGGAAACAGACGGGTGTGCGCAATTTTAGCAGCAACTTTATACCAGTCGATTTATAAAGATTGTGTTCCTTATGAACATTTATATTTATTTTTTACATAGAATGACGAAACAAATATAAAAGAAACACGAAAGAATGATCAAACTTTGCTCAAAGCAATATGTCGTGTGAAAAATTTAGTAAAAAAAACCTGAGTGTAACTTAATAAATTTGTTGCTGCATCAATGCAACAAAAAATTTAAATTGATTGTATGATATAAATTTATTGATTAATTCAATAGAGCATATTCGCCTGACACACAAGTGTAATTAGAAAATACTAGAGTTTTCATCATCAATTACCTCTCACGTCGTGATAATCACGAAAGTCTATCTGGGTAGCGACTGATGACATTTGTACGACGATCCGAGCGTCGATCATATTGTCAGGAATTTTTGCACGTCCGACAGATTGCTAATCACGTCTTTACAGCGTTATCTAATCCCCGCGCGCTACCAACTTGACGTATCCTCCTATTTACAGCGTTGGTGATACGTGCGAGAACAATGTGACGCGTTGTACATGTGAGCATCATGCTGCGTTTGATCGCGCGCGTCGGGATATTAATAGACACAACTTTGCGCGATTCTCGGTAAGATGGCCGGTGATGTGCGCACGGCGCACGCACGTAACGAGATGGCAACATAAGGAGGCTATGATTATCTTGTTCGTATACAACTTATTAATTATTACAACTTACTAATACTTTTAGACGTCTATCAACGTTGAAGCGTATGTAAAGTCCACGACCGCAGACATTGAGAGTCGTTGCGTAAAGATCTTGCGGCGAAAACCGCTCAAAAGCCACCGAAAGTTCCGATTTCGACGACTCGGCAATTTGTGTCGTGCTCGTCCTCGCATAATGCACTTTGATAATGCCGTAAAGAGAGAGGGAGAGAAAGAGAGAGAGAGAGAGAGAACAAGAGCATGTTTTCAAAACCTTCATTTACTAATACCCGATGGAATGTTTATTAACACTGAAACTACCAAAATAGTCAAAAAGACCGGTTTGTGACTTCTTACAAAAATTATTCACAATTAGTTTGTGAATATATGTAGTATTTCTTATAAAAATTACTCACAGTTTGTTTGTGAATATATATCGAATATACGTATATGAGACAAACTGTCAAGAAAAAACTTCTTGAATAACAATAATAATAATGAATAATTTCTTAAGATCAGCAATAGTAACAGTAAGTTTGTAAATAAGTCAATAGATGATGAATAACCTTTACATAATATTCTTATAGTTAGAAGTTACTTTTTGTCTATAACTATTTAGTAAAGACATTAATATAGGATCACGTAAAATCGAAAATTGTTTAAATAACTTTTTTTAATAGTGAAGAAGAAGGAAAAAACACTTTCTCTCTCTCTCTCTATATATATATATATACATATATATATATATATATTTTTTTTTTTTTTTTTATTTATCTATCTTTCCTTTTTTCTTCTTTAAAGGTTAAGCGAACAGTGGAAGCCACGTGCGATCAATACGAAAAAACTCTGCGCTTTCAGGAGGAAGTTCGCCGTTTCTTTGGGATTCCCTCAAATGTTTCCCTTCAAAAGTAGGCCCTCTCTCGATGACGTCGCCGCTGCAAACGACGACGGCGAGATGCACAACGCGGCCGGCAATTCGAACCTTGAGGATGATCAAGTAATTTATGATCGTCGTATCGGCCTCTTTCTCTCTTCCTTTCTCGATCTCATTCCATCTGCCTCTTTCTCGCGGTGTTACCTCTCTCGGTTAACTCTTCTTCTCTCCTTCTCCCTCTCTCTCTCTCTCTCTCTCTCTTTCTCTCTTTCTCTTTCCCTCTCGTTCCGTCTGTCTCCATCGCACTTGGACATAGCAGAAGGACGCGCTACCCCTCCAAACGAAGAGCGGGATGCTGCTGGTGGGACGAGCACCAAGTAGCAACGAGTCGTTCACCTTTTATCCCAGTAACACGAAGTCGTAGCCGCGAGCGACGACGGACGACAAACTACAATCTGCACGCTCCCGCGGCGTCGGCGACGGCGGCAGCGGCGCGGCGGCGGTGATGACGACGGCGGCGGCGGCGGCGGTGTGCATCTACACACGCTGCCACGGGCAGGACCGCGCTTTAATTTGTATCGCTCGATCAGATGCTGACGCGCGTCCTCTCCATTCCGTTAGAACAGTCTTCCCCTCGTTCGTCAACGCGAGTTAGCGCGCGCGTCAACGAGCCAGCGATCTCGCGATGTACTCGCGCGTCCGGAGGCACCGTGGACCGTACGTCGAAGTTACGTGTTAAGTCTAATTAACTTTACAATGAATAAAAAAATGCACAGTAATCAACTGAAATGCTCGCGCGCGCGCCCCGATAGACTGTGATGCGCATAAACTTTACAACAATTTTGAGCATATTAAATCACGAAATTCAGCAACGTCCCTTATGGCTGATCAAATTGCACTCATATTGATCACATAGAATGACGAAAGAGAAATACAAAAGAAACACGAAAAAAATTATCAGTCTATCCCAAACGATACGCCACATTAAATGTAATATGAAAATCTGAGTAACTTTTAATAAATTTGTTGCTGCGGCAATACAACAAAAATTAATTTACATATTGTATGATGTAAATTTAATAATTGATTCAATACAGTATCAATTAAAGTAAGACAAGCAAGGGTAAGTATGGTTTTTATTTACCTTACGTTTATTTAATTGATTGTTTGTCTTGAGAGTCTATTGGATTATTGTGTAATCAATACAGTATATTTACTTCATAAATTAAACGAAAAAGACTATAAAGTTTCCAACATCTATTGTCTTATGTCGTGATAATCTTGAAAATTTATCTGAGAGAGAAAGAGAGAGAATACTTCTGTATTATTAATATTAGTAATAAATAGTATTAATAATAATTAGGATAAAGGGTTAATTTGACAGGTTGATTTGCCGCGTATGATAGACCGGAAGAAACCGGTCACGTGCGCCAAACACTGTCAAACATTACTATCCTTCCAGAGTATAAATTTAATTTCGCAACAGATAACCGCGAATAACTCTTAGAGGCTTTGTTTCTCTCACTCTAGCTAATCAACTTTTTTTATTCGCCACTTTGGGTCATCGCCGCGGAAGGCGCGCATCCTCTTCGCTCGATGTCGATAAATACGGAATCTAAATCGCTCGTAAGAGAGTCGCATCGCTCTCCCGTCTTGACTTGTAGCTTTTTCGTTCTTATATCTCAAAAATAGGGAAGATTTTTCGGATTTGACATCCTTAGCCCCTTAGATAGCTTATTTCTATCATTCTTGTGTTATCTACGATACGAATTATAATCGGTTCGAACGAATCCGTGGCATTTTCGTGACATTAGACAAAGAACACAAATGAGATTCCGTCGAGTCGATGTAAGAATAGCTGTTAGCTAACGGCTCGCCTTATCGGAGAGATCGAGGTTAACAAATGAGTCGCGTGATATTCTTTCGCGGAACGGGGAAAGTTTCACGGTTCCTCGTCAGAATAATAACGTGTTGCTTTGAATAAAATCAATAAGCCATATAAGAAGAGCGACATACATAGGTATACATATTGCCATTATTATTATTATTATTTACAAAATTTACAACCTTCGCAGAATGAAAATTAATGGCACGAGAATACATAATACACGCGGACAGTCTCTGTGCAAATCGCACGGAGACGTCGTCAAGTTCACGACACCGCCGCAGCTCGTGCACACCGGCTTCTGAAATGATAACTGGTCGATCGATTTCGCGCGAGGTCAATGAATCCATCCCACCACCTAACGCCAGGCTAGGAATGGTGTTAGAGGGAGATGTAGCAGTTCCCGCCAACGCTTTCGATAATGGGACAGCTTCGACGCACACAACTCGCCTCGAAAAATTTGTATATTTTCGCGTGACATCGCAACGACACTTCCAGCAATGCACTCTCTGTCTGACGACACGAAGTGTCGATAGGAAGTCACAGGTGCAAAAAAATCGTATTTAATCTCTTCGGCGAAATCTTGACCCAGGACTATCATGATTATCGTGACGTGAGACAATTAATGATGATAACTCTGCAGTCTTTTAATTATATTTATGAAGTAAACGTACTGTGTTGAATTAATCGTTAAATTTACATCACACAATAAAGTAAATTTTTTATTATATTAATGCAGCAACAAATTTATTGAAAGTTATATCTAGATTTTTATATCGTATTTTACATAACGTATGGCTTTAAATAAATCTTGATAATTTTTTTCGTATTTCTATTTCATCGTGTGTGATAAAATATAATTAGTAAAGTTACTACCAAATTTACGTACTTTGCTTACTTCGCTTGAGATACTTTGAAAGGTAAAAGGAAAGAAGGAAAAACATAGAGAGGGGTCATCAGGGGGGTTATTAGAGCGTAGATGCATACCCGTCACTCTCGCTCGTACATACAAATTTTTCATAATTATATACTCCTACAATTACGTGTAAACTAAAAAATTAAATTCTCTACATGTATTAGTCAATTTTCAACATATAAATGTGCAATTTTATTTTAAAGATATATCGAGAATACGAAGTTTAAAAATAGTTCGCATGACTATTTCAATAATCAAAAATAAATCCCTATCTTCATAACTTTCTTCGGAGATGGAGGACAAATGATGATTCTTGTCTGTTTCTAGGTGATACAAGAAATAGTTTTCAATGATTGGTAAAGGTTCCGTCAATGAGTCAAAAGTGAGCCAAAAAATAGCTTAACTCTACATACTCCTTTATATTACATTCAGATTTTCGTATTACATTTTGCATGACATATTGTTCGGAGTAATATCTGGTCATTTTTTTTTGCATTTTTACTTCGTCATTCTATATGACAAGTACGAATATTATATTAACCACTTATAAAAGACGCAACTCGGATAGACTGATATACATAAACTTTTATAACAATTTTAAGTATATTAAATCACGAAATTTAGCATTGATTCCCTTATCATTGATCAGATTGCACTCATATTTATCGCATAAAATAACGAAATAAAAATATGAAAAAAGTGATAAGAATTTCATGTAATAAACAATGTCATGCAATATAAAAATCTGAGTGTAACTTTTATTAAATTCGTCGCTGCATCAAGACTAGTAAAACTGTTGCCAATTTTACGTACAGCTGTTTACATCGGAGAGGGGCGACGGTCGGGAACGGATGAACATTGAGAGCTGTTACCGTAAGTCTCTCTTTCTCTCTCTCTTTCGTTCTAAAAAAGCCCTGGACCTGCGCTATGCGTCCGGGCCGATCGGGCTCGTGTGTTCCGTTTGCTGGATGCCCGAAGGAACGGTCCCGGCGTCTCCCACCCGGGACCTGTACACGGTGCGGACGAATGAGTGTCGGCGAAAAAAAGCCGCGAATTTTCCGACTGTCCTCGCGCGCAATTAGCCAACGGCTGCCGATGTGTCTTAGCCGCGACGGTGACCGTGGTAGGCCCGAAATCTTCTTCTGGAGGGATGCGGGGGATGCCTCTCCACTCTTTTGAGGTTTCTCCCTGCGCGATTGGTCCGGAGGACCCCACTTTCATCCCCACATGAGGCCTCATGCGAATCCTGTGGGGGTTGGGCCGGTGAACCGAACGATATATCGGGGGAAATTTTCTGAAAGCACGTTCGGAATTGCCGCTGTAGCCGGCAGCGACGGCCAATCGGCGTCGCCCCCGGTCGGGCAGGTGGGGGGCCAGCCGAGACTTAAGCGAGGCCACTCGCCGTGGAGCTGTCAGAGCTCTGTGGGGCACGGTCACGCACACAGCAGCTGTTCCCCATCGGTTTTTCCGGTAGCGTCCACCTACCTCCTCGTAGTTGTCGTCCGCGGTGCGCGCGGCATTCCACGCGAGTCTCTCGGCTCGATCGTTTTCCCATCGTCGGTCACGATCGATTTGCTCTCTCGCGACGTGTCCGCGACTGTCTCCTCTCTCTCTCTCCGAGTCGGGTCTGTCGGTCGAAGCGATATCCGCTGTAATTGGAGGCGCCTCTTGCCGATTATTCGCGGTGTCAGAGAGCCGGTCGCGCAACACACCCCGATTAGGGATCGCCAAGGGAGCTGAGTGAGAGAAGATATGGCTTGCCAGTTGGACCCCACTGGCCTCTACTGAAGACGTTTTTCCCCACGATCGAGCAGCGCTTACATACTTCCGCTTTCGGTGTTGCTGAAGATCATTATCGTCGACATGGCAGCAGGAGGATTGGACCCCACCGGTCTCTACTGAAGTGCCGAGGAATAACTACGTTTCGCCAGACCGCTCGTATTTCCGTATCTCTCTACCTCCTTTTCTACCCCGTCTAGAAGTGTTCCCTGGCTGACTCGCTGATTAAAGTTGTGCATCATGGCTGGACTCGACCCGACCGGTCAGTATTGACGAGGGACGGCGACGCGTTCGGGTGGGAAGAGAGGCGCCGCGAGCGAGAGCACACAAGTAACGAGGACTCGACGAAATATCTCAAGGTCGCGACATGGCTGCTGCTGTTGCTGCGGCTGGTGCTGTTATCGGGGGTCTCGATCCGACCGGACAGTACTGAAGTATCGATGCTTCCGGGATATATACGTACACATATATATATACGGAGGACGATCCTCGTTGCTGCACGATGACCGCGGTCATGGAAGAAGTGAGAGGACGGGAGGAGACCTCATCCTCCAACTTAAGGAGACTGCAGTGGACTATCCACATTCGCAAGGGACGACATCGGAGATCCCTTATACCAGGACGTCAATGAAGCGGCCGAATAACTGCCTACTACATACAGGGTTAGTCTCACTTGTCTTCGTCATCGCGCTTATCAATTATTAAGTCTAGTCGCATGAGTAGATTTCACAGTAGTTTCGAGAGTGGTCAGTTTTCGTGAAGAGTGAGACGGGTTTATACAAACGTCTAATAACACTCACACCACGCTCTTAGGCCAGTATTAACAGTTGTCTGAAACCAGTCTCATATGAGATAGATTACTCAGATTTCTCTTCAGATTCAGACGCAAGTTCTTCAGTGGAATCACGATACACGTGACATTTAACCGCGATTACCTGTAACCGCGATTCGACTGAGAAACTCTGAATTCAAGTCCGAGCAGGTCGCTGCAGACGAGTTTCGAGTGATAATTACACTGAGAGAAAAGAAAATGGTTGATCCAACTAAAATTATAATTATTTTTGGCTCCAATCATATTTTTTGGTTATCCTAGCACAAAAAATGGTAGCAATGACACAGTAAGATCATCATCTCTAACATCATAGTAAAATTTAATAAAAAATAGTTTCCTTCGTCATAATTATCTCTTTATGTGACTGTAGTTAGAAATGTCAAACATTTTTTGCTCAGTGTATTAATGTGAGCCTTGGTATCTCTTCCGTAACACTTGACGGGTTATAGAAGAGTGTAGTGAGAGTGTCATTGGACACTTGTGAAGTGCATCTCTCTCTCGCCAGGGTCGACACCCAAACGGGCTTTATAGGACTACTGCACGTCGATTACGATGGCACCAGCTCGCTCTCGCGTGCGCGATTACGTAATCCATGGCAGTGATTCGCTCGAGCTCGTGATCGGGCCGCGACTACTCGCGAACTTCTCTTTCGGCGGTCAACCCTCTCCCACCTCCTCCTCCTCCCCCTGCTCCTCCACCTCCTCCTCCTCCTGCTCCTCTTCCTCCTCCCGCGCGGTCCCTCTCGTTCTCTGTCTTTCTCTCTCGCTCTTTCTCTCACTCCGATTCACGTTCTCCTCTGTGCTGCCGCCTTCGACGTAACCGTGGTCGCGCCGATGTAGCAAAAGAAGGGAGGAAGACCTCTTCGAAGATTCGCTGACCCGCGCATGACCGACGGGATCCAAAAGGAGAGGAGGGAGCCGGTTAAAAGGAACGCTTGGCGAAGGGGGAGGAAGGGGGTTCGCGAGAGGAGGGACCGTCTGATTCCTTAACGTTACGTCACATCATCCTATCGACACCTAACACCATCGGCTCACGACCCGCGTTGCTCGCCGTCCAGCCGCGACCAAAATCTCGACAAGACTGAGAAACTGAGAGACATACAGATAGATAGACACAGAGAGAGAGAGAGAGAGAGAGAGAGAGAGGTGCGAAACATCACGGAGAAGCCGAGCGGTGGTCTAATTTCGAGGGACGAGAGAGTCAAAGTTTGAGGCGAGCTCGAGAAGTTCGAATCGCCAGCAGATCGCGAGATCCGCATTAGTCGAGTGCGCCGTACTAACGCGTTGTTCCGCAGTCGGTTTTCCCGTCGCGGTTAGAAGCAGGTGCCCGTGCCGCGAGTCAGTCTAGAACATTCACCCCGGCATTACCTGCGGCACGTAGCACCCGAATATGTTCCGCTGCCAAGCAATTAGACGAGCCGTGGCGGCGCACGCGTTAAACCGATTGTGATCGCCGCGACGATCCCGACCTGTCCTCTCCATCATCCGAATTAGATCTGATAGGTGGGACTTTTCTCTCTTTTCCATCGTTTTCCGCTCCTGCTCCCTTGTCCGGGACTCGACCGCGCAGATCCTCTCCATCGTCGCTCTTCCACGAAGAAGACGCACGTTTCTCTTCCACGAGGTGCCCGCGCGACTTTCTTACCGCCAGCCAGCGAGTTTACAACATTCCACTTCGGCCTGGCTGACATATTTAACGATGTACCCACGCGATTGTTTAATCGCGATCGAGATTATATTGCGCGTCGCGAACATCCGGCGCGTAGGCGCGCGCGAGCGCGAGCGAGCGAGCGACGCAATCACGCGGCACGCAGCGCGACGCGTTTCACTGGCCGGGTGTGTGCGTGCGTGTCGTCGTCGGCCGCGACGCTAATCTTCAACGTCTTCGGCTCTCGACAGAAAAGTCCCCCCGGGAAATCCGCGCCGAGCGTGGTCTCGCCGCCGCGACGTCGGCACGCGCGCGCGCGTGCGCGATCGACTCGCGATCGGGACGCCGCGCGTTGCTTTCGCAAAGTCACGAAATTAGTCTCGGTCCCATGGGAAAGACAAGACCCCGATATAGCGAGGAGTATAGCCGAGGAGGAGGCCCCCGGCCGACTCCTCACATGGCCGAGTTCATTGACACCACCTGAGAGTTTTGGGCATTCACCGTCCCGCTCGCGCGCGCACGCCGTCGATCGCGCCCTCCTCGTCAGGAATAAGCGATCGTTCCCTCGCTCGTCCGTTCGCTCAGTGAAGTCCGCTCGGTCAGCCACCGGTGCGCGCCTCTTCCTCCTCGATGACCGTTTCGAGGGATCTCCTAGGATCTGCTCGGCGGAAGCCGGGGGCCGCGCGCGATATTCGCGTCTTCGTGCCTCTCCTGCTCTGCCGCGCGCGCAGACGTTCGCGGGAGGTCGCCTCGTGTGGTCCCTGCGGCGCTTTCCCGCGCGCATCGCGAGTCTGTTAATTTCCACGAAAGATAACAGCGACTTCTCTCCCGGATAGGCAGGTGTATGTAAATTCGGCTCTGCCAAGCGCGGTCTGCAAAGCTCGCGCGTCTCTTACGAGCACTTCGTACGGTCGCTTATGTTTATCACATGGAATGACGAGATACGAAAGAATGTCGAGATGCAATGCGTGGAAAATAATGTCATGCGAAATGTAAATCTACGCGAAACTCTCAGTAAATTTCAGTTGTGTAACAGATTGTAACGGAGAATTTACGTTCTTGTACGGTATAAATTTGACGATTTATCCAGTACGGTACATTTTTGCTTCATGAGTGTAATTGTATGAAGAAGTTGCAGAGTTGCCTTCACAGATTCTCACATCATGACAATCATGACAGTCTGTCTGGGAAGCGGCTTCTCCCAGATATGGCAGGTGTATGTAAATTTGGTAGCAATCTTGCTGGTAAATTCAGAAAGGTCGACTACCTTATTAGTGGTTCGCTTGGTACTCATACTTATCGCACAGAATGACGAGACAAAAACACGGAAAGAATGGTCGAAATTTGCTCTAAACAATATATAAAATATAATAAAAAAATCTGAGCGTAATTTTCAGTAAATTTATTGTTGCATCAATCTAACGATTACTTCAATACTTGCTCCAAAAATGTAATTAAAGAATTACAAAGTCGCTTCGTCGATTGTCTCACGTCGTTACAATGATAAAAATCTGTCTGAGAAGCAGCTTTTCCCAAACAAACATAAATAGGATAGATTTAGCGGCAACTTTGTTAGTAAATTCGAAAAGCTTACGTCTTTTATATAACATTCATATTTATAGTATAAAAAATGGCCCAAATTTATTCAAAAGATATCTTATGAAAAGTTTGCGTTTCTTATGAGTGTTTTGTATGGCGCTCGTATTTATCAGAATTACGATCCAAATTAACTCAAAACAGCATGTCACAAGAAATGTAATATATAAAAATGTCAGAATAACTTTCATTGATTAAATTCCATTAAACTTGTTGTCGCGTAGTTGTAACATAAAATTCACATTCTTATATGATGTAGATTAGACGATTAATTCAGTACATTCGCTTGACGAATGTAATGAGAAAATTTGCAGAGTTGCCTTCGTCGATTATCTCACGTCGACGTGATAATCATGAAAGTCTATCTGGGTCCTCGGCGAGGTGCGCGAGAGAGGAAGAAAGATAAAGAAAGAAAGAGAGCTCGCTCGTTCGCTGGTGGCTCGCGATCGGCAGCGGACGTGGGCAGATTCCTCGAGGTTTTCTTCTGCGCGGTCGTGCGACCCGCGCGGTGCACGAACCTCTTCCGGGTGCGCCCCAAACCGTTCGTTAGCTGGCTCGCGAGAGCGCCGCGGCAATTTGCCGCGATTACTCGACGAATATTTGCACATCTCGGCCAAGCGCTCCCGAAACTACACTTTCGGCCGAGGTGAACGTCGCTGATGGTCGCGCGTCTTCTCCCGCGGCTAGTGATGAACTTACGATTCCAGCGTGGATCGCGAGGACGCGCGAGAGCTGCATCAGCAGCGGCAGCAACGCGCGCGGGGAAGACGCGCGGCACGGATGGGATATTTATTACCCACCTCGGCAACGCGTCTTCTCCCAGATACGATCGGGCATCGACGCGGATGCTTAAACGCGCGCGAACTTGAAACAATCAGCGGCCACTCTCGTGGTACTCGCGCGTACAATAAGCATCCACGGAGCGTCATCACGCGAGAAAGAGACGAAGAAAGGAAGAGAGAGAAAGAGAGAACTCCATTCCCCCTTCACTAGATGCACGGCGTGCACCGGAGGCGCCCGTCCCCGGTTGTAATTTCGAGCCGCTTCCGTTTATCCGCCGTCGTAATGTTCGCCTCGCCGTACGATCTTATTACCGGAATAATAGGCAAATAGAAGTCGCGAAGATAGGGAGATGTATACACAAACGCCGCCGCGCCGCACAGAAGTGCTTGCTGCGAGGGGGGACAGAAAGGCGATGGCAAGAAGGAGGGAAGGGGATAGAATGACAGAAGGGGGCGAGCAAGGGATGGTCAGGGGCGAGGGGGTGGTAGAAGATGTAGAAGAAGAAGAGAAAGAGAGAGAGAGGAAGAGAGAGAAGAGAGATCACGCGTGACCTAGGACAACATACCGCGCGACCTGCATGCCAATCTCCTGTCTCTCTCTTACCCTCGTGCGTTACTCGCGCATTCTTTCATTTCTCTCCAACACGCACGCAATTTCTCTCCTTGTGTGTCGCACGTCATCTCTCTTTCTCTCTCTCTCTCTCTCTCTCTCTCTCTCTCTCTCTCTCTCCCTTCCTCGAGTGCGCGCGCTCGCTCTTCTTCTACCACGGACCTCTTCTTCGTCCCTCTCACGGCGCTTCATCGGCGGCTGTAATAGGCGTAACGAATCGTAACCCCTCGTTCCGCGATCGTGACGCATCGATCGTGATTTTAGTACGAGGCGCCGCGCGATGCTATCGAACCCAGCGGCAGACGGGCCCCGCGAATTTTGGCAGGCAGACATCTGCGCGGGCAACGCACCTCGAATAACAATGGGCCACTTGGCAATTTGAATTTGGCGGACGTGGTTGGACGTGCGATACACGAAGGTGGCACTCTTACCCGGCCCACGTACGAGGAGTCGAGATAATGGTGGTGGTGGTGGTAGTGGTGGTGGCTTTTATTCGGCGAATTCACTGACGTCAACTTCTTGCACTTCGCCCTTTCGCGCTGCCCTGTGCCGCTTAGACGACTGATAGACTTGCTATCCGACGTGTGTCGCAGCTCGATCGATCGATCGATCGGACGGAGCGCGAGTCTGCTAAAATTACGTTCGCCTCGAGAGGATCCGAATCTCGGATCATACAAACGCTCGGAAAACGACGTTCAGGTTGACTTGACGTTGTCACGACTTGAGACAATCGATGTAAGGAACTTTATAACTTTTTACATTACATCATAATATATCTCTTATATGAAGAGAATATTATGTATACATATAATTTTTTCATTTTAATTCTTTTCAGTTTTACTATGTTTCTAATATTGCAAGGATAGTAGAGTATATTTTGTTAAAGAAAATGCTAGAAACTTTATTATAGCAAATTGTTTAATATTCCTGAGATATAAGTATAAAATAAAAGTATACTCAATTGCTACAGAACGTCAATGCAGAAATAAAAAATATTTTTCGGTTACGGAATTCTATAGTGTTTTTAGTACAAACTTTTCTCCGTGTGATGAGTACATTATAATTATACGTTGCATTATAATTATTTCCATTACATTGTGCTACAAATATGTTGTATCAAATTAATCGTTAAATTCCCATCATTTTCAACATCAAATTCGCATGTAACTCTTACATCAATGCAGCCACGAGTTTACTCAAAATTCATTTCAGATCTTCATATTCACATTTTACATGACACATATTGTCGTGGGCAAATTTTGATAATTTTCTCATATTCTTTTCGTTCTTCTATCTCGCTATTTCATGTGACAAATATGAGCGCCACATGAAGCTACTCATAAGAGATGCAACCTTTCCAAATGGCGTGGCAGAGCTGCTGCCAAATTTACGTACACCTGTCTGGGCCGCTGCCAAACGTATGACGTACGCTGGGTGCATCCGCGAACGGGTCAGCGAAGCGTTCCTACGGGCTCGGAGGCAACGATTCCACGCGGCGCGTTTCGGAGAGCGCGCGGCACTTCCCTCGGCTAATCCGCCGGCCATTGTCGCATCCGACGCATCTGGCATTAGGAGCGCGCGTGATGAGAAACGCCGACGCCTATGCGACATTACGCCGCGGTGTCATTTACGGGCCATTGGCGTTCAACGGCCGACATCGTGGCATAAAGCGCCGTGATAATCGGATAAGCCGACTCGGTTACAATTAACGTCGCGGCGGGCTCGTTAAGTCGCGACATTCTCGTTCGGCGTGCCGAACGGGCGCGCAATACCATCGGTTTTAGCGGCGGATCCCGGGCGGATAATACATAAAGATGCGTTTCTACGACGCGCGCGAGAGAGGAGATCGCGCGGCGGCATTACGATCGTAGACGCCGGCTGCTCTCTCGCCGTCCCCTTCCATCCAAGCCTCCTCCCCATCTCTCTTCCTCTCTTACAGCGAGAGCATCCACGATCATCCTTCTCCTTCGCCACCTCTTCCTCCTTGTCCTCCTCCTCCTCCTCCCGCTCTTCGTTTCCTACTCCTCCGTCCTCTCTCGCTGTGGTCGCCTCTTTTTTTCGGCGGTTCAACTTCTTTTTTCTCGTGTCCAGGAGATTCGGAGGTTCGTTCACCTCGTCTACTGCTCGGACTTGTCTACTCTCCTATGGGAGCTGGGAGCGCGGCCGGTGTGTATAGCGTGTATGTCGTACAGTTGGCTAGAATAAGGCGCGAGAGCACAAGCGATGGTCCTATCCAAGATCACGCTCGATGGGTCGCATCAAGTCGCGTCGCGCCGCGGCCCGGTCCGGGCCGGGGCCCGAGAGAGGAGGAGGTTTAATTCAACATTCCTCGGATTCTCCCCAGTTTTCTTGCAGTTCGCCGCGCGCCTGCCCGACCCTCGAAAATCCCGCGTTGCCCCTCCGTGCCGGACGGTGGTCCACCTCGCGCTTGATGACGGGGCTGCCGGCGAGCACTTCTCGCGCTATCATAATCCCCGCCGATGATACAACGTCCTCCATCCCGACGCCGCACGTCTCGGCGGCTCCGCGTGACTGCAGGGAGAAGCCGCAGGAAAATCATACCGGCTCTCCTCCACGCTGACGACGTCTCGGATCTTCGTCCTCGCACTCGTGGTCCAGCGCACACCCGCGCGTGTCAAGCCGGCCACGCTCGTCCCCTCGAAGTGTGCTATTCACGCGATAAAGGAATCCTCACGTTCGATAACCGGCGACCTTTGTCGAGCGAGCGAGTGAGCGAGCGGACGAGCGCGAAAAGAATTTTCGAAAGGCCAATATCGCTTCTGTACATCCAACATGACTCCGCGGCTTAGCCTAAGGGTAAATGGGCCAGGGCCGCGTGCTCGTGGCTCGTGCAACACGAAATTCCCTCGGAGCGCGCGCGAGAAGTGCCCCGTCTCCACGGCGCGCGTTGATCGTCCTGTGAAAGAACGATATCACGATTATACCAGGCAGTCATCATCGGCCGGCATCTCTCGGGATGTGTTCGATGCATCGAAGGTCTGGCCAGGCAAGCGGCATAATGCCAACCAGTGGCATTTACGGCGGTAAGACCACCTTTGCCTCGGCTCCTTCTATCCCTCTCTATCTCCTCCTCTGTCTCTTTTCTCTCTCTCTCTCTCTTTATCTCTCTCTTTCTTTCTTTACCATTCTTTCTTTCACACACTCGCTCAACATCTTTATCTTTGTCTCTCTTTGCCCCCTATCTCATTCCCCTCCCCCCTCTCTCTCTCTCTTTATCTCTCTCTATTTCCCTTTCTCTCTCTCTCTCTCTCTCTCTCTCTCTCTCTCTCTCTATTTCTCTCTCCAACTCGTTCTCGCGGCGCACCGGGTCTCGAGCAGCAGCTTCTTTAGCGTTCCATTACCGGCGTTCTGTGGAATGCATCGGTCTCTCGCAACACCTACGAAGACGAAGTCCGCGGAATCGGTCCTTAAGGAAATGAACGGCGAAGAGCGCCGCTAAGAGATTCTCGCATCTCTCTGGCCCGACCGTCGTGTCTATCTCTGCGGTCGATCCTCCTCTCCCCCGCCCGTCAGTTGGTCGCGATTCGGCGATCGAGTCGTTAACGTGTGAGACGACAAACGTGTGACTGTCGATCGCACATGTGCCAACAGATGATGACTTGCCAAGGCGTTGCGCTTCGCGTTAAACATCCTCCAGTCGCGCGCGGCACAGCTCAAAGTGCTTTAATTATAGGCATTATCGTTAACGAGGGACCCGTTATACTGGTTATTGTCGGCAACGCGTGACACACTTTTCTCCTCGCGGCATAAAATACAATCAACGTTTCGTTTCCGAGGCAACAGGTAACGTCAGGCTGCGCGCTACGTTTATTTTTAACGGTACCGGACTGTCGACTTTCCTGATCCGTATCAATCGTCCTTCTGCACCGCTCTAACACGTCAATTCGTACGCGTATAATCCCGGCCTCGGTGTTCGCGAACGTCACACCATCGATTCCGCTTCGCGCGAGACTCAGAGATACAATCTTCGTCGTGACAGACAGACGGACAGACAGAAAAATAGATGCTCTTGTTATCGTCATTTCTTCTGAGGAAATTGCTAGAATTTACAAGCTATTAAGACACAGGTAGAGTCACCCAGAGATGGACATATCTACGTAAATGTGGTGGTAACTTTACTCCGGTCAATCTTCAGTCGCTTCTGTGAGTGATTCGTATTTATCACATATTTGTCAGATGGAACGACAAAACAGAAAAAAGAAACTGTGAAAATTTACTTAAAACAAAATGTCGTGTAAAATGTATTGCGAAAGTCTGAATAACTTCCAGCAAATTCGCTGCTGCATCAACATAACAAATCACTTTATCGTGTGCGACGTGAATTCAATAATTAATTCAACGTAGTATATTCAGTAGATCTCGTTAATCAATTAAAAAAATCATAGAGTTCCCATCGTTGATTGTCTCACGATGATCATGAAAGTCTATCAGGCGGTAGAAGGTTGCGGCAAATAAAGAAGGAGAGAAACAGAATAGTGATAGAGAAAGGGAGATTACCCCGACGTTACCCTTGATTACCTCAACAGCAAGTAACCGTACGATTACCGGGCGATATCTCATTACGGACGTCCTAGAGTGAGTCAGTATCGTAAAAATGGGCGCTCGCGCTGAGCGTTTCCTCAAACGAGCGCGCTCATCCTTGGGTGCGATAATCGACGTGTATTCGTGGTCAACGACTGCGTGGATGAAAATGGGTCAATCAACGACGAGACATTCCACCAAACGAGGCGGGCCATTTCAGTCTCACGGGCGATTGCACTGGCCTAGCATACGGTGGTCTATGGTGGCACAAGTGCTGTCGGCGTCGCTCGGCGATGGTGAGCGGATCGCCTTGACGAGAAAATCACGTGGCCGCGGGAAATGACTTGTTATATAAACTAATGATTATCCCGGTACTCGCGTATTGCCGCGTCCAATCCGAGGAGCCCGCAGCGGCGACGGTGGTCCAGCAGGCCGACAAACTTGTACCTCGCCATCCTAACGTAATGTTTGCTAAGATAACACACTCGATAACGCCGCCGCGATGACCGAATCGAGAGGCGCGACAGCAGGTCGCGCGATCCGATCGCTTCTCGATCGGGAAAACTGTAGAAGCGACGATCAAGGATAACCGGATGCATTATTGCAGTGTGTTTCTCCCTCTCTGTCTCTCTTGCGTGTCGTTACCGCGACAAAATGTCAATGTTTCCTGAGAGCTACACGTTCCAGTTACCCAGGTAGTAACAGGTGTAAATTTGACAGCAACTTTACTCAGTCGGTTTGTAAAGGTTGGTCAAGTTCCCTTATGAGTGGTTTATACATTTATCACGTAGAAAACGAGGAATAAACAGATAAAACAGAAAAATAAAAGCATCAAAATTTGGAACGATGTCATTGTCAATTATGAAGGTCTGAGTACAAATCTTTGGTAAATTTGTTGAGGCATCGATGATACATGACAGAAAGTCTACGTTATCGTATAATGTAAACTTAACCCACAATGTTGGGTCTGTCGAAGTCTCAAACAAATATTGGATTCGCAAACTTTCGTAAGGAGTTCGGAAAACCTTCTAAACAACGCGGATCTGTCCGTAGATTTAGATCTTGTTCCGCCACCATTTCTCTTACAACTCTGAGGCTTCTCCATATCTCTAGAAGAAAAATATGTGAGGAATGATTGATTTCCAACAGAATTGCCCGACTTTTACAGACTCAAATTATGCTGTATGTCCGAAAAGACATGACTGTGCGCGCAAAGGGTTAATGATTCACTCAGTACTGTGTGTTTGCCTCATGAATGTAATGAAGAAAATTATAGAGCTGCCATCATCGTATGGATCTATGGTCTCGCGTCGTGGTAATCGCGTGCGCGAGTTTATCTGGGCAGCCGTGCCTGCCGCGATACGCGAGTGAACCGTTCGCCGCGTATCTGGGACAGCGAAATGCGATCGTAGGGTCTAGGCCTCTCTCGACGCGGGAAAATCGGCGCGGGGCGATCGCGCTCAGTGGCTTGGTCTCGAGTAGCGCGGCCACGGGTGGCGTAGAGGCGACGCCACGAAAGTGGGTCAACGTCGACGTGGGCAAGAGCCCGAGAACCAAGTTCAGGGGCAAACTGCAGCGCCATGCCCGAAGCCACGGGCTCTTCTGGTGCCTTAGGTTAGGCTTCTCTCTCTCTGTTCCTCTCTTCGCCTCTCTTTCTCCCTCTGCCTTTTTCTCTTTCCTTTTTTCCCTCGACGGCACGTGTACGCGTATATACACGCGTGTTCTATCCTCTCTGTCTCTCTCTTTCTTTCTAAGAGAGAGAATGCAAAGGGAGGAGAAAGGGAGAGACCACGGGAGGCGGTCTAACGGACTCTCTGCCCTGGTCTGCCTAGTTTTATTTTTCCGACCCAAGCCTGGCCATTCGTCCCGTCCCTCTCTTGTCCTCCTTGGACCCTCCCTCGCATGCACGCACGCGTGCGTGTGTCCGAGTGCGCGAGTGCGCGCACGTGTTAGTTACGAGTGCACACCCAAAGAAGGGAGAGAGAGAGAGAGTGTGTGTGTGTGTGTGAGTGATCGTACTTCCCCGCCGGCCCCTCTCATTTTCTCTTTCTCCGCGTTAACCGATCTTGGCCTAGGTCCCGCTGACGTCGTCGCCGTCGCCGTAACCCACTCGAGAGTGCTTTCTCCTGAGCAAACTGGCGTTTCATGACACATTTTCGGTTGAACTTGGCCGAGAAACGAGCGTGCTGGAAAGTGTAAGTGAAACCCTTCGCTCTCGAATAACAGTTCCTAGTCCCGATGTGCGTTCGACGCGTCCACTCCGGGGACGACTGACGTCCGTCTTCGAGCTGGAGGCGTACGGTGACTCGCCGAAGTCTCTCGGAGGCCGCGATCATTTTTCGAGGCTCCCGACGCGACGGGAGCATTAACCGCGCGAGCTGTAGAGGTGAACGCGTTCCTCTTTCATTTCATCGTCGTGAAATCGACGAACATTGACGAGATCAAACGTCTCTTCCAAACAAGATCAATACACGAAGCTGTCCTGGGATTTGAAAAGACTTCGGCTCGCCGACTGGTTCCGGCACCTGAGAACCGATCGGTCCTTCGACTCGTGCACATTAACGCGCAAATGTTTACGACACATTTGACTCAGCAGACTCATCCTTTCCCCGAAAGCAGCTCGTTTCTCACGGGGACCAGCGGGGACCAGCGGGGACCAGCAGCCCGAATTGTTGACCAGAGCGCTCGTCGTCGCCCAATTCGCGATCGTCATCGTGCTTGTCGCTCGCGCGAATTCCGATTCTCCAACACGTCGGTCGCAATGACAGCCACGATACGTCCGCGTCGAGATTACTCACGGCAGCTCTCCCTCGGCTCTCCTCCTCTCCGTTCCTCTCAAATTCTCTCTCGCTCCTCCGTAACAGCGCAAAAGAAGAAGAAGGAAAAAAAGAGGATCGAGTGAGTAAAGTGACCTCGACGAAATCGTTACGAAGGCCGTCCGGTGCGCGCGCGCGTTATTACGCTCGTTGTAACTAGCAGCCGGAAGATATATTATATTGATTAGCGATAAAGCGTGCGCACGCGCGCCTATGTTCAGCGAGAGCGAATACACTCAGGCGCGTAGACAGGTAGGCTGAAGGTGGATAGGTGGCCGGCCTCAAGTAGACAGGATGTAGGTAGGTAGCCAACGGGTCACTCGGACTGTCTGTTTTACGTCCTCGTGCACACATGCATGCGTGCATGCACGCACGAACGAGCGCACTCACGCACGCAGCACTGTGTGTACGTTTGTGTACGTGCGCGTTCGCACGTTCAATCCACTTATCGCGCGCCGGCGAACGGACCATTGCGAGACTCCTACGACTCTAAGCGACGTAGGTAGGAATCGGTGTCGAAGTGTGATCTCTCCCGTGAGCTCGGGCTGGAATCTACGTCGCGGCTTATGAGTGCCGCGCGTGTTTGTTCACGAGTTACTAGTCTCGCTCTTTTTACTAGCATTATTTATTAGCTCAAGTAGTTCCAGATAGACACGTAATACGTAAATTTGCCAGCAACTTCTCACCGGTCGACTGGCGAAGGATGCGTTCCCCGTGAATGGCTCGTATTTATCACGCGGAATGACGAAATAGAAATACGAAATAAATAGAAAAGGAGGTTCAGTGCGCGCTGCTCCACACAATATGCCATGCAAGATTTGATGCGAGCATCTGGGCGTGTTCCCAATGTATAAATTTCAGTAAATTTTCAGTAAATTGTGTACGTGTGTTGCTTCCAACAATATGACGAAAAATTTGTTAATTATTGTACGACACAAATTTAACGACTGATTCAGTACACGGTTTATCTACTTCACAAATGTAATTTAAAAAGTTGTAGAGTTTGCATTATTAATTGTCTCGCGTCGTGATGATCTATTTGGATTACTTCTTGCAGCAACATTACTAGTCGATTTGTAAAGACCTCTTTATGAGTGGTTCGTGTTTTTGTCACGACGAAATAGAAATACGAAAGAAATACGCGCAGAAGAACACCATCAAAATTTATTTAAAACAATGTGTCATATAAAACGTGAGATGAAAATCTGGATGTGACTTTTAGTGAATTTCTATTGCTGTGCATAAATGTAACAAGGATTCAATTACTGTGTTGTTGATTTAATACAGTTTATTTACATCAAAGATATAATTAAACAAATTTCGGAGCTTCCATCGATTGTCTCGCGTTGTGATGATCGTGAAAGTTTGTTTGGGAGGAAGGGGGGAATGGTGCAAAAGGTGCAGTCAGACCCGGCTGAAAGGAACAGACCAGATGAAAGGCGGACGTTCGAGCGCGGGATCCTTCTTCGTCCATTTGTCGCGACGAGGACGCGCGGAGTCGCCGAGATTGCTGGAGATCAGCCGCGATCCGCGCCTCACCGCCAACACCGGAAGCTGTAGGACGTTGTAGGACGCGCGATCATCATCGCACGCTCGGCCGGATCGTGCTCTGTTGCGGATACACGTGCTCGTGCGTTCGCGCGAAAGAGCTCTAGTCTAGTTTCGCCGGCGAATCGTCCCTGAGGATACGCGATCGGTTCGCCAGGGCGTGGTTTCCTATGCAGTTTTTGCCCACCTAGAATGCACCAGGCGGCCTTCGCTGAGATCAGGATATTCCGCCGCTCGTTTCTGCGTTCCCCTCCCCGCCCCTCCCCTCCCCGCCACTGCGCCACGTGCACCCACCTTCGCCTTCGGCGTCGCGCTCTGCACCCCCGCGAACGCTCACCTTCGTTCGTCGTGTGTGCTCCGAATTTCTTGCGCGCCGCGCAACATACTCTCGCGGTTTCGAGTTATACTGACAGAAAAAATATCTAAAAAAACAAAATTATATCTTTTTCTTTGGCTACTAATAACATGTTTCCTCATATTGGTATACATATTTTTTGCTCAAAAAACAGTATTTCTTTTCTCAAACAAGGATATCTATTTTCTTGAAAGTGTAGTTTCTCACGCGAGGAAGAGCAGTTTTGTTAATTTAAACGTGAATTGTGTCTGCTTAAATAGATTTCTGGAGCGAAACAGTTTTCATTTAACTGAAAGAACGTAGATTCGAGTAAATACGCGTCCAGAGTACTCAGCGAATAAATATCTTTTTGTTTTTTAGATGCATTTTCTTTTCTTGGTATACTAGATTTGGACACTTTTTCCTAATAGATACGGCTTAGAGCGCAACCGACGGCTCGACAAGAGAAGAAGCTGCTCTCGATTAATCCCCAGCAGTCGAATCCTCTCGTTGGAGCAACGACTACCTCTCGCAAGTTGCGTCGTGTGGAAAAACTGTCCGAACCGTGTTGAAGCCAAGCGCGTTGCAGCGGGTGACGACGGGGCTCACTGCGTGTGTCACGACACATTGTGATTTATCGCAAAACGGAAAAACCGGTGCTGCTGCATTTGCATCGGCTACGCGCGTGCGAAAGAGAGAGAGGGAGACAATGACGGCCGATAGGAAAAGAGAGCGAGAAATAGGTACTGTTGCTACGGTATTATTTCTGCCGGGACGAGATACATAAATAGATAATCGGCCAATAAAACGAGATTACTGACATAATCTCGCGCGGATGTTAATTTCAGTTGCCATGCTAATACAGTTTTTATTTATGACGCGGGTACATTACACGGCGCAACGTCAGAGAGAGAGAGAGAGAGAGAGAGAGAGA
>NW_022639460.1:651746-711805 GCF_010583005.1 Odontomachus brunneus | reverse complement strand
AGAGAGAGAGAGAGAGAGAGAGAGAGAGAGAGAGAGAGAGAGAACAGCACATAATGTGCA
This sequence comes from Odontomachus brunneus, assembly GCF_010583005.1. NCBI lineage: Eukaryota > Metazoa > Arthropoda > Insecta > Hymenoptera > Formicidae > Odontomachus > Odontomachus brunneus. Next base: position 711,745 of record NW_022639460.1, on the reverse strand, counting down.
GTCCCGCTGGTACATTATTAATGAGCCGACCTCTTGCGAAGTCGCTAACAGAGACGCTTCCCATTCGCTGTTTCAGGAAACCGACCAGCAACGACATCACTGCCGTCGAGCGGCCTCATCATCGCCCGCCATCTCAACCGAGGGGGAGATGCAACGGCGATGGTGTGCAGCCGCCACGAGAACGAGTGGGCCAGGAGGACACCACCGAGAACCTTGCACTGCCATGGAAGATTCGTCACCTAGTCGCTTCTTACTTCTCTCCTTCGTCTCGCTTGCGGACGATCGCGCGATTCTCAAGGACGGGTTACACTGATGCATCCGGCTCTATGGAGGAGAAGTCACCGCTCTCGTTCTCGCCGTTCTTAATCACGATGCGACGCGACGCCACGCGTCTTGCACTGCCAACTTATAACAGCACGAAAGAGAGAGAGAGAAAGGGAGAGACGCTATTTTTCTTCCTTTTGTTTCTTTCTTTTTATATTCTACCATTGACTGCGTTCAGCAGAGAAAGCTGCTTCGCAACTGTTGTAAAATTCATGAATCTGATTGGTGTGTGCTCTTAAATTCAGCAAAGATTAAGAGCATACACTAATCAGATTTACTACAAGTTTTACAACAGTTCCAAAGCAGCTCGCTCTGCTAAACGCAGTCATTGCATCGTCGTGTTCCCTTTTTCTTTTGCTTTTTTTTTTCTCAACTTTTCGTTCTCTCACACGGCCAACACGCGGTTAACGCGGCCGCCGAGCCTGTCCATCGTCGATAATGGACAGACCTGTCATGTCACTACTCTCTTTCTCTGTTCGACGCTACTTTATCGCTATTATCACACCGCAACCACTAGCAGCCCGCTACTTCCAGCACTGTCCGCCACCGGTCGCGAAACATTTGCACGCGCGAACATCGCACCGTTACCGTTATCGCCGCACTATCACCGCCGTCGCGACTAATGCGGCGACCGCCGTTACCGTATCGTTTCTCTGTTGTCTCGGCCGAGTACCGACGGTATTAGATCCGTCGAGCAGAGAGCGTGTGCTGGGATCGCAGAAACGGTATGGAGAAGCGATTGTTCGCAGAAAGAAAGAGAGACGCCGCGCGTCCTCTTCAACGTTCGCGTCGTGCGGACAAACGTGCGGCCTGTCGACGCCGGCAAATTCACAGACGAGATTCATACGTTGAGTCACGCGAAACCATCGGCGACACTCCCCGGAAGGGGAGCCTCGTCGGCAGTTCCATCGCGCTTGTCGCGCCAAAGACGACAGAGAAAAGGGTGTATCCATATGAGTGGCAGGAGATATCTCTGGCGGCGAGAATTGACGTCCTAGCGAATGAGGCCTCGGTAAAATAGACATGCCAAGATCTGATTTTCAATTGCGTATTATTTCGGGGCGACTCGACTTAGATAGATACATTGGTAATAGATGTAACGTTAAAACTTAAGTAATCTCGCGAAAAGAGACGCCGCGACGGCATCCGTCGCCGGGCGTCACATCCGACACATGTACTCTGGGACTTTGCTCCCAGACAGAAAAAAGATAGAAAAACAATTGTAACTTGATAGAAAAGGTCACTTGTAGGAAGAACTATTGCGCGGAGAATACTCCGCAGATACACCCACTTGATCTTCGATCAAGTCCACCCGACATTGAGACTCGATCTATTGGCATTATTCATGTAATACTCTGTGTATGAAAGGAATATACAGTTTTCCAAATTTTCACCCATCTTGCGTATTTCTTGATTGTCGAAAATGGCAATTTCCACCCGAGAAAAGGAGAAGATTGAAAGAAGCATTCCAATCACGACTGGAAGTTTGCTCTATCAGCTGGGATCCCAATCGTTCGATTTGCACAAGATTATCAGATCCTGCTAAGTCGTGTAAATCAGCGTGGCAATAAAGACTTTATTAATAATAGCTCTCCGTATACAATGCTGGATCTGTGAGAACCGAAGAAATATTCAATCGCTTACCAATATTTGTAAAAATTGTAGAATAGTGCAGATTTGTAGATTTTATTGCGCTACTAGCTTATAGCTTTTCTATATCCCTGCGAAAAGAATGTTGGCCCAGAAATATTGATTTCAACAAAGTTACGACAGTAATTCAGTATTCAATGAAGTCAATATGAGAATATTGCCCAAAAATTCCAATAAAACTATGAAACTATGTGACACTATAATAATATGATAATAATATGATAATATGAAACTATGATAAAGTCGCTCGCGTCTGATAGACCCAGATTATGCTGCATGTCCCAAAAACATGATTCTGGCAGAGGATTATTAATAATCAGGACCCAACAGGATCTTACACAAACCAAATAATTGATTGGAATTAACCTGATCCCAGAGCTGATGGGACAAATATCTAGTCGGGGGTCGGAACGAGACGTTGTCTCGAGCACCATTGCTCCCGTTCAGAGATCACACGAAAGCGTCGCACAGGGGTGTGCTCGACGAGCCGCGACGTGTTCATCTTCGTTCGGCGAGTTCACCAATGAAACCCCTCCGCGACGTCATCTTCGGGAGGAGGTGGTGTCGGTGCACCCCGTGCATCGGTCGTGTTACACATTGCTACCTTCCAGCAGGCGGTGTTGTAACGCGAACGCGCGTCTCGAGCCACGACGGTCGCGTACCTGGCATTCCTCGCATAGTGCATCGGTTCGCTCGATGCGACGCGCGCGGGCTCGTTGCGATTCGCTCGCTCTTTCTTTCTTTCTCTCTCTCTCTCTTTCTCTCTTGTTTTCCCTCTCTCTCTCCCTCATTCTCTCTCCTGCCCGAGCGGCGAACATACGAGCACGCGCCGACACACGCGACATCGCGCACATGCACGCGTGTGCGACACACAACAGACTTGACATGCACACCCGTGAATCCACATACACGCATACACACACACACACACGCGCGCGCACGCACACACACAGACACACATGCAAAAGCGCGTATCCATACCCAAACATCGCACCCACACATTCGCACACACGCACACGTCCCGAGACGCGCTCGTGCGCGAGCGCATATCTCTTCAACCCACGTATATGTGTACGAGTTACCGTATTTCTCTTAATTACCGCACGCACGATCGAATTAGCGCATAAGTGAAGAACGCGTTCATTCTATCCCCCCCCCCCTCCCTTTGCCCCCTTAATTATTATCCTATTATTATCGTCCCTTACCAATCTTATTATTTTTATGGTATATATTATTGTATTATTATATTATAATTATTCTATTATTATTCTATTATTATTATTATTATTGTTTTCCATTGTTATACTAGTTAAGTGTTTCAGGACACTTCCTCCCGCGGCTCTCGCCGTTCCGTCGCGCCGGATTCTCAGCGAGCGCGGAAGCGAGAACCACGCGCGGGAGGAGGGAGCCTCGCGCACACACAGATGCGTTTTTTTTTTAATTTTATTTTTCTCCTTAACGAGTGGGGAGGCGAACGCGTGCACGGGGAAAGATGTGAGTGTCGTGTAGTAGTACAAAAAAATACAAAATGTGTGCGAGAGACAAGCGGGACCGAAGGAGAAGCGCGAAGAAAGAGAATATATATAAAGGATATCTATATATCTATATACATATATATTTATATATATATATGTGTGTGTATATATATATATATATATATATATATATATATATATATACACACGTATATATATACAATACAAATATATATTTTTGTACCTTTTATTCTTCGAGGTATATCGACACACGGATAATCGAGAGACGCTCGCAGTTCACATCGACGCGGCGCGTCCGATCGATCGCGAGTCGCTGTCGTATCATACATCTCTCTCTTTCTCTCTCTCTGTCACATTCTCTCTCTCCCATCCTCTCTCTCTCGTTCTCTCGTTCTCTCCTTCTTCTTCATGATCCTCGTGACCTTTCTATATTGGAACGCAACGATCCATAGGCCGATAAGAGTTCGTTACTTGAGGTCACGTTCGGAAGAGCGCGTCAATCGTTTCTATTATTAATCGTGAATCGCCGCAATTGTCGCCGTACGTCTGAACGTCACCCCGACTAAAGATCCACGATAATGTTTGAGAGAGAACGAGAAAGAAAGAGGGATAGTGAGAGAGTGATGGAGGGATAGTGAGAGAATGATAGAGAGAGAGAGAGAGAAAGAAACAGAAAGGGAGTCTCGAGTCACAATTCCGAAAGCTGTCTCTTAAATTAATTTTTCCCCCTCCGCTCCCGTGCGATTTGTAGGGTATAATGTAGCCGTTTGTTTTTCTTTTTGTCCTTTTTTTTGTATAAGTGGTAAGAGTGCGAGAAAAATGGAGAATAAAAAAAAAGAAAGAATCCGAAGTGGCTGTGCAAGCGTTGGCGGTAGCCCTTTTTTTCCATCTCCTTCACTTCGCTTCCTTTGTGTCGGTTTTCAAGGATAACGCGCGACAAAGCTATTTCGCCGGCCATGAACAACTGCTCGACTTTCTACGATTGAGTCATTTCTAAACGCGCGATGCCTCGTTTTTCCGACGACTCTTTTTTGCGCTCCGTCGCGACTTTTTGGTTTCCGTCGAAAGCCGGGAACGTGTCGACTCTCCCCTTTATTTCTGCGGCGCATTGCGCGATTCAGAAGTCTCCTCTGAACGGATCTCTTACGATTTCAGAGAACATCCGCGAATGCACCTCCAGTAAAAAAGAAGGGGAACGAATCGTCCCAGATGGACTTCCATGATTATTACAATGTATGACAATTGATTGCAGAAACTTTACAACTTTTTTATCACATTTGCGAAGCATATATTGAATTGAATTAATCATTAAGTTTACATCATGTAATAAACGTTAATTTGTTTTATTTATACAGCAACATATTTACGAAAAGTTACATTCAGATTGTCATGTTATATTTTACACGGAGAAAATTTTGCAAAAATTACTATAGAATTTTGTAACCGGGAAATAGATCGGCATTGTACACTCATTGACTATCCTTATATTTCATATGTGTTATTTAACATATGTCTTAGAAATTGTAAACTTTGGTATATATGTGTATAGAGAAATTTACTATATTCCTTAGCAAGATAAATTTTATTGGCAGTCCATTCCTGCATTATTGGAAACATAAGATTGAAAAGAATCTATATAAAAAACAGAAAATTATAATATTTTCTTCAGGTAAATGACGCAAATTTTGATTATTTTTTTCACGCATTTCTTTCGTATTTTTATTTAGTCTTTCTATGTTGTAAAAAAAATAGTCTTTATTACTTTCCACATGACAAATATGGATAACACTTTACGCTTTAGTTTACTCTACAGTAAAAATTATAATTATAAAATTGAAATTTATACGAAGAATTTATGAAAAAAAACTATAATATTCTCCCCATGCATTACATTCTATGTGATAAACACAAGTGATTCTTTATCACATTCTATGCGATAAATGTGTGGTGAATATGAGCCGCTTAAAGGATGCAACCTCTACAAATCGATTAATAACAAGATTGCTGGTGAATTGACGTACACCTGTCTATCCGGAGCGTCACCTGCCTGTCGGACGCTGCCTGTTGCGACGCGCGATAAATACAGCGGGGTTTTTATCCTCGAAGACGCGCCGGGCTGCATCCGCGGCGCGGAGGCCGCGATATTTTCATAGGTCGGGAACGCACACTCGCGCGAGCAGTACCCGTGAGCATTGCTTCCAACTGAAACGGGGCTTAGCCTTAACCTTTAGCGGCCAGTAATAAAGCCCGACACGCGACGTCTCCTCCACCGCCGGCAGTGGGCTCGCGAGCCCTCCCGATCACGTCGCTCGTCTCACCACCACGACGAGGATCGTTAACGTTCCTGTCGCGGATCTCTCACGCGACACACACAGTGGTCCACCCTCTCGTCGTGAAAACGACCGCGCTCACGAAGGAGAGAGAGGTAGAGCCGCCGCTGTCGCTGCGAGCTCCGTCGCTAATCGCGAGATATCGAGGATCGGCACGTGGCACGCGGCACATCTCTTTTGTTTTTGCAGACCTCCGGGCGACTCCGCACTAGGTTACTGGATTCTCTTCTCGGATTGCTCACTCCCCCTTCGGTCGAGCAGCCCCCTCCATGATGCAATCGCCAGTTGCTCTCTCTCTCTCTCTTTCTCTCTCTCTCTCTCTCTTGATCTCCCTTTGATTCTAGTGAACCTGACCGGCAAGCTGAGATGATACCTCAGGTGTGAGAGTTACAGTTTCGTCCGTATCGATGCGCGCCATATCAGATACAATTTTTCGATCCGTGTCGCGCTTTTTTCTATAGTCCTCCCTCGTCTCCCCTCCCTCCATCGCCACGCAATCGTACTCTTTCAGCGTGCAACGATATGCGCGATAAGGTTATAATACGAGATAAAATGTCCGATTCGCGTGCAAAACAGACCGGAGCGTCCACCACCGGTTCGTTTGCATTCGTCGGAGGTGCGCCTCTCGTTAGCAAGGTGTTCCGGAACATCCCGGCTTGATTTGAATAGCGGACTCTCCGGACGAGTTCGGAGCTGACTGTTCCTACGCTTGCAGCCGTTTAATATTCAACGTCGAGCCCACCATGTGTCATGATATCCCGCGAATTCGAATAACGAAAAGTTTCCGCAAAATAAAATCTCTTTTGACTTAAGCGGCCCGTGAGGAATTCCCCACAATTCTCTTTGCAACTTACAATTCTCTTACCACTTACAATGCAACTTTGCAACTCGAAGTTTTTTACAATTTTTTTACAGTTTATAATTCTTTGCAATTTAAAATTTTTTACAATTTGCAAATTACAATTTTTTGCAATTTAAAATTTCTTGTAATTTCCTTACAACTTAAGATACTTCATAAATTTTACTATTCCTTACAATTAGCTTACAACTTGCAATTTTTTGCAACTTGGAATTTCGTGTAATTTTTCTTTTACTTTTTACAATTATTTACGATGTAGAATTTCTTACAATTGCTTTGCAAATTATGCATTTTTTGTAGTTTAAAATTTCTTACAATCGTCTACGATTTACAAATCTTTGCAACTTGAAACTTCTTACAATTTTTCTACAACTTATCATTCTCTATAAATTTCTCGCAATTTCTTACGACTTTATAGCTTTAGTTGTACTCTGAAAACTTGGTCCTAGTGAATAGATCTTCAATATCGGACGTGTACAATTTTAAAATCGTTGATAACCAAATGTTCTCATTAGGAAAAGTTCGGTTAAATTTGGTTTAGGCCATATTTAGAAGTCCGACCGAAATCAAGGCCGGAGTTTCCTGCATTCTCCGGACATTTTGCGCTGCGTTACAATTTCGTACACGCACCGACGAACACGAGACAACAGAGAGGGACGGGAACGGATAGCCAACATCGCGAGCGTGTAGTCGCAATCATCCGTGGTCGATTTTACGGCATTCTTCACAAGCGTATGTGTTTTATCTCCGCGTGGCCGCCCGTAAAATTAATCGTAATCACGCGCGCGCGCGAAACGCGGCAATGCGGCGCGATTGTTGCAACCAAAGTCGAGGTCACACCCGCAAGTAGTTTCTTACGTAGAAACTACGATCGCGGGATAACGAAGTGTTTTTCTCGATGTGCAGCGATGAGAAACGATTACTCCGCTATCGCGGTTTATTAATGGACACTCCGCCACAGCTATGCGCGCGAACGCGCGTTTATTTAAAGTTGCTCTCTCGCGGCCAGGGATACGCTATTAAAGAAATCAATTGTGCAAAAGTTCATCGCAGGGTGAGCGCGGGGTGTACACGCGCCGAGTTAAAGGTTAACACTCTTATCCACGGATAGATTTCAATGTACTCGCTACGAATGATTTGTGAACTCGATTAATGGCGTTCCTTGACCTTAAATGAAACTATACTGATTCGAGCTAGACCGTAGCCGCAGGAGAGACAGAGACAGAGAGAGAAAAAGAAAGAGAGAGAAAATGAGAAAGAAAGAGGAACATTAATAGCGAGAAATACACTCGAATACGTGCAGGAATTCTGATTCTACCGGGATTTTGTCTGCATCCTCCTGCATTTCTTTATATTTCTTTAATTCGCAAGCCCATCCTCCATTATTTTCGACAGTCGTCGTGGCGCGGTCGCATTATAATGGATCTGATTTTACGGGTCAGGTGTGCGAATTTTTTCTTCATGCCGTTTTAGGATCCCATAAGAGGAAGAATGCTCCGATCTCTTCAAGTAACCTCAATCAATTTGACGAAAAAAGGCAATTTGTAAACACATAAATTTCACGAGAGAGAATTCAATGAAATTTGTAAACAATTTAAGCCGCTGGAGCGGCGACATGTTAGGAGCGACCTTATTCGCTCCTAATTTTCTTTATATTCTATTTTATTCTTCCTTTTCTCTAGTTCTAAAACTTCTCGTTTATAATGGGTAATTTTTGTCGGGCGAGTCATTTTCCAAATCCTTGAAACTTTTCATCCTAATTTATACGCTTGTTCGCGAAACTACGTTGACAAATGGCAACTTTGTCAAAAACGTCGGTATCACCTTGTCGGTCGACAAGGGGACGTACTCATTTAAATTTTTTAGAATTTGCCCATTCAATACCCGTGACTGTCTTGTGGATCAGCCATCATTTATTTTTTTTTCTTTTATTATAATACTTTATGACAACTCTTAATAAATCTCCTGACTGAACGATACAATATTTAATAATGCAACTAAACCTTACAAATTCAACCTAGTATACCCTCCTCCTTCTATGGTGGATCCCCCATTGCGTCCAAGCACCCGGGGGTTGTCAAAAAATTGGTGTCGACCCCGGGGCTTATTTGTATTATTTGCACCGGATGAGGAGGGACAACGATGGAAACAGGTATACATGGACAGCAGGTCTTAAAAGATAGCAACCTTTGACTTTGACAGACTGACAGCTGTACCATTTGGTACAGTAACATTGTTTCTCTCTGTTTTCGCCGTGCGTTCGGGATCGCGCCAGAGATGTCGCTTCCGAACGGCATCTCTGAGCATTATCTAGGAAGGGGAGAGTGGAGTCGTGAGCGTGGAGCGTCAGGTAGCTCAGTGGTTTAGAGCAGTCGCTCGGCAAACGAAAGACCTGGGTTCGAGTCCTGGCTTAATTAGCAGAACCGCGCTCTCGATATTTTTCTCTTTCTGGAACGAAAAGATACACAGATCTCGAACGCACGGCGTCCCACCGCCACCTAGTATTGCCCTCCTCCTTCTAGGTTTGTAATCACATCAATATAATTATCTTAAATTCTCAAGATGTTCTAACTCACATTACAGTCACTTTGGCTGTCCGGATCTTTTAATCCATAAACTCTCACAACTCATAGGGCCGATTGTTCCAACCTCTTGGTAAGCTAATTAATAGTTAAGTTATATGTCCATCTTTGTCTAATTTGAAGGAGAAACAAAGACAGATATTAAGAGTTACCTGTTAGTTAGCTTACCAAGAAGTTGGAAAACCAAGTTAGCTTACCAAGAAGTTGCGTCGGGCAATTGGAAGCGCGTTAGTAGTGTTGCCAGCCTGACGCGCAATCCATCCCCTCTCCCTCGCCTTGGGGAATGTTAATTAGAAACGATGGAAATTATTCTTTGCAATCACGCTGAATGCCGTAATGTAAGCTTTACACCGAGTTCTTAAACGTAACAGTGAATAGACAGCCGTGAAGCACGATTTCCCAGACGCGCATCCGAGATACGGATAGTGTGTCGTTGAATGTAAGTACGGTAAGCGACTTCCTCACACATTAATTGTCCTTTCGCGCGTTGTTTCTGTCTTCTCTCGTCCCCTTCTCTTTTTGTTGCGCTTTATTAACGCCTTATCCGACGTTAATCATCGTGCGTGCCGCGAGCGATTAATCCTTAACTGAAGCGCATCAATTCGCGATGCAATCGGCGCGCCGAGGGCTCGTCGAGGGGAGCCGCTTCGTTATTTATGCATTCGGTGTGTGTACAGTGTCTGTCCGCGAATAATAATAATAACAGCTTTATTTCGTGCGGATGATACGTAGCTGACTACTGTTTACACAAGAGAAACAAACTAAGGGGCGAGCGCAAGAACGCCGACACAAGAGGTATTCTGAGAGGTTTGATATAAATGCAGCAATTAAAATTGAAATTGAAATTGGACGGGCAGGAATAGCACAAAATAAAATGAAAAAAAAAGATGGAGCAGAGCTCTGTCAATTGTGCAGCCGTTTGCATAAAGTTACATTTTCTATCGACAAGTTTATACAGTTTAATGATATTTACACTCCTCTACTTATAAATTACTTTTATGTACCAATATTTAAAAATTTTACAGCTCTCAAACTTCTCAATATGTAAGCTCATGTACAAGAGGTTCGCACGCACATAAAAATAAGTTTACTAAAAAATAAGCACTAAAAATAGCCTACTAAGAATAGTGATTATTCAGTCTGTTTTCCTCCTTTTAAGTAATGGTTATCTTCAACAGAAAATACTTTCTTGATAATAGTCTTAAAATATACTCATCGTAAATTCTAAAGAAGAAGAATCTCCATGTAGAAGAAGAATTTATTCTCTTGATAAAAATATTGTAAAATTTTATCGAAAAAAAAAAATTGATTTGACACTGCGTGGCAACTAAATCGAATTTTTGTTTTAATTTAGTATTCTGGTTGAAATGCTAAACTTAATAGGATCTAGAATATATTTTGAATAAATTTGATGCTTATCTACAATTTATATACAGAAGAAGAAATGTTTGGTATCTGAAATAATTTCTTGTTAAATTCTACTCTAAATGTTCATGACAATAATTTTATATGCATATTATTGCTGTCACACACACACACATACACACATACTTTCGTGTCAGAATAGCCATAAAATTATTGGAAAAAATATAGCAAATAGAATAAATGTAATTTTAATTGAATCCACAAATTTTTCTCTCATTGCAGATTTATAAAATTATTTATAAACTTATGATATACTCGATACAAGTAACATTTACTTAAATACGTTTTTCCGTATATATTCTCGCTGTCTTTGCCTTATTATAGTTTCCCTAAAAAAAATGTCAAAAGCTTTATGCAGACGACCATATAAACGCACTAGTAAAGTAACGAAATATGATCCTCGGAGATCGCAGAGAAAATAGGAAAGGGAGAAGAAAATAATCGTTTGTTTTCATGTCTGTTTCATCGTCTCTCGCGTTCTATTAGTATCAGAGCATCGAATTGAGAAGCGTGAATGCGACATGGGCAGATCCCAATGACTGGAACACGCTGAGTGGAAGGGTGACGAAAATTCGCGACGGGCAACGTGCGATTTGAAGAGAGCAGTATCTACACGTCCGGCTATCAATAAATAGCGCGACGCGTTATAAATACACGCCTCCGCGCGTCGGCGCGGTTACGTCTTTGTCTAGGAAAAGCGGTTCTTTCGTCACCGAGGACTGTGAGAACGATCGAGTCCTTGGAAACGATCCCCGGCCTCCGAAACGCGGAAGCCGCGCGTGGATTACACGGACCACAGTTAGACGAGGGTTGTGAAGAAGCGGGAGAAATGGAAGAAGACAAGAGGAGAGGAGAGGAGAGGAAAAAGTGGAGCTCCGTAACCACATATGCCATCCACCACCACCATTACTATCACGACCACCGTCACCGTCGGGACGCGGCTTAAAGGGCAGCTTGCCGACGGAGCTGACCTAACGGGACCGCCGTAACCGCCCCTCGCGGCGTCGAGTAGGGGATTAAAAAACGGGATGAAAGAGAGAAAGAGAGAGAAAAAAAACAAGAGGAGAGAGACTCGGGGTTACCCTCAACCCTTCCGCATACCAGCGTTAAACGCGAGCCATTTGGAAAGCACCTTTCTCCTGGTCCGGTTCCTCCGGCAACCCCTTCCTCCGCTTTCCCCCCTGGTCCACGCATCACCCCCTACCTTGGATTCGAGGAAGAGGAGGAGGCGCGCGAGCGCCGAGGGATTACCGATTTTCTTTCTCCTTTTTTTTCCTTCACCATCCTCGGCCGCCGCCGCCACCTCCTCTTCCTCCTCATCCTCCTTCTCCTCCTCCGCCGCCTCCTCGCGCCGCGCTTCTTCTTCCAGATCGCGGCGAGACCACTCGAGAAAGACTGCTCTTCCTCCACCAGGTGCCTGAAAATTCGCCAGCTGTGTGCTCCTCGTCACTTCCTGCTCCGAGAAGCGATCGTCTTGAAAACGCGTATGTCTCCCTCTCCCTCTTTCTCTCTTTCTCTCTCTCTTTCTCTCTTTCTCCCGAAACGACGCGGAACTTTAGTCCCCGCACACGTTACGCTTCGCGTTGCCTAGTCGACCTACGCTGTTTTTATCCTTTTTTTCTCTTTCTTTTTTTTTTTATTTAAGGAGCCGTCGGTTCTCTACGCCTATCCGAACGAGGCGGAAAAAATTCGAGAGTCCTCTTGATTGCGTTTCCGTGATAATGACATCTCCCACGCATAGTCCCGTGGACGTTCGCGCGATCTCGTCGCCGTGCGACGGAAAAAGATGTCGACTGCGCGCTCGTTAATTCTATTTGCTGAATAATTTTTGTTCTTGTTTCTTTTTTTACGGAGAAGAGGAAAGAAGCGCGCTCAGAGGCTGCAAAGGACCGGCGGCGAACGATTTTTACAAACGGAGGACTCATGATCGAAGTAACGAGGCAGAGACGATTATATTCGACACGCGACATTGAGAATGCAATTAGCGGCGCGCAAAAAATAGCGACAGTGTAATATTGTAACGCACGTTGCGCGCGGCGAATACATTAATCCGAGCGCGTCTCAATCTCCCGACGGCCGCTGCCGCCTCCGTCGTCGTCGCCGCTGCCGTCGCCGCCGCCGCCGCCTCTCATGGCCAAACGGAGTTGCACGATAACTGCCGACCGGAGGTCGCGATGACGCGAAGAATGTTGTTGGTCGATATTAAAACACACACCGCCGTCGTCCTATGCGCGTCCCCCACCAAAATGGCACGCGACTTATGTAAATTCGTAATAATTACACGTGCGTTGCTGAAACCGGATTTCGCGGCGCGTACACGCACACGCTGCGTAATCATCGGCTTTGATATATCAGCATTCTCGTGCGATCCGCGCGCGTAAGCGACGGCGTTTTTTTCACAGATGAAAATATCTTAATGAACATCCTCATTCCTGAATATACATTCTCACGGAAATGGGCAAAGACACGTGTCTCCGCAGAAGCGGACGCGACTCATCCGCCTCCATTTTCTTCCCGTCGCTCGCGATATTCAGTCGCGAAAGCGACGTGAGTGAGTGTGTGAGTGAGTGAATGAGTGAGAGAGTGAGTGAATAGCTGTATTTATTGTCCCAGAGTAAACCCTCTCAGGAAATGCGTTACAGTGTACAAAGTATGTTTTTGCTTCTTTTCAACGACATACTTATATAGTTGAGTGTATTACTACTGTTGGTATGTATGTGTGTGTGTGTGTGTGTGTTGAACTTTACGGTAATTTGGCGTCTCTTATTGTTCATTTTCCTTAGCCAGAAGGTGTTGGTGTTCCTCTTGAATAATAATCAGATTATATGAGCTGCGCAGATCACGCAAACGTTCGAGCGAATTGATCGGCATTCCAGTTATTTCCATAAGCGAATCTCCATTTGGCTTGTGTTGGATTGTATCTAATTATTTTAATTTTTCAGGCAAGGCAGTTGCAGCGATTGTAGCAGTTGTCTCACCTCGTTTGTTTTCTCTTATATACAGAGAGAATATTATTTTTTTATATAAGTTCTTTTCAAATTTACTATATTTTAACATAGTAAAATTGTTCCACATGAACATTGTAAATTTCACTAAGAAGATAACAAACTTTTCAATAGCACATTTCGGCTCCTAAAATTTAAATGGTATAATGTATAGTGCATATAAAATGATAGAAATAGATAGAAATAATATCGTAAATATGAAATGAAAAAATAGTAAAAAAATAATAATTACAGAATATCGATTTACTCCTTAATTACAAATTTCTATAATAATGTTTACTATAAAGTTCTCTCTACGTTAAAAATAATATGAAAATGTGAGTGTAATTTTTAATAAATTTGTAGTTGCATCAATAATGTATATTATTATATGATATGAATTTAATAATTGATTCAATATAAAGTATATATTTGATGGTTACAAAATTCTATAGTAATTTTTATTATAACATTAGAAATGTATACACTCTGTATTATTATTTACTTTTCATTTTTCTTTCTGTCCTTCTTTCTTGTGATTATTATTACTATTATTTTTATATCTGTTTGTGAATATCTCACAGTAATTTTTAATCACCGTATCGTATCATCCAAATTACGATCGTTACTTCCGAGATTATTAGATCTTTACCTAATCGCGCGAAGCTTTCTGTGCTTCTCATTTCTTTTCCCCGCCCCCTCCCCATTCGGCAGGAAATAGTCTTTAATCTCTATTCCGCCGTGACATATACGCGTGCAATTCGTTAATCACCCCCGACAGGCGATGAGTTCCTCCCAGTATCATCACTTTCGGTTTTAAGGAAGACTCCCGCGACGTCCACGGCAGGAATGTATAAAATCCGTGACGACACCACGAAGGAATCTCCTTTCGAATCCTCAAGGATCGAGGACGACGAAGGCTCAAAGGTTGCTACTCGCGCTCTCAGTTGCCGCACATCTTTCTCGTCGGTCATTGACGATAAGATTGCCATCATTTGTACGAATGCCGGGTCGACTAAAACAAACGCGACTAAAGAATAAGTAAAAATTCAGATATCCATCTATTCCCTCCTTTCTCTCTTTCTCTTTCTCTCTCTCTTTTTCTTTCTTGTTAGGGGAAGCCATAAACTTTGCGTTTGCTGATCTGGTTAAAGTGGATATGGATAATTGACAAGGACATAAAAACTTGATGAAATTTTTATACATATTGCAACGATTATATAAATAAATACGTTTTTATTTTTGCATTACTGTAACTTACAGTTGGAACAGTATGTATGTTTTTCACCAAACTTATATTGTATTTTTGTTGACATTTGAGAAGACTATGTCTCAGAGCGCTTAATAATAAATAAATCTCTCTCTCCCTTCTCTCCATCTCTTTCTTTCTCTTTCTCTCTTTCTCTCTCTCTCTATCTCACACTATATTCATTTATTTCTTATAACCTCTTCCAATTACTTAACTTTAATTAATTAATTTTCCTTTCTTTCATTTTCTTATATTTATTTTCTGTAACGCTTTTTGCGCTTGAGGGGATCATGTGTCTCAGAACGCACAATAAATGAAGCTCTGTCTGCCTCTGTCCGTCTTTTCCCCCCTCCTCTCATTCGGGCAGTACTTCGCATTTCGCCTCGTTCGACTCTGTGTCCGTCATTTCTCTTTGTCCACCTGCGTTTTTCCACTGTCTAAAACCGCAAGCAGCAATGCGACGAACCGCGCGTCGCGTCGCGTCACGCCGCGCCGCGAGCGGGCTCACTGACCCCTGAAAATATGCGGATAAGCGGGAGGAAACCTTTGGTATCCTAAGCTCCTCAGCACTTTACGGCGCACCGATGCTCGAGCGCGATGCGTTAATCGCCGCGATACGGCCGTATCGCGGACACAGGCGATTTCGTGGTAATCACACCATTCAATATTCGTTATTAATTTGTCCGCCACGCCGCTCGGGACCGCGATGTAGCGCCATCCGGACGCCACAATAACGAGGCCTCGCCGGAGGAGGCCAGGCAACGCCTGAGCCCAGGTAATAATCTCTTATTCTCGGGCGAGATGAAGACATTCGTGTCTAAATCCAAGCAAGAGCGCGTCTCGTCGGCCCAATTGATTCGGCGGAGAGAGGAGAGCGCGGGATGTGCATTCGCGCTGAGATTTCACTCACGATTCGCAATTTATCATATGGCCGCGCGCGTCGTCGAGGACGAGTTGAACTCGATGAAGCGCGTCGGGCTCTCTCCCGGCCGCGTATCACCGGTGGTGGTCCACGACGCAGGGAGGCCGCGACGAGGGCGGCTCAGGGGAAAGCGATTGCATTCAGCGAGCACACGAAGTCCATTGATCGGCGAGAGCACGCCGGCCGACCCTAATCGTGCGTGTCGCCGCGTCTAGACGCTCCCAATCAGGAGTCTTATTCTCGAAAAATATCGCAATAGTTCTATAAAAAACTGTAGTTCATGTTACGTATATTATAACTTTCTATCCAAATACGATATTTTTTCAAAAAAATGATCCTAGGGCCCCTTTTGTGAATGGTGGCGAAAGCCGGTGGATCTCGACCGAATGGCGCATCTCGGCCCATTCATCACCTCGACGATGTAGACATCAATGGGATAATTGGTGTCAATTTCAGGGATTAGATAAACTTCCGTGTGATTATGTGCCCCTATTCTACGTGACCCAACATCGATTTATCCCATTCTGACCAAGATCCCAACTTAGGTTGGACCTCCCTCATTTAGTTCGGACAAAGTGTTGCCGACAACATTAAAGCAACAGAAATGACAAATTCCCTTCTTCCATGTACTGCGTCCGAAAACATCATTCTCTCCTGTGTTTTCGTGGGAAACCGTACCTAACCAGTGGGGGTACCTTTATATGTCGAGTGTTTCCAAACGCTTTTGATGTGACTTTTGATGTAAACTAGGGATCTGTTTTGTGTTTCTCCACTGTAAACCGATGCGATAACGAAAAGGTTATTGATTTGTTCTTTTCAGCTTCATCGTTTCTCACTCTAACTTATTGTACTAATTCAGCAGTAGAGCTGAAAAGTACAGACCATATAACGTAGGTAATTATTAATTCATCAGTTCACACCGACTCCCCTCACTTTTCCATTGAGTGGTTTGATGGCACACGGTGTGCTTTTTTCGCCGTTTTCGAAGGATCTCACACGAGTGTACACCGAGCCACACTGAGTGTTTCCGAACGGCTATTTTTTATTAGTAGTGTGCAGCACACAGTGTGTGTTTCCAGACGCAGCCTACATAAAACGTAGGACACAGATCACAAACTTGTCGCGATAGCCAATCAGAAGCGTCAAAGGTGACCACTGACGCTTCTGATTGGTTATCGCGACAAGCTTGCGACCTGCGACCTGCGTCTTATGTAGGTAGGAGCTTTACGCAGCGTGGCAATCGGGACGTTAATAATGACAATTATTCAGAATTAAAACTCGATAGTATCATCTTGTACAAACCAGGTGATTGATTGGAATCAATCTAATCAGCTTTGTTATTTCTTATAAAAATTATTTAAATTTATAACAGTATATATCTTTTATATTTTTTTATGATTTACGTTAAATGAAATTACAAATAAATAAATATTTATTTCCCTTGTACATTTTATGTACTTTTTTTACAAAATCTGACATTTTCATCACTCTGCTAAAAATAGTTAATCGTCGATGATTCTAGCGTTAATTTACGCATAATGTGAAACCCAGACAGCACAATCTATTAAAAAGTGTCTTAAAGACGCTCAAAAAACATCTTATTTCTTTTAGACGTCGTTTGAACGTCTTTAAGATATCTTTTAGTAATTTGTGCTGTCTGAGTAATTACATTCGCTGAATTAAATATATGACAAGCTTTAATTAGGAAACTGATAAAACTAGTTGGCGAATACATACATTAAAAGATACATATAGTTACTGTAACGTTTTTCATTTAAATTCCAGTTAACACATAGACTGCCAAATTCGAGTTATCTCTACTGTAGCTGGCGTGCAAAAAGAATTCTCCATGCCATACGCTAATTGCAAGTCGCTTTTTCGAGTTTTTTTCTGTGAGATTCTTTTTGTAAGTTTGTAAGTTTGTTATAATTTGTTGAATTCAATTATTTTTGTTGAGTGTTTTGTTGAATTTTATGGGTTTGGTGAATTTATGTGTTATTTTTTTACTTTTTTCTATTTCTAATCTTGTGAATATTTTGTGAATGTCTTGGCGAATAATAAACACAACGAATCAGCAAATTGGAATAACACGCGTGATTCTCAAATGCCGTCGCTGATGTCAGCGCAGCAGCCAACGTGCTAATCGCGACGCAAGTCGCACAGATAGTCGAGGATCATAATTTCCTCGCATTCATTACGGTTGGTTGCCAAGTTAACGTGCACGATTACGGTCGACACAAGATCCTGAGCCCGCAGGACTCTCATTTGATTACGTAAATCGAACGTCACGGTCGGCTCTGCGAGGAATTCCGGCGATTCAATGGCTCGCGACGCGTAACTCCGAAATAAGAAAGGCCCCGACAAAAGGTGAGCGCGGGGGATCACGGTAATCCATCTAGAAAAAGAAGCGAGCCGCAGCAGCGTGCCTGTCGTCCTTTCGCGGCAAGGACGACGCCGGCTCCTTTTGCCTTCGCCTCCGAGATGTCGAAGTGCACTTAGCCTGACCGGCCGGCTGCACGCCACTTCTAAGGTCATTACTTATATCGAGAGTGAAGTAAATTTTGCGTTCTTCCGCGATGTCAGAGAGCCCCGCTCTCGATACCAATCGGCCCAGTGAGCGGGGGAGCGAGAGAGAAAGAAAGCGAGAGATAAAGGAAAGTCGTCGTAGAAATGTATCGTTTATTTCAGATTCTAGTCGAGATAAGATAAAAGATAGCGATCGACAATCGGAGATCAGGAGGGAACTCCGAAGAAGGACCGTCGATGCGCATTTTCATGTCACCTCATACGAAAGCCCCGCCACGAGAGAATAAATATTGCAATGTGCTCTTTATGACCAACCCTTCGTCGGAAAGCGCCGGTGAAAGAAGCCAGAAGAGAATAGAGTCGTTAGAACGAATGTCAAAAATGGGGTCCTTAAATCGTCTATTTTTACCTGGTGTCGGGGTCACAGGAAGTGACCCGCAGCACCTTTCTTTTAAGCTGAACGCCCATTATCCGACACACACTTGTCTGCTGGCTGTGTGTGTGTTTTTTTTTTCGTGAAAGCTCGTTATCGATTCCATTGAATCTGGCCGAGGTATTGGCCGTGAAACGGACGATTTCGCTGCGTCGCAGTAGAGGAAAGCGTTTCCTCTTGAGCGAGAAAAAGATTTCGCCGCGGCAGCGGCGGCGGCGGCGGCGGCGGCGAAAGACGCATGAAATGTCACGTCGTACCGGGATTAAATGTCGCCCCGCGCTACGTAATTGCAGTACGCAACAGTATTATCCCGGGGAGTCGCATAATGGACAAGTTTCTCGTACTTGTCTCTACTTTGTGCTCCTGGCGTTGCTCTTTGTACCGTGAGGAGGAATCCTTCGAGACGCGTGACGCCTTGAGCATAGCGTGAGCTTGAGGAATTTTAGTTTCTCGGTATTTGTGACACACAGAAGACTAATTTCGCCTGGAGAGAGAACACTAAGAGCAGAATTCATTAACTAATTATCTCGCGGCTCCCGAGAAAATAGGAAACACCAATAGACCTGTTCTGTAATTTTTAGCACGTTTACTGCCATTATGACCTGCATATACACATACACACAGAAAAATATCATTCCAGTGCCAAAAGAGCGATTACTAGTTTACTTTCTTTTAAGTGATGGTCATCTTCAACAAAAAACGTTTTCTTCATAATAGTCTTAATATATATATTTACAAAAAATACTTGTGAGTTTATTTGTGAGATATAAAGTTTACTTAAAATAAATTTTTATTTCGCAAATAAATTTTCCAGTTTTTCTTTTCTCACAATGTACTCATTACAGATTTTAGAAAAACTCAATATCCATGAACTTGAAAGAAAAATTTATTTGTTTTACGAGAATATTACGAAAGTTTGCCGAGGAACAATGTAAATCGACTCTATCTAGTAAGCAAGTCGAATTTTTTATTTTATTTTAATATTCTTGATTGAAATACTAATCTTACACTGAGAAAAAATAACATGCTTGAACATTTATTTATGGGATACAACGTTTATTCATCGAAATAATTTTTTCTTCATAGAAATGAACTTTATATCTCACAAACAAATGTCGATTTAAAAAGTTTTTTTTTTTAATATACTAGGGATGTATTTTGAATAAATTTTATACTCACAATTGCTTTACAATAAATTTGTAGATGTATCCGGTTGTGTAACAAGCAATTTCGGATTTTTCGAGTAAAATGAAGTTATTATATCTTTATATTGTTGTAATTTTACGAAATAATGATCGTTCGTTTTGATCTACGATCCTCTGCCATTTTTTGCACGCCTTGCTGCACAAAACTACAACGGCATACGAAAGTAATCATTTCGTTTCATCTAAAATATTTGGAACTATCCATTACACATCTCTCAATATAAATTTATGAAATACTTGAAACAAGTAACATTTATTCGAGTGCCGAATGTCTGCTTTTCTGCGTGCAGTGACTGACGTCCAATTAAAGAGTTGAATAGAGAGATTCGTTATTTTGTTTATTAAATGGGAAAGAATTTAATTGATATTTTCACAACTCTGATTTGATGATATACACTCTAGTTGTGCATCGAAGTAATCATTGGAGATCGGCGTTTTCTATGTAAAACAGTTAAGATATCAACAACACTATATTTATATATTTGACGATTCACGCGTGATTTCAAGGGTTTTGCCTCTGTTGTTCCGGTATACCCGGATCAAGACGCGCATTCGCGAAGGAGTCGCGCTGAAAGGTGTTCGCGCGCGCGTCGGAAAAAATTCGCCGCGGCGTACGCATCAAATGTCACATCAGGCGCGATTAAATGTCGCCGTGCGTCGTAACCAAGTATTATTCAAACTAGCCATATAATTACGGTAATTACGGCGAGGCACTCTCTCAAAGTGAGCGAGCGCGTGTGCGCTCGTGACGGCTAAACGCGTGAAATTTGCCGGCTTTGTGCAAATTCAATTGGCCGCGCGATCAATTGGACACGTCTCATTCGCGGACATTGTCCGTAGACGAGCCGGACGATATCCCTAAAACGAAGTTGCACAATCCCCGCGGTAAGCCGCGGCGCACAACGCTGCATAATACATCTGTCGGGTAGCCAAGACCGAGTATCAATTTCGTATTACGTAATCGAGGGGAAGACACGCGGGGAGCCCCGGAGGAGAGAGAAAGAGGGAGAGACGAACCCGTGCAGACAGGATCGGAGCCGAGTCCTGTCCCGTCCACATGAACTTTCTTATTCCGCCCCGTAGGCCAGCTTCCGGTTGTGTAACAGGCGCCCGTTGCATCCACCGTGTGTGCGGATCGTCTCTTCCGTTCAAAGCGTCGTCCTTTGCGGTCTCGCGCTTGAGAACACCCTCGTTGCGCGCACTATGTGTACCTCCACAATAGATCGCCAGTTTTGTACGAGCTTTTTTAATAGAACTCGTACAAAAAGGTCGGCAGAAGGCATGAGAGGAGAAGAGACAGAGAGATGGAGGGAAAGAGAGAGGGGAGAGGAGGATGCAGCTTGACGATGGCTCGACAAACGCCGGCAGTTTTTCAATTCGCCCGGCCGACTGTCCATATATTAGAGAAACGGGGAATACGAATGCAGGAAGTAACGTATCCTATATGCGAGCAATCGCTCAAGGGCCGTTCTTGATACGGACGCGCTCTCGCCGCTCATCTCGATCGATTTGACCACCTGCGTGACGCAGCCGCGCGTACAGTCGTTTGCATAAAGTCTGCGACGCTTTGTTGGACAAGTTTACACAATAGAATGATGTTTATACGCTTCTGCTTATAGATTTTTGCACACGTTGTATTGTAAAACGTTGTAAAAATTTGACAGCTCCCTCAAATCTCTCAATATTCCAACTCATGAATACACACATAGAAAGATACATGCTGTGTTCAAGTAAATGTTACTTTCAAGTATTTCAGAAGTTTATATACCCGCAAATAGCATGAATATTAAATTCATTCGAAATACATTCTAAATCCCAGTAAATTTAGTACTTCAAGAGAGAATATTAAATAAAAAATATTAAATTAAAACAAAAATTCTGCTTTTTTAATACATACATTGAGGAAGAAATGTTTGGAGATTTATTTGTGGGAATATAAAGTTTATTTCAGTGAAATAAAATCTACTTTCGTGAGATAAAATTTATTTCTGCGAAATAAACTCTTATCTGAATAAATTTTTCAAATATTTCTTTCTCAGTGTATATACAGGGTGTTGAAAAAAAGGGTCACATATTTTGACAGCAAGTAGTATTGATCCAAACAAGAAGAAAAGTTCTAATTAACATGGGTCCTAAGACTAATATCTTCTAAGCTATTTTGTTATTTGAGCTCTTTGTCATTTTCTTATTAGTCGTGTCATCTTTAGAATGTAATGAACAAAGGAGTAGGGGAGAGTGAGGTAGAATGGGGATATCTTTTTTCTAGGTGCTTTAAAAAATAAAAAATTAACAAAGAGAGATGAAGAAAGAATTTTTATTTTAATATGAAATGTAATCATTTATCTTCCATAAAAAACTGAAGTAAAGAAACTGAATGTATGATAACAAAATAAAAACTCTTTTTTTACAAAAAACAAAAAATTTTAATGCTGACTCAGCATTAGAGGAGGTGCTCTATGTGATTGCCATTCACTCTCACGCATGTTTCAGCCCTACGTCTTAGAGAATCACGCACTCTTTCAAATCACACACTCTAACTTCATTTCTCTCTCCTGATATTTACGTTTAGTTCTCAATAGATACTACAAGTCAAACGACATTGCGTAGGCCTTAACGAATGTGATCAGCCCTAGTAAACAAAAGAGTGTTTAATTTTTTATTTTTTAAGGCACCTAGAAAAAAGATATCCCCATTGTACCCCACTCTCCCCCACTCCTTTGTTCATTACATTCTAAAGATGACACGACTAATAAGAGAATGACAAAGAGCTCAAATAACAAAATAGCTTGTATCTTAGAAGATAATAGTCTTAGGACCCATGTTAATTAGACCTTTTCTTCTTGTTTTGATCAATACTACCTGTTATCAAAATATGTGACCCTTTTTTTCAACATCCTGTATAGAGTCAAATTAACTTTTTCTAAGATAAAATTTTATAATAATCTTGTAAAAAAAATTAATTTTTCTTTTGTATACATGATAATGAGCTTTCTTTAAAATTCGTGATGAGTATATATATTTTTTAAGACTGTTATTAAAAAATATTCTTCACCGCCGTTGAAGAATTAACCATCTCTATAATCATTATCTGAAAGAAAAGAAATAAAGCGAGTAATCGCTTTTGTTAGCAGAGTAAAATAATATTTTTCAGTATATAGAGACTTGCAGTCTCTTAAATTTACGTGTTCATAAATTTATAAAAAAAAATATCGCATGCTTTATGCAAACCACGCAAATATCTTCGTGCGAGAGATACGTCGGAAAAATTATGGAAAAAAATTTAGAAAATGTATTTTTTTCTTTTGTTATATAGAAGGACTTTTTTTCTTAATATATTACTTTCTTTGCGCGACTCATCGGTGCGAAGTCGATAAGCATTAAACTTGATACTAATAAATGCTAGAAGTAACTGTATTGTGAACAAGTATTACGGATAGACTCATCTGAATACAAGTTAGAAATAGGCAAATAGATTGAAACATAAGAACTAGCCACGATGTTCTAAGGATTACGATGATCCAAGCGATCAACAGGTATCAGCAAACAATTTGATCAGGCTTAAGGTAATAGAAATGTGTGCGAGAGGGGACTCGGGGAGAGAATCCTTGCGGCACTCAAAGTGTAACGTGAAGAACCTCAGGTATAGTAACCTTTGTTATTAAACGGTAGTATTTGCCTTCGGCGCCTTTTAGGCTATCCTTTCATTAAGGCAATAACCTTTCATTGGGCTAATATTTGTACTCTCACCTTTCTCAAGCATAACAAAGAAAAGAAAATAAAAAGAAGAAAGGGAAAGCAAAAAATCGCACCATTGTCGGCAATAAAAGTTTACAAATTCCGAGATGTATCAGACAATAATACGCGTAGCCAGGAAAGATTTACAAGGGTATCGCAAGAAGAATCTACAGAATCCGCTTAGGATTTTCAGATAGGATACTCAAGACGAGAAACTACACACCCTAAAAGCATAATCCTCGCAGTCATAATAAAAATTATGTAGATACGAGAAATCCGCTAAGATAAACAAATGACTAGCAAACACTGTGATATCGCATATATTTTTAACATTTTGTTTAATTTAACGCGCCAAGATAACAGAGAAGAGAGAGAAGAGAGAGAGACAAAATTTCTATCTAAACTATTTGAGAAATTTAGCAATAAATTTTCTCTTTGTAGTGCCTGCTCAAACTAAAGCCAATTACATTTCACATAATAATAGACAAAAAAGAATAGACAAATGAACGTCTAGTGCTCACGTTCACTTAATCTGCTAGCAGGTATTGTTAGAATATTGCTGTTATAAATCTTGCGTACTACAGGTAATTTTCTAGCAGATACAAAAAACAGCAATAAATTTTAAGTAAAATTTGGGATTTTACCTGAATCAATAATTCTTTTGAATATAAGTTTACGAGTCTAACGATTTTCTATGAAGAATTTTCGACTCTAAATCACTTCTTATGCGATCATTGAAGCACCCTAAGTTATTTATAGCTAGCCTTTATAAGGTTAGTTACCAGAATAGAAATATAATAGCCGGTCAGCTGAATCAGAAGCTAGTAGCTAGCTAGTATAGGCTAGACGAAATTTTGTAGCTCATTACCAATTTATCACTAGTTGATTATTTATTAATGGAGTTTATAGTTTAACCATTGTCTAATCATTATATGTAAAATATGATAGAGTATAAATGGCGCGTTCTATTTTAAAATATACAGGGTGTTGAAAAAAAATATAGCACAAATTTATCTACGTGTTCCTCAGACAATTCTAAGAACAAAAGTTCATATAAACAGAGGGTTTTGAAAATTGCAATTTTTTTTATAACGATAATAATTGGAAACTAATGACAATAATTAAATGAAATTTGGCACATGCTTAAGTAAATCCTTTCTAAAAGTGCCAAAAAAGAGAATGAAAACTAGAAATAAGGGTAATAAAAGAAGCGTGGAATAGTTTTAACCCTATCTTTGTAAAAAGAAAAAAAATTCTGTTTGAATACCAGATTTTAAAAATTCAATGTTTTTAAGAAAATTTATTATTATTATTTATTATTATTATATTACAAAAAAAATTGCAATTTTCAAAACTTTCTATCTCAAAAACTAAGTCGTTTCGGACACATATTTATATGAACTTTTGTTCTTAGAATTGTCTGAAGAATACGTAGATAAATTTGTACCATGTTGTTTTTTAACACCATGTATAATCGAGCTACAATATCACTAAGCACTTTAAGCATTTTAAAATTAGTTATTAAATTATAATCGAGGTACGTAATTTCATAAAAATCTCAAAGAAGCAAAGTTGAGTGTTGCATTACTAGCTAGTAAATACAGTTTGTCATTACATAATTGTAATCCCGTTTATTTAATCATCAATTAACTTATTTATCTATCCTCTGGGAGAAGTGAGCGTTACATTATCGGCTAGTAATGACATTAAATTGAGATTTACAGTCTCGTGGCTAGACACAGGGTTCAATTTCTACTAGGATATTGGAATTCTTTATTCAGCCAGTTAGTTCTTTCTTTCTGAATTGCTCATACAGCAAAGACTATTTTGGAGAGTTTACTTTGGCGAATCTCGAAACGCGCGCAACGACGCGTCGCGCAACGCGAAGTGAAACGCCGTCGTTATTGCCGGAGTATTCGCCGCGTTTCACGCAGGGAGGTCTCTTCCTGCGCCCGCGTGCGTGAGAAGAGAGCGCACTTCGTCTCGGTGAATCGTTAATCACCCGCGAAACTGGAACGCGCGGAGATCAGCGACGCTCGAGAAAATCGGAAAAATCGGTCGGTTTTTCCTCGACGGACAACCGCCGGCGGTGTCGACGATGCTTTTCGAGCACGTAGCTGTTCGACATTCGCGAAGCCTGCGTAATTCAGGCCGTAAATGAGTCGGATGCGAAACCAAGAGGAGGGGGATGGAGCGCGGCTCTCCGGTCGACCGTGAGAATGTGGTCGCGCGGGAGAATCTTGGGATAGCTCCCTTCGAGGTGTTTCGTAATAAGGGCGATCGTGGGGAACGGAAGGATGTACCCGGGAAGGGTTGCGGAAGACCTTCCCGTTCTGTCGAGTTTATCATGCTCTGACTTCGCCGAGGCGATCGATGGGCCCAAGCGCGTTTCTCGATTTGACGCGATGATAAACGGGAGTCGTTATTGTGCCGAAAGCGAGAAGGATATAGGAAAATCTAAATTACTTATGTTACAGTTATAAACAGAATCGTAACTTGTTCTCGTGAAATTCGTAAGAACTTGTGAGTACACGGAAAAATATAATTTTGCTCTTTTAGCAAAATCGTCGCTACTGCATATTCGTAGTGACATCAAAAAAATTTAGTCGATGTAACTAATTTTACAAATTATTCGTTATCAGAGCAGAAGTAGTTTCGTTGCCAGGATAGAAAAAATTTGTTGAATATATTTATTCTAAGAATCACGTTAATTTGCTATTGATGCCAAATAATGTATTATATCTTTAGCAAATTTATTTGCTATCTGCAAAACTGCAACTGTTTATATAAATCCATCATGGTTCTTATAACAAAATAATTTGTAGATTCAGCAAATTATATCCAGCAAATAGTGATTAGTACTTTTAGCAAATCTTTTTGCTGTTCATATAATAACGAAAAGAGTTTGCTAGACCAGCAGAAAATTTGCTAGGCCAGCAAATTATTTTTCTCCGTGTATATCTACAATTCTATATGTATTATATGTCCTACGATCACTCGTAAATATCTACAATTTTACGTAACTTATGATATTTACAAGTGTTACAACGTATAGTACGCATAAAATTATAAATCTACTCATAAGTTTTTACGAATTTTCTTCTTATGAGAATAAGTTACGAGACTTACGATTCTGTTTAGAATTGCAACATACTAATAATTCACGTGGCCATAAATTGAACTTTTGCAATATAGAATATTTGATCTCTTTATAAATTATTTTTCTTTTTATAAAAGTTATATTCAGATTTTTTATAAAAAAATTTTTTTTTAAAGTTATGCTGATTTTTGTATTATATTTTACATGGCATAGCGTTTTGAGTGAATTTTCATAATTTTTTTCGTATTTCTTGCTTATTCCTGCTTTTTCATTCTAAGTAATGAATATGTCATGTGAATCATGACATATTCATAAGGAACGTAATCTTTCTAAATCGACTAGTGTTAGTCGTTGCCAAATTTATATACATCTATTCACCTGGAAAGGCCACTAAATTTCGAGAACATACCGAGTTGAAATTTTGGTCCTATGTTAAATCTTAAATCCTATAGCGCAGTAGGAGCTATATTAGCGAAAACATGTTTTAATGAACTGACAAAGTACATGTGTAATTCCTCTTCCTCTCTTCCTCTCTTCCTCTCCTGAATCGTCGGGAATATTCAAGCGAGACGTAATGTTTTCTGCCAACGTTGAAATCTTTCGAGAGAGATGGAACTAGAGTTTCCAATCCCGAACACAATATAGAATTTCAAGATTTCGGGATTTTTTGGGTTCGATCCCGAAATCCTGAGAATATATATGAGGTGAAAAAAAGAATATTCATAGAATGATAGAATTATTTTACTTACATCCCGAGCAGCACATATTAAATAAAATTTCAATAAAAATAGAAAAAACAACTTACATTATAGTAATGATTGCACAAACTTTGTGCAAAAACGTTATAACTAAAAGTTAAAGCTTTGTGATGAAAATAGAGATAATTTTCATTTCTTCTTTTTATTTTGGAAATACCTCAGAAATAATAAAATACAAAAATGGATTTTAACCTGGCTGATAGTCTACTCGCGAAATTTAAAATAAAAGACTCCATTAATATTTGAAATAAAAGTAATATATAGAATTAGATTTAAGATATATAGCACATATATCTCTTTAGAAAATTCTCTAGAATATCAGCAATAAATAATAATTATTAAAGCAAAATTTTTATAAAACATAAAAATGTTACATAGACAATTTTTATAAAACATAAAAATGTTACATAGACATATAAATACATAAAATGATACATAAACATATAAATGTTACATAGACATTAAGCATCGAATTTTGCAATCCCGGGGATCCCGGGATTGGAAATTCCAGATGGAACAGATCAATAGTGTTTTACGGTGCTGAGACGCGTTATGCGTGAATCGATAGATATAGGTGTATACTTGAACGAAAGAAAGTCGCAGTCTAATGGTGCCAATCATCGCGGTCGCGCGCGTAAAAGTTGATTAGGAGGCGAGCGATTCTTTCCGCCGTAATCGGCCGTATAGAGCGCGTCGTATGCGGGTACCCGGAAACGCCGTTCACACAACGTCGCGGGGAGATAGAGAGAGGAAGAAAAAGAGAGAGAGAGAGAGGGGGGAAGAGAGAGAGAGAGAGAGATCAGTACTATGATTATTAAAATAATACACGTATACTTTCAGCAACATTGTTAGCCGTAATGGCGGGTTTCGCAATCGCGCGCGATCTCGTGGATGCGGTGAGCGCGCTTTCTAAAGAATATGTGCTCTACTCGCGCGGCGGGCGAATTGGCATGCGCGGAGGTAAATCGCTTTCGTAAAAAGGGCGTACGCGGGAGCGGGAGAAGGCACCGGGCGCTGTCCCACTGCCTGTCCCGCCGACGGGACGGATATCTTCATCTCCGTGCGATCACACGGGGGAGAAGAGAAATCGCGCGCGCCGGGCCGCCGATGTGCGACTTACGTGCGTACCTTCGCTTTCACTGGTACTTTTTATCGGCGTCGATATATCGAATGAGCGTAACGAGATGACATGGCGGAACGTGATGGCAGATCGGCTTTCCCGAGGGGACGGAATTCCCCAGGGGAGAAAAAGAAGAAAATGCAGACAAAAATTTCACGATTGTGCAGAAAATATTTTTTTGGAATATGCTAAGCGGATTATATGTTTTGTGCCAACCTTTTGCAAATCCGTTTGGTGTCTATTGTCCTGAAAAACTGCGGAATGTGTAAACTGCAGAATATGTAACTTTTTGCGGTGGTAGCGCGGCCGTTTTCTTTTTTTCTTTCTTCCTTTGATCTTCTTTATTTTCTCCGGAGCAAAGAAAGGTGACACGGCAGGATATTGTCTCAATGAAAGGCCGTCGTTTTAATGAAAGGCTGCTGATACCTAAACGGCGCCGAAGGCGACTACTACTACGAAAAATGCTTGCCATGTAGCCGACGCTTTGTTCGCAATATAGAGACAGTGAAGCTGTGTCAGGACCTTTCAGCGCCGTGAACAACGATTTGTGAATAACCAATGCAACATGCGCCGCGTTGAATATTGTAATTCGCACTTAATATTCCGGAAAAAAAAACTTATTCATTTCATTCATTGTTTGTGCCACATCGGCGGGAAAGTTTTTGTGCTTGTTCGCGACTATTAACATATTTTCCAACAGAAATTGTTAATTATGCGTAGAGTTACCTTTGACGGTAACAATCCGTACAATGCCAGAAAACTCATCGCGATTATGTGCGCTTCGGCTTGACGTCTATAATAAGATGGCAAATCGCTCAGATCGAAATTTAGAAAGATTCCCGGCGTGGCGTGCCGGGTGAGCGATCTACAACGACGGTCACACAAGTTGCAACGGTCGATAAAGAGAATGAATCGTGCGATCCATGGATCACCGTCGGCTTATACTGGGCGCCACCATGTACTGTTCTCTCCCAGGTTCTCCCAGGTTGACCGTGGTATTGTAACAGCGTTACCTGCTGCAGGACACATAGCTCGCCAAACTCACTTCTGCTCCCTCAATAAAACACATAATATTTCCATTCGACCGCAACTTAATAATTAATTGTGCATTTTGCTAGTGTTAAACGTAAAATTTTGTCGTCACACTGTTTTACGTAAAGTGCAAATATGTTTTGACAAATTATTAATTTAGATTGACGGAAATATTCTCTCTCTCTTATATTCTTATCATTTCAACAATTCAAACTCGATTTGATCCTTCCAACGACGTAATTTTCATATTACTCCTAATTAACAAGATATTAACAGAGGCTGCACCCACACACGTGATGGCGTAGTAAACGTCTCACAGGCGCCTAATAAAACTTATAATTGTTTTGATTAGGTAAAAATATACGTGGAACGATCGAAATAAATAATTAATTATGGTTAAGCAGTAATAGCAGCTGCAATGCTGTCGCCTCGTTTTTGACAACATTCGGAAAAAAGACATGGTAGTGATAACTATATATATGTGACAACTACACGAGCTCTGTATGTATAATTAAGGCATATACTTTAATAAATTGTTTTATAATTATTACAACTAAAGTCAAATAGTTAAAAGAATTATATAGTTATTAATTCCTGTAATTATTCAGCTTTAGATAAAATAGATACGTAATAATTTACTATAAACTACATACACGTTAATTCTACATACAGAACTTGTATAATTATACACATGTTACTTATACACATTGTATAATTATACACATGTTACTTATACACATAGTTGCTATCACCACGCCTTTCTTTTTTATATATTGTGTATATACCTGCTATTTCTTTTTTTCTTTTTTGTGAACAATAAGTCATTATTATTGTTAACTACACCAAAGAGAACTAATTTCTCTATTCGTTCATGATATGAATTTTCTATTCAAAGTTATTGACGGAGAAAGGTTTCAAAAGAACGTCAAGATGGAGGATGCAGGGTCAGTTGATTTCATGAGAAATGCTTTTATTAACAAACACAAGAGGGTAATAATAAATAATCGTGCCGCGCGGGAAATAAATAAGTCGACGATCGCGCGTCGGAGCAACGACGCTCTTGCGTGGTCCGCGTCGATGTCAGACGATCATCGTGATCACCGCAATCAATATCCTCTCCGAGTTATCCTCAACATCATCCACGCGTTGCTGCATCCGAAGAGGAGTAATAACGGCAAACGGCTTGTCGGTCTCGTGGACGATCTCACCGGACGAATTTGAACGTCGATCCGCGGGGATCAGTGTGAGAGAAATCTCTCGATCTCGGATTTCCACAAACTTGATTGGAAATTTAATTTGGCCCAATTAAATTCCCGATAAGTTAACGAATCCGGGCGACACAAGCGAGTCTCGTGACGTGACTCTCGGATTATAGCCGACGCAAAGCCGACAGTCTTGGAATCGTGACAGGGGCAGGGAGAGGACAGCTCTCTCTCTCTCTCTCTTTCTTTTTCTCTCTTATTAAAGAAACTGACGGTGTCTCGTCAGCGTCGTTCGTGAAGAAGCTGCCTCGTGGTTATTTGGTGTGCGTTTCTTTGGTCGTGTCTCGTTTGCCGACCATACGATCGGGAGCGATCCGTTCGAGGGCTGGCGACTCGGCCGGTGATCGATGCGCGTCGTTAAGACGAGTAGTTCGTTGAGCTGCCCGAGGACGAGGACGACGACGAAGAGCCCACCGAGCTGTACGAGCTGCTGCCGGGCGAGTAGTAGCTATACGCAAGATTCTGGGCCTCCACACCATTGGTCGGTGTCCAGACACGGGAGTATGGGCCGTTGCCGTCCCACGTGTTGGCGGGATCGTAGCTTGACGTCGTCGAGAGCGAAGGTGGTAGCCCATACGTCGCCGCTGGTTCCATGGACATGCCTGTGATCGAAAAATTTCACTCTTTACGCACTTCACGAAAGCGATACCGCAGCGGGATACAAAATAAAACTCTCATTTCAAAATAGTATAATCTCATAACAAAATCCTCTTACACATTATTCAAGAGAACTCTTCCAAAATGAAAATATTCTAACATCCAAAAAAGAGCTCTAGTTGCAGAAGCCATTTTTTTGTAGTCGCATATTCTAAATGAAAAAGTATTCCACTTCTAATAAAGAGGAAGAATTCTAAGAATGAGATTATATTTTTTTTAAGTGCTTCAAAGTATTATAAATTATTGTATTGTTGTTTTTTTATTAAAATCAAATAATAAATGTTGAAAGACGCTAAAAGACATTTGCAGATCTAATTCGTATTTCAAGTAATATGAATTTAAAATAATATTCTCTTTAGCGCGGTATAATTACAACAGATCTTTTCGCAAAATTAATCGAGCCTAATAAGACCTTTAAATGTGTTAAAATGTTTCCTCGAATGGTGCAATCGGTGGATGAAAGATTTAAACACCTTTATTTCACTTTTAATTTATTTTTACCTTATTTTGTAATAATTTTCAGAATATATACTCTGAATGTATTCTCTCATTGAAACAAAAGTGTTGCTTTTATCTACTAATTGTATGTCTTTTACAAATTTTTTGTTTCTCTTTTTTGGCAAACCACGCTTTTGTTAACAATGTCCCGGTGGAATTTACAAAAAACACAGAAATGGTGATTCGCTAATTATTTAAACGAGGAACTGGGACACATGTACATACCCATCGGCATCATCATGCCGCCCTTCTTGAAGAACTGCATCGCGACAAATCCGATCACGAGGAGGATGGCGATCTTCGACAGGACGAGGGCCTTCAACGCCTTCAGTCCGATAATGGCCACGAAGATGGGCATGAGAGCCTTCATCTTCAGCTTCAGCAGCAGCAAGAACGGTAACAAGAGCTTCTTCTTCAAGAGCCCCCGGGCTTGATTGGTGGCCACGTCGTTATCCTTGAACTCAACGTCCAGATCGGCCAAGCTCCTGCTGGGCCTGTACTTCAGACTGGCGTCGATGAAGGGCAGGTCGAGCCCATAATCGAAGCTCTTGAGATACTTGACGATCCTGGCGACGATCGCCTCGTCGACGGTCTCGAGCGACCTCGCCTCCGTACTGGTGCCCAGCTTGTCGTCGAGGTAATCCAAAACATGACGTTTCAGACAGGAAGTCCACGATTTCGCCGCGATGCACTCGTTCAAGGACTTCGCGAGGAAGTCCTGGTTGGCCGCGCAAGATCCAACTAACAGAACGATCGCGCCTATCGATGCTATCAGTCGCATGTCGGGATCCTCCTGCTTCGTTTCCTCAATGAGTTTCACGGCCAATCTCGGCAAACAGTCCCGCCGCTCGCGCGCGATTCCCTCCGCGTCCCTGCGTATCGCGACAACGCTCGCACCACGTGTCAACAAAAGCGCTCGATTGTCCGGCGTGCGCGCGTGCGTGCGAACGAGCTATGATCGGCGATCGAACTGCGACTGACGGAGGAGTGGCCCGCCCCTTTTATTTAATTTGTCCCCCATGAATCTATGTTATTCGGTCGCGCATGCCGGGAATCGACGATCGGAGGAAAATTATTCAAATTTCACTGGCATGGAGCGTCGCGCCTCTTCGCCACCCGCCTCCCCCCGTCGCGCCCCCGCGCGCCCCATCGCACCCATTCAACGGCGCGCGAGCGACTACGTACACACGCGCGACGCGTACGCGCCTGTCGATTGTCGTGCGTCGCGTGCGCCGTACACGATGGCATGCGACGACGACAAAGAGACGACGGGAAACGGAACTCGCGCCTCTCCTCCGACGTGCTCTCACTTGACTCAGGCCCGCCGCGGCCCGCCGCGGCCTGTATGCCTTCTACGACGCGCTGATTAACAGGATGGGTAACTGTTGTCGCCGTGATATCGCTGTTGTCACCGTTTGCCGTGACGCAGAGCGTGAGGTAGGCGCAAGGGGATGAGGACGCGACGTTTA
Source organism: Odontomachus brunneus (assembly GCF_010583005.1). NCBI lineage: Eukaryota > Metazoa > Arthropoda > Insecta > Hymenoptera > Formicidae > Odontomachus > Odontomachus brunneus. The sequence continues at coordinate 678,129 of NW_022639460.1, read as the reverse complement.
CGCACGAGAACGCAGATGGTGACCTCACCCCTGCCGTTGCGCCCGAGAGAGCGTCGATGATTTAAGCATTATGACACAGATTGCGGCGCATCTCGCCCCGCGTGCTGCCGGCCGCAACGACGTTATCGGGGAAGTGGGATGCGCGTAAATCTTGGCGCGACGGAACGAAACGGGACCCTTGTCGTACGGAAATTAAGTCGAGACGCGCACTGCGGACTTACTTTCAGCTTGGTTCACCGAAATTAATGTGACTTTAACACTGCGCTGCAAAAGTAACGATACTTTACGAAAGTCTGAACGAGAATACATGAAACGCACAAAGTTTCTAAACATAGTATGAGTAATATATTAAGCGCGGGCAGTTTATAAATAAGTCCAGAAGAAAGATATTTAAGCAGATATTTGCCGACCACAGGAAGGAGATAACTAAGTAATCGTCAAATAATTGGTCTGTTGTTTCTTTCATTAAGAGTGAAAGTAATTCAAGTAATTGTAGCAGTGATAACACGGTGGGATTGAAGACATAAATAATTCTTTAAACAGAGGACTTGTTTGTCGATTTACAAGTTTATTTACCTCAATTTGCTTTATTAGATCTTTTATTTAGGATATCATATGTTTTTAATAGAGAGAGTTTTTTAACTTTTCTGTAGAAACCAAAAATCACGTAACGTGTTAAAACCGATGAAACGATTCGCATTTCAGAGGGATGACTTTCAAATAACTTTCGTAGGAAACGAAAGTGACTGCATTCGTATGTAGGTCTTCGTGTATAAAAGTTCCATAAAAGATTCGACCAATTCAGCATGCGAATAGCGTCACCTCTGTTAAGCTGACATTCGCTCACAATATAAAATATTCAAATGGAAGCTATACGAGAATAAAATACTAATTGGATGCTAATTTAATGCTACAACATCGATTTTCTTGCTCGTGCTGTTTAGCAGGAATTCGTCTCTGAAATTGGCGCGGTGCTGACTTATGTTTACGTAGCACCTTTATAACTTGAACAAATAAAAACCAAAGAACATACCCACCAAAATTGTCTTTTAAAATACTTACTTCAGTTATGAGTAAACAAAGATCAATTATACTAATTGTTAACAACAATAAAGTGCTTTAGAATCAATAATAAAGTGCCTAAGAATCAATATATTGAGTCACTCTTTCTCCTGAAAATATTCACCAACTTAAGTGTTCGCAAGAAATGCAAAATCAGATTTCGGTGTATTGAATTAGAGAAGCAACGCTGAAATAGCAGATAATTGGTATTTTAATTCCAGTTTTAGTTTCCATAAATTTTTGGTAATTAATATCGGCGAAGTTCAACGACGACGCTCTAATTTCTAAAGTTTGATTCTTCGCATCTCCTATCTCCGCGTAGCCGAGATACGAATTCAGGAATCTCGTAGAGCAAGAACGATCGACCACGTGGTCGAGCACGTGCTGAGGCAACCGCATCGCCAAGTGCATTCATCGGGCGAGTGCCGAGTGAGTGGGGAGACGCGGCCCGAGCGACAACGCGTTGAGTGTTTTGAGAAGTGTGAGCGAGCAGGTGACCCTGACATTGCTCAAGTAGTAACAAGTGATCCAAAGCGCTCGATTTGATACAAACATCAATAACTCAGCCTCCAGATGCTGTAGAGACTTCGCTTAAGACTCGTTGGGAAGCTAAGACTCCCGCGCACCTGACTAAAGCATACACTGAAAAAAAGTTTGGTAATACTTACCAAATGCGTTTTACCATACCATTGACAAATAGTAACCAATATGGTAAATGTTACGAAATATTTGATAATAATTACAAAATTGTTAGTAACATTAATTTTCATATAGTAATATTTACCTCTTATATTTAATTGATACTATTTCACTACATGTAGTAATTATAACGCAGGCTGGATAATTATTACCAGAAATTTTTCTCAGTGTAGTCATTTCTCTGACTGTTGAGAATTCAAAACCAGAGTTATAACAAACCGGAAGAATGTGGCGTCTCCAATATATTACGGCTAAGTAGATGTGATCTAGAAGAAAAGTCCTTAAGTTTCGTGCAAGCCGCAATGTCGTAGCTTTACACGTTGGCGAATTATTAATTATGAAAGTTGTAATGTATTGTCGAAATGTGTAACTTATATTTAAGGATAAGAGCGTCGGCTTAATAGAGGAGATGTCCTTGTGAATTCAAAGAAATACTACGAAATGAAAGAAAATTGTAGTAGGAAACAGACGATTCGCTACTAAAATTAGTCTACAATTATGGTTCTTTTTCTGAATTATATTGTCGTATCCGTTGTTATGGAAAATTATAACTTCGTGCAAAATATTCACTTTACTCCTAATTTTTGTACAGAAGTTTGTCACTAAAAATTATATTATTAATTCCAAAAAAAGGACAGAGATAAATGAGTTTGAAATATACACAGAGAGAACTTTATAGTAAAAGTTATCATGAAATTTTGTAGCCTTGCAATAATTTGCATTAATTGACTATTCTTTCATTTCACATTAAGAGATTTGATATATTTCTAGTAAAATTTACCATGTTCCTTAGTAAGATAAAAACTTTACTAACAATCCATTCCAGCATTACTAGAAATATAGTAAAATTGAAAAGAATTTATATGAAAAAAAATTATAATATTCCCTCCTTGTAATGTCTCTTCTCAAGAGAATTTCGTGCAAATAATTTATTCATTTAGATAACGAAGAAGATAAATTAATTTTTATTCTTTTCCACAATATTATTTACTAGTCGATTTCTTCCTTTCGGAATAAATTTTAGCATTTGACGAGAGATGGTAATAAATTATACGAGGCTTTGTACAGAGTATGCGAGTGTGTACGTGTGTATGACTTGCAATAATAATTTATTAAATAAACAGTACAAGTAGGAAGAGAGAGCTAAGTATTTTACAAAAGCGCCGACGACAGGACGGCAGCGACGTTCAGGATTGCGCGTGAGCGGAATACGCGAGATTGTGCGCGAGCTGCGACGACGACAGCTGATTCTGATCCTGGAAGGACCTGTATTGAGCCTGGTACTCCCAAGGTCCATGGGCGATCGGCGCGCCGTGACTGTCGGCGGCGATCTTCTTGCACAGCTGGAAGATGGCCATGCCGACCGACACGATGAAGCTGAAGAACGAGAGCTGCAGGGCGTTCCAGGCCTTCAAGCCCAGTACACCTATAGCCAGGGGGATCAAGGTCATCGCCTTCAGCAGGACGAATACGAGAATGGGGATGACGACCTTCTTCAGCTTGGACCTGCGGGCCTCGTCGACGGCGCGGCCCTGGCCGAACTTGACGTCGAAGGTGAGCTGATCGTCCTCGATATTGCGCGAGCTCACCTTCACGGCGGAGTCCAGCGGCAGCTTAAAGGTCACGTCATGAGAGGACAAGTAGTTCTGCACAGTGTCGAGGAAGGAGATTTCGCTGCGGGCGGACACCTCCTCGACGGGGTGCGAGTTGCGCGTAACTTCCACTGACTCGGACACCTGGAAGGACCGCGATGGTGAAAAAAATATCCAAATTTATGATAAAACAAGGTGTTGAGAAAAGTCAGATAAAAATGATATCAACATATATATTCACGTGACTTTGATCATAGATAATAGAAATAAGGAAAAATGAAAGCGCGAGAACTCCATGATATCGCGGATCATCCTGAAGAGGTGTGTTTCCCTCTTTCCTTTCGATTAGCGTCTCCGTCGATACTTGCCTTGAAGTTATCCTTGCTAAAGATCTGATCAAGCAGATTGAACATCTTGAACTTCATGCACGCGACCTCGTCGTTCTTCTGCGAGCACTCTGACCTGCTGTGATCGACCATCTCGTCCATGGCGCTCTTCCAGTTCTCATGTTTGGCCGGTTGCGCGACGGCCAGCGCGAGCAGGGTGCACGAAAGGACGAGGAACTTCATGACGTTGGCGCAGGGGTGTGTATCCGCCGGAGGACGAAGATAAGGAAAAAAAGAAGTAGACTGTCGCTTCAAGTACACCCGCTTGAGTATAATGAATGAGGACAATCGCGGCACGACGACGACTGATGCCGATGGGTTGGACACTACGGTATTTATACAAGGCCTATCGTCGAATCGCACAAGAGCCGCACGTCGAAGAGTCGCGTAGCGGCGCTCCCGAGTACTCCCCCACTTCCGTCGGCTAGGCTGGATTTTCTTTTCGTTCAGTATGGTCTTCGATTATTGAGGCCTCGCCACGGATCATGCCGCGACTACCTGATGAGGGAGGATAACGCAAAGCCGGCGTGAGGTCGACACGCGATACGCGACGCCGAATCGGGGGTAGCGGCTGACACCGTCGACTGCGCCAGTGGGTCGCGCAAACGCGCATTTTCGGGTCGTATGAAACGCGATGGAATCTATGATATTTAATAAACGACAGTTTGCTTTCTACGAACGATCGGGGGCGCACGGTCAAGCTTGCGACACCCGTGAAATATTTTCGGAGCGTGGCCCGGAAAGAAATACTTTTGATTGACGGACGCAGCCCGACTGCGAAATCGTCTCGGATCCATTGCGATCCGGTTGACACGGAAATGAACGATACGACAGTTGCTGGAACCTTAGAAGGAGCGGTATCCAGATTTAATATGTAAAAGTGTCATATAAAAATTGGTATAGAAACATAGATAGATTTACAAATATCTACACTAAGAAAAAATGTTTGATATTTATAACTGTAATCACATAAAGAAACAATTATTATAAATTATAGTAAAAGTTGACTTTACTTTTTTATTAAATCATGTTTTTAATTAATTCTACTATAACGTTAACAATATTAATAACGATGTGCATGTTACTATTATTATTTTACTATAGAAAACATGATTGGGGCCAAAAATAACTATAATTTTAATTATATTAATTATTTTTTTCTCTCAGTGCAGATATAGCGCGAGTAATTTTATTTATTTATTTATTTTTAAACATACAAATTAATAACTACTGATAGTAGAAAAAAATGTATATACACATATATATAATATATAGTACATGAAAAAAAAACATAATGCATACTAGAAAAAAATAATCAAGTTATTTTTCTTTAAATAAATGAAACTCATTTCATTTAAAAATAACTTTAATTATTTTATTTGAATTAAATTTTTTTATTTATAAGTATAAAATAAAAAATCGAGTTATAAAATAATATAAAATAAATTTACAAAATATGAAAATATTATATTAAAATAAAGAAGCAAGATAAAACTTCTTTATTTAAAGTTTATTTAAAATTAAATTTATTTTATACTATTTATTTAAAACTTTATTTAAAATTTATTTAAAATTAATTAAATTTATTTAAAAAGAAATTATTAAAATTTAAATATTAATTAATATATAATTTAAAGTAAAGTAAAGAACTAAAAGTAAAGAAAGTTATTTATGTATAGGGGAAACCGGGGCTACTGGAGTAAATTGGTAAAATCGATTATTTCTAGTATAATGATTTTCCTTGAAATTCTTGCTTGTTAGATTCTGAAATCTATTAAAAAACAGTAGAAATAATCGATTTTGCCAACTTATGCCGAATGGCCAAATAGCTCCTATTTCTTAATCAAACAAGTTATCAGAATGTTGAATAATTACTTTTAAAACGATAATTAAATGAAATTTTAGTTATAAAATTTTTTTATGCCAAAAAATAAACTATTATTTTTGATAATCTTAATGTCTAAATTGTTCACATTTTATTTAAGCATATTGTTGTTAATATTACGTTTACACAACATATTAAATTATTATTTGACTATACGTTTCGCTCTTCTAATATCGCATAGCGTTTTATGTCAGGCCACCGGTTCATCCGTGGGATGATATATATAAAGTAAAACCGGTTTGAATTCACTTAATAAGACTATTAATTAACACACATACATAAGACGTACGTATAATTTGAAAAAATAATATACGACGAAAGAATTTCATTGTTTCCTCGATGTATATACAGCGCGCAGCCGGTAGCGTCGTAACAAGAGTCTGCTTATGCCGGCATTGAAGTCATCGTAACGCAGGCGTCGCGTCGATCATTCATTCATGCCACGATCGTGACTTTCCACACGAGCGGCTCCGTTAAAGCTTTTACACACACACGTCCCAGTCCCTCCGCGACTTTCCTTGTGCCGCCTTATCCTCGCCTTCAAGTCAATCGATATCCAGCTGCTAATTTCACCCCAATTAAATGGCGTAGTTCCCGATCGTGCCCGAGGGAAAACGATGCATCAGCGATGCGCGCCGCGTACGGAGTTTCTCGCGCGTGAATGCGCACAAGCTACCATTCGCATAGACGCTTCTGTCCACGCTGCCCGACTTCTTCGTCGCCGTAACAATGAAACGGCAATTGGAATTTTGGGTCAAGTTTGCATAAGCATTCAGGTCGTCCGGCCGACGAAATGTCGATCGACGTCTTTTGCGTTTCGCGAGACGGATCGGGCTCTTCGCGCTCGACGTTCGCGTGAAACGCGGGTTCCTACGTGTTTATGACACTCTTCCTTTGCAAACTGGAAAAATTTATTTGTGTACGTCAACTGTACGTTGCCACGTACAGATACCTGATTTTCACTTAAGACATCCTGAAATTTGCAATTTGTCCAGCAGAATCTTTCGAAGACGCGCTTCTTTGCTACAGTTCGTGTAAACCGACGACGAATTTTTGCGAAATTTGTGACTATTCTTGTTTTGATGTTTCTATCATTGAGACGTTTAATTGTTCTCTCTGCGCTACGTACAGTGTGCGATACGTAATTACTAACTTACGCGTTGGCGGTAAATTACCGTACCGGTTCTAACGATAACACAATTTATGCGCATCTCGTTTGTGTAACATGTGGCGCGTTAAAAATAAAAGCCAATATCAACGAGCGAGTCACTTTCTTCCGACCTACTTCCGTGTTTATCCGCTATCCTTTTACATCCACTCTTCTCCTCAACATTAACGCGCGCGACAGTGTATCTCTCCAACAACCGTTCCAACAGCCGAGGGCGAAAAACGAGAGTGAACAGGCACTGAACAGGGCGGGATCAAGGTGGGAATAATCGATGAGACTCGCTTAATGGAATAATAACTTTTATTGCGCATAAATAACGGTGGAACACTAACGACGAATAAATATTAAATAAACAATTTACAAAAGTGAAAAGAGACACGGCGACCTCGTGCTACCATGCCCTTCTACTTCCTGTAGGCCCTGTAAGGCCCATGAGCCGACGTGTCCCAGTGAGGTGGATGTTCCACGGGCGGGTGTCCGTAGTGGACAACCTCGTAAGCAACTTTCGGCTTCGTCAGCTTGAAGATCAGCATCGCCCCGCTGAGGACCATCGACAGCAAACCGAGGGTGAACGCCTTCCACGTCTTCAAAGCGATCAAAGCGAGTGCGAGGGGCACCAAGGCGGTGGCCTTGAACTTGAGACCGAGCAGGAACGGTATCATCACCTTCTTCACGAAACCTCGACCTGTGAACATAAATGGAGACGCATTCTATTCAGAAAATGCTTCTCTCGTGAATTCGATAATCGTGAAAAGATTATCCAATCGGAATATCCGGAATTATCCAACCGATTTGAATATCAAGTTCAAGATCTGGATAATAGATAAAGAAATAATAGATGAAGAATAGATGTCGAGTCCAACGTGACGTTCGTTACATTTTGCATAATGTGTTTTGCAAACCTGAACTGTATTAAAATTATAAAAATAGTAAATCTGATGATATCTATCTCAGGTACGATAAAAAAGAACATTCAAATAATTACAACAATTTTAGATAATTTCAGATAATTACAACAAAGTCAAGCGTGCATCACATTTTTAATCAAATATATAATAATTTCGGTCACATAATTCTGTACGGTCAAGCTACAAGAATTTTCATACGTTACCTTGTTCATTGGAGGAGTCGCTGAGAGGAACGGTAAGACTTGTTGGCATACTGTCGATTAAAGACCTAGGAACGATGTTGGATCCTGCGATCGCATCCGGCAGTTTGGCCTCGAGCTGGTGGCTCGACAGGTACGCGTCCAGTTTCTCGAGCATCAGCGTGCGCAAGAGCTTCCTCTTGGACGGATCCGCGGAGTCGTACTGCGACGGCTCGTAATCCTCCGTGTCACCCTTCGGCGCGTCGCGGGATTTAACCACCGCCAAATCCTCCGTGATCGCCAGTCTATCTTGCTTCAAGGCATCGGTGAGGTAAGCCAGCACCTTCGGTTTCACGCAGGATAACATTGACTCGCTATCCGCGCATCTGTAACGTATCAGAATCCATATTGAAGGACGTTTCTAATATGTTCCTGTAACACCATCATTCGATTCTATATCTATCATGTAGAAGACATTTCTTTATGAACGTCGAATAATTAAGAACCAACTGAAATTTTACCGTAATCTTAATAGGAAGTGAAACTGGGTTTTTACAGCAATAAAATTATGATTGCTGTAAAAATTCAGTTGGTCCTTATTAAATACAATTTAAGTCAAATAAATTGATCGAATTATAATCAAATTATGACTTGCTGTAAAAATCTAGTTGGTTCTTGACGACAACAGCTAATCAAATTAGTTGATTAAACTACAATCAAATTAGTTGATCAAACTATGACAATCAAATTATGACCGTTTGAAAAATTTTGTTAGTTCTTAATAATTACAAAATTAAATTACTAAATTAAATTAAATCATTAAAATAATTAAAATAATTAGAATGAGTGTACAAATATGAAATATTTATAGTTTACCTGTGATAAATTTTTTGCAGGACCCCGACGGTGGTGTCCGTTCGCTGCGCACCAATGAGGGTGGCCAGAAGCGTTACGGAAGCAACAATGGCTGAGATCCTCATGACGGTACCACCGATTCGCCAGGCCAAACACCGAATGCCAGTTCGAACGAAGTCAACGGGGTTTTATAGCCGATGGCAGCCACGTACGACTGATGAATTTTGATCAGGGACGTGGTCGGGGCTGCCGACTGCTCGAAAGAAAAGAAGAAAGCCTCATTATCTAGGGTGTCGATATTTTTCACGGCCGCGAGAACTGCCTCCTCCCTCCGCGACGATTTCGTTTTCGTTAGCCGCGCGAGACGTCACTTCCACCTGAGCCTTACCTCCACCCAGGGCGAGGTCTACTCTATTTTGGCTTTTCGTTCGTTTAACGAAGAAAAATGAACATTTCACTGGGAAAACGAATATTCTCGCAAGAGTAAAAAATAAAATGTTGAGAGATTATTAAATTAAATGTTGAGAGGTTTGTTATTAAATCTAAATATTTCTGAACAGCGTTGATTCAAACTGATCGACAAGATCGATACACAGCGAGTTGTGAAGCTTTTTACTAAGCTTGATTTTTACAAGTTACTAAGCTCTAATCAGTTTTCCGTGGAAGAGCCGCATCTGAAAGATCTGAAAAAGCGAACTCATTCTTGGCTGCCCCCTTTTCTCTTGGGAATCACTTCCTCTCGAAGATACAAGCGCTACATATACAAGTTACATCGTGTTTACAAGGATAATAATAATATAGAGCTCAATTGAATGTTTCAGCATTTTATTGCGTATAAATTAACATAGATAACACAATCACATTACGAAACTAGTTGAAACCGTTTATTTATACTTTTTACATTACACACTTCTTACTCAGCTAAAACTAAGGAGAGCTTAGCGTAATGTTAAATCAAACGCAATTATTATTGGGTATGGCACCCCGGTGTATTACGTGACAGCAACTGATTAATTGCACTCCCGTGAGATAAGCACGCGCTGATCTACATTCATCAGAGACGCTACTTTTCTGAACTCGTTTCTACATCACACGCATCGTACTTCGTCACTACTCTCTTTCTATCTCCACCGCTCAGATTAATTGAATAAATTAATAAAATTCTTCTTACTATTTCCGCAAAGTCCTACGCGCGGAAAACTAAATAAATTAGAAAAATTCCTCTTATCATTTCCGCAATGTCCTGCGCGCGAAATCGCGGCAAATTATAACGCGAAAATGATATCCAACCCGTAAAATGCCCCTCAATCCTATGACCGATCTCATTGCGCGATCGTGTCCATTTTTGAAGGCAATGATCTAGCTGACAACGTGCCAACAGACTGCAGGAACTTTGACACGTCATCGCAAAATCGAACGATTTCACTAATTAAGTCTGTTCTTTTTAGTTGAACTGCCTGAACTGGTGCAGACTAACGCAATAATTTAGAGTAGATATACAAAAATACTTGTTTCACTCCAACTTATTCTAACCAGTGTGCACCATTTCAGACAGTTCAGCTGAAAAGAACAGACCTGTTGACTCGTGCATAAATTAAAAAAAAAAAAGAAAGAAAAAAAGGAAGGGAAAGAAAAGGGAAACGACAAACTGGCACGAAGCGCAGCAAATATCGCACTCGACGTACTGATCAGCTCCTAACGACTAAGTTTTAATCGCTTAACGACGCCAACTCCCTCGATTTGGGAATTCGCAGATACAGCCACCCCCCGGTAGGTAGATCGACTCGCAAGTTACAACGGAAATGTAAATTAATGCATGGCAGTAACCCCGTCGGACCTTCCCGCGGCGATTTTACGCGGCGCCGCGACGTCGGTGCGCGGCCCGTGATCTCCACCTCAGGCTTATTGAGCAAATATGTACGTCTAACAGCACTTGCGTCGCGGGACCGGCAACATCTGTCGCGTTCTAATTGCAGGTATGCCCGTGGTTATTCCACGGAAATTCTGCGTTTGGCGCGCGTCTACTCGGTATTGACGTGGCAGGGATACGTTCGCAGGCAGTCTCCGCCGTCCTGACCGTGTCTGGCCGCGCTCATGTACCGGTGAAACTTGCGGCTGGACGCGCTTTCCACCGCGCCGAGCTTCAACTCCTGCGGGTCCCTGAAAAGATGCAACACGCAATGATCAGTTTATCGCGCACAGAAAAGTACACGCTGCACTCAAATAAGTGTCATTTGACTCAACTATTTTATAAGTTTATGCAAATCTATATCATAAGCTCAGCATGAGCATCAGATTTATTCAAAATACATTTTGAGACTTGACAAGTTTAGCATGTCAAACAAGAATGTTAAACAAAAACAAAAATTTGGTTTATTTACTATATACAAACTTCCTTGATAAATCTCATAATATTCTCGCGAAGAGAATATTTTTTTTTCAGTATATGGTATGATAATGAATTTTTTTATAATTTGTTAAGAGCATATTTTAAAACTGTTATTAAGAAAATATTCCTTATAGAGAGAAGAAAAGCATTACTTGAAAGTGATTGAATTGATTTTCTTAACAAAATAGAATGATATAGAATAAAATTATAATTTTGTCTTAATTGATTGATTAATTGATTAATTGATTAATTGATTAAATGATTGTTTCGCGACTCCTTCGCAAGAAAGTTTAAGTTTCGCATCAAAATCTGTGGCGGCTCTTATTGACCTTCTATCTGGATATCTCAGAGAGTTTCGCTATGATATATTTCAATTTCATTGCAATTAATTTTATTTTATGGAATTAATTAATTTTCCCTTAACAGAGAAATTGCTTCATTACATCAAGCATTTTATGATTTTCGTAAAAATTGTTCGCAAAACTATTGCACGGAAAGAAAGGCTAAACTGGATCAAAGAAATTTCTGGTAAAAAATGAGTGGACCAGAAAATCCTGTTGAAGTCATCAGAGTTCCGTTCGGACTAACAAGATTTCTAATAACTTCAATCGAAACTTTTTGGCTCGTCCATACTTCGTCAGAAATTCGGTCAATCCAACTAAACATTTGTTCCGCGAACGGTCACCTCATGCAATTTTGTGGGCGACCACCGTAGTGGTTGTTCCTCGCGAGAAGGTTAACAATGCAACTCCGACTGTCTGCGGTGACGTGGGTGGTGTCTTTATGAGGCGCGATAATCTCGCGTCCTAAAAATGTATCGCACTCGTTCCGCGCGTCGACCCGATTCGCGTTGTCGTCCTCTTCTCCTCGGCGCTTATGCCGGGACAATTCGACACGAGGAGGCGGCGACGCGACGACACTATTGTCGACAGGACGGGACAATTTCGTCGTCGCCCGCGCGCGGAGGAAGTACTCACTGATTCGAGAAGTCGTAATTGTGCGTGGATGAATTGTCCGACGGACGTGTCTTCGCGGGCAACGCGGAATTGTCCTATATATTTCCGCTCCGTCGCGTCGCCGAACACACCACGGGGGCGGGGGAAGGGGGGAGGAGGGAAGACGAGGAAAGTAGTATCCTTGCCGTTTGCGCGCCTCTTGTTGGCGGAATGCTCGAAGCGCGAGGCGGAATACAAAGCCCGGGCGAGTCCGGTACGAGTCGCGCGAACGCGGCATTAAGTAAGAAGCGGGCAGAAAGAACGCGAGACCGCGAGAAAAAGAGAGAGAGCCGGCCAAGGCCAACGTGACCCGATTAACGCGATTCGGAGCGCGGGCGATACGATGCAACCGGCGCGATGCGATCTCCACCTTTCTCCTCGCTCTTGTTCGGCGATTTAATCGGCAAAGGATATATAATTGGCAGAAGAAAGGCTGCGACGTTTCAATACTTTTTTTTTCCTTTCCAATGAGCGCCGCATCGCTCACCTGTGGATGATAGAAGGGGGAGACTCTCAGTAATTTTCCGAGGATGAATTGTCACATTGGACACACCGCATGCGTCCTGGAGTTTATTGAGTTAAAAGTGTTGCAGTCTCTTTCTTCCACATTGACTGTAAGTACCCAGACAGACAGATGGACGTGAATCGGCAGCAACTCTAATAGCCGATTTCGGGAGGTTGCATTCCTCATTACTTGCCTGATCTTATCACATGGCACTCATATTTTTGTGCACATCATAAAGTGATACGAAATAGAAATACGAAAGAAATACAAGAAAAATTATCAAACTTGCTTAAAACAATATTAAAATTTAATTGTTAATGTAAACAATACAGTATATTTGCCTCAGAAATGTAATTGAAAAAAAAAAGACTTAAAGTTTCTATCATCGATTATCTCACGTCGTGACAATCAAGTCGATCTGGGTAAATGCAGTTGACTGCTGAGAAATTTTGCAGCGCTTTTCTCAATCTGTTGAGTTTCGCAGAAGTCACTTGACTCTTCTTCCAAGCGCATTGAAGAGAATTTCCGCCTTTATGATGCTCGTACTGATACATACCGCCACTCTACCCGCCGACTAATGTGTACAGACTATTACTACCGCGTGACGTTACCTGGAAAGCTCGTTGGACACGAGGTTGCTGTGCGGCGAGTAGACCGCCGGGTTCTTGTACATGCTGCAGACGAGCCTCTCCCGGCACGGCTCTTCGTAGAACCTCAGCTGCCCGAAGATGTCATCGAGTCGCGCGATTATCGGCCCGTAATACTCGTCGTCGGTTTCTTGCAGCGCGGTCGACACGGTTCCGCTCTTGGCCGCCGCGACGGGCGTCAACACTCGCTGCGCTTGGAGATGCGCCGGGCGCGTGTTCGGCGCGAAGGCCGTGTACGGATTCTTCAAGTTCGTCTTCAGGTTCGCGCCGAGGCCCGGATTTACCGAGAGCACCGGCTGCTGCTGAGCGCCGGGTCGTCGATTGTACTTGTTGACGTCGTTGAGATATCCGGAGTAGGCCAGATTGTGCGCGTTGGCCGAGACCGAATTGTCCAGGTAGCTCGACGCGATCGGCTTGACGTTCGGCGCGTACTGCGGTAGCCCGTATAGACTTTGGTACGTGGAGCTGGCGGCGGGCGCGCGGTTCAGATGTTGACCAGAGTCCTCGTACGGCTCGTCGTACGGCTCGATTCCCCATTCCTTCAGCTCCTCCATGTCCTTCCGGTACTGGATGTGCGGGTGGGTGTAGTCGTAGCCGTCGAAGTCGTCGTCGTCGTGATGGTGAGAATGAGGGTGACGGTCGTAGTACGTGGGGACGGCAACCGGCACCGGCACGTGATGATGGTGATGCGCGATCTAAAACGGAGAAAGAGGAAATAGAAAGGAAATAGAAAATAGATAAGAAAATAGGAAAGAAATAGGAAATAGAAGAAGAGGAAGTGTCGTGCGCGGAAGATTCAAACGTGGTGAATTTTACGTACCTGATGATGATGATGGTGGAACTTGGTGCCGTGGTTCGAGTAGTAGCTGGAGCAGAGCTTGAAGATGTGCGCGAACGCGGGAATGAAGAAGAGCAGCAGCTTCAAGAAGAGCTTCTTCGCGGTGCCGATGCCGAACAGGAACGGGATGACGAACATGAACTTCACCTTGATCAGTTTGATAATAAGCAGGAGCGCCAAGAAGCTCGTCAATAATTTATTCTGTATGAATTTTCCTGAAAGAAGAACATAGCGTTATAGCTTCTATGCTTATCGCGAAAATTATGAAATTTCTCTGTGCTTATTATTGTTGCTATTGTAATTATTATTATTATTATTATATTATCACATTATGTATATAATTATTATCCAATAATAATTATTATTTCTTATTATTACACAATCGTATTTTTTAAGACATGCAATGCAATCTGGGTTTCTCAGACGCGAGCAACTTTGAACTAAGATTTATCTTATTATAACTGAGGCTTTTGTGTCTCTGTTTTTCTATGGAAGAAAATGTTCAAAAATATTAATTTTCAACCAAGTTATATGATAAGGTTAAAGTACCAATGTCTGAACACTAATAACGCTAGTATCTAATTCTGAACATTCTTATCGTGATTGGTTTTTAAATATACGAATATTTTTAAACTTCCAATACAGAATATATAGATATCTTCTATGTTGAAAGTCTAAATATTCGTATTTAAAGCCAAAACGAATATCCAGAGTTAGGTAACAGTGTTATTAGTGTCCACACGTTCATACTCTTACTTTACCATAACTTTATTGGAAATCAATATTTTTGTTTTTCCTAGAAATGCAAAAAAGTTTCAATATGATAATGGCGTGATAAAATCGAAGTCTACAAACAGATTTACGCTGTTTTGAAACTCCTCAGGCTCGTCAGTAAGCGACTGAGTGTTCGTTTGGATCTCAACATCGTACGCGGAGGATTGTTATTGTCATTGTTGTTGTTTTATTATTATTATTGGACAATGAATGTTCAATTTATTTGCGAGAATGATAGCCGAATTACTGATTTTCTTGAAGATCCTTCCCTGCTCCTCCACCGCGCGGGTGCCGAAGTCCACCCTGAGGAGAGCCCCGCTCTCGTCGATCTCGCGTGGGCTGATCTTCACGGTGGCGCCGTCGAAGAAGAAGCGCGGTAGTTGGATCTCATAGTTGCGTGTCGATAGGAACTTGAGCGTCTTCCGTCGCAGCGCGTTCACGATCTCCTCGAGCGGCGATTCCGGCTCGTCCTCGAACTTTCGGCCTTGCCGTCGCGCGTCCTCTTTCCCCGCCCTCTGGTCGCAATCGTCCGCGCTGACGTCATCCACGAGATTCTCGTGAACATCGTTACGGTCCTCCGTTCCGGGACACGTCACGTCGTACGTGACGTTGTTACGCGTAAGCGTCAGGCCGTCGAACACAGTGATGTTGTCCCGCTCGATGAACGCGTTGTCCAAGTAGGTGTACGCGTTCTTCTGTATGCAGGAGAACGTCACTCTCCTGCTGCAATCTCTGAAGAGGCCGTGCCAGAGTTCATTACTCGTCTCGTTGGCGGGCCGCGCCAGGTTGAAGTTCAGGATCCTCGCGAACAGCTTGAACTTCTCGGCGCTGAACAACTCCGAGCGCGACGATGACATGATCAAGAGGCACCACAGGAGCACCGTCGTCCACCGACACATCTTCGGCATCACTCGTCGCGCGAATCAACCACGTATGTGTGTGTGTGTGTGTGTGTGTGTGTGTGTGTGTGTGTGTGTGTGTGTGTGTGTGTGTGTGTGTGTGTGTGTGTGTGTGTGTGTGTGTGTGTGTGTGTGTGTGTGTGTGTGTGTGTGTGTGTGTGTGTGTGTGTGTGTGTGTGTGTGTGTGTGTGTGTGTGTGTGTGTGTGTGTGTGTGTGTGTGTGTGTGTGTGTGTGTGTGTGTGTGTGTGTGTGTGTGTGTGTGTGTGTGTGTGTGTGTGTGTGTGTGTGTGTGTGTGTGTGTGTGTGTGTGTGTGTGTGTGTGTGTGTGTGTGTGTGTGTGTGTGTGTGTGTGTGTGTGTGTGTGTGTGTGTGTGTGTGTGTGTGTGTGTGTGTGTGTGTGTGTGTGTGTGTGTGTGTGTGTGTGTGTGTGTGTGTGTGTGTGTGTGTGTGTGTGTGTGTGTGTGTGTGTGTGTGTGTGTGTGTGTGTGTGTGTGTGTGTGTGTGTGCTGAGTGAGCAGAGAAGAGCACGTTGATATATTCCTATCCTGACTGTGTTTACGTATGACCAGAGAAGTGTGAGGTAACGTCCCGGAAGCACTGCACGCTCTGAATGCACGCTGACGACCAGTCACTGATCTAGCAGATCCGTGACTGGAACCGGCGCACTTTTGATTTCGCGTCGAAGGTCATCGTCGATCACACGCCAGCTACCGCGTGCCGGTGTTCGGATTCTTTGGTATCTACCGGCGGTGGTCGCGCGCCTTTCCTACTTATTGGAAATCTCGGCGCCTCAGCCTCGATCCGCCCCCTCCGCCAAAAATCTTGCCTGGTCTTCTCCCACCCTCCGCCGTTGTTGACGGCCCTCTTCTTCTTCTTCTTCTTCTTCTGCTGTTGCTGCTGCTGCTGCTGCTCCGCGAGGGATCCTCCTCCACGATCGGCAGTCTGCACGTCGCATCGTCGTCACCAGACGTCGACAACCGTCACCGTCGGCGAGTCGATCATGGCGATCTTCACCGTTTGTCACATATCACGTCTCGTGGTTACCCCGACCTTCTTCCCGTCCTCTTCGCCGTCTCGTCGCCCCTCACCTCGCGTTCTCTTTCTCTCCTTTCTCGTCGAGACACGCTCCGTCCGATCTCTCGCTTCGCACTAACCACGAGCCTCTCCGCGAGTTCTCGGTTACAATTCACCTGAGCGTCAAGTGTGTCAAAGGCCCTCCTACTCCGTCGGCGAGCTCCTCCGTGGAAGGTCATTATCGTCTCTTCTCGGGCTGCAACCGGCCGAGGCTTACGCTTGTACATGCACGCGTTACAAGACCGGCTCCCGCCCGGAGCTTGGCCCGGTGCAGTAGCCTAAGTTTTGGCCGAAGAAAGCCGCCTTCTGGGCCGAGGTCGGTCACGTGTCTGTTGACTTGCTCCCGTTTTGGGACTTCCCCAATAATTAAATAATTAAATATATGAAAAAAAAGAAATATACGAGCTCATATCTGGAAGTGTTTTTTTTTTATCTCAACGTGTTCGAGATCGAAACTGGCGCGACATCTTGATTTGAAGTCTGTGTAATTCGAAATTCGCGTGCGAGGAGAGCCGCCACCTCAGCCGAGATTGAAGAAAAGTGCGAGTATGCAGATTTTGCATGTTTGCGAGATGCTTGGACAAACTTCTAGGGCGTATTTCTCTCGTTAAAATGAAGAAATAAGTTTATATAAATCCATATGAATGGTTGCGAAGTTATAGTAAAATGAAGTTTACATTAACGCGCATTACTACTAAATAATCATAAATAAACATTTAAACCATAACAATCGAGAAACAGACGGTATGCTCAGAACATGTGGTTTGTGCACATTGGAGCACCATCACATTTCAAGTGAGAAATAAGTATATGCTCGAGACAGTGTATGCTTGTAGAAACCTTCATTCTAAACACGTCACTCAAGTTCATTCGTTCATGGAGAATATCAATGCCAAGAGCATATCAGAGCGCGGCCAAGAGTAGCCCAGATTTATGGCCAAAAGATTTTCAAACTATTTTAAGCTTAAAATAAAATTTTATGGTTGTATGCAAGTATCAAAGTTGTCGAATTTTAGATTCCAGAGATACAGCTTATTGAAAATTCCATTTCTACGAGATGATGCCAATGTTCTCCGCGTTGAACTGCAGCCGCGGTTATTGCACTTACTATACGACAATCACATCTTGACTAGACTTGTCACTTGTGACAATAACTGTCAATCAGTAGGTGGTTATAGATTTTTTTACAATATCGAGACCTCAAATTCTAAACCTTGGGTCTGAGGCAGTCTGAGGAATTTTCAATGGACCATATCTCTGGAACCTGAAGACCACTTTGGCACTTGCACATTCATAATGTGCACCATAAATCTTATTTTAAACTTAAAATAACTTCAAAATTTTTTGTTCATGAATCTGGACCAGTAACCTATAAGTACTTGCACTCTTTCAAGTTGTTCGAAAATGCACTCGACTGCTCCTAAACCGGTTTGTTCTATTTTCAACTGTAATATTATCCCAATTTTAACAAAACTTAGCGAAAAATACGTTTGAAAAGGATGATTTTGCAGTTTATTATTTTGCCTTAAAAAGAGGATTTTGCAGTTTCATTTCTACTGTACTGAGATAAATTACCCGATAAAAAGAATTAACAAACGAAGCGATGAAAAAATTATGAACTAATATTTCTCATCGGATACAAAAATTCATCGGTATTTTGATCGGAAATATTTGATTGTTAATTTTTATCAGATAATTTCTCTCAGTATGTTTTTTTCACGAGAAATACATAAATAGAGCACACGGCCAACATAGACCAGGTCTCCCCTACTTGTAAGTCTTTTCTCTTTTAGCATCTTGAGATCGAATCCGGGGCGAGATCCTCGAAACTGCGTCCGCATAGTTCGGAGTTCGCCCTCGGACATAGTTACGCGTGCAGGCATGAGTTAAGAATCAATCGGCCGGTGCGGTTACGCAATAACCTGCTTTACATTTTTCGCAGAGCACCGCGTATTGAACGTGAGATTAGACTTTATGTCGAACGTATGCGCCTCGCCGTACCATCACGCGGTCCCTCGCAGGCTTTTGTAGCAGAGCTAAAGTTAGGATTTAACTCATACATTACATGGTGGAACACGCGTTGTCCGCATTGTACGTAAAAAGGTTAATTATGGTCATCCACTGGCCATCCGTTGTAGCGCGTTTCTTTGTGAGATCACGGTGGTGAGAAACGTCGTGCGCGAGTTAATACACAGCTAAACTGCCTCGCACGCCGCAGTTGACCGTTTATACGGTATTTTACACGAGCGCCTCGATAGAAATCCTGTTTGTCCCTTTTGATCTTACGCCTCGATGTGATGAAAGCCGATGCTCGGCTCCAGTCAGACGATACAAATAAAACGATACAAATAGAAACGCAATATCGAATCATTTCTATGTACAGGTAATGCGTGCAATTTATTACGAGAGCCGTTTGGGACGTTAAGCTCATATAATACGCCCGATAATACGCGGAGTTATGAGTACGTTGACGTGACAAGACTGCATATTTTCGCACGCAATGCGCGCAAGGAACAACTTCTTACATACTTCTAAATGGTGGTTCAGTTATAAGTATAACACTGCGACCAGTAAAGTCTCGATTGGAGCGATCAATTGATAGTGGCGACTGTTCCCATTACTGATGCATTACTTTGCAGACGCATACACTGTCATTGCACACAAGACGCCGTTAATCCTATCGCCGCAAACGCAGAAAGTTGAATTCGATATGGTGTACTTGCATGCTGCAGATTTTGCAGTAAAGTCTCACTTCCACAAATTAAGGTCAAAGGCATAAGACGGGGAAATAAAGTGGAAGTGTTTCTGAAGAAAATCCGTAGATAATTGTTGATTATATGGGTTTACAAAAAAGCAACTTTTTGTCACAAGGATAACATTATATGATCTATATAGTACTTTTTATATTCAATTAGAAAGTGCAAACAAATTTCTTCTATCATCCAGGATTTTCTAGCGATGTTACTTTCAAATTATAAAATGTTGATCAAAGGAATTGAATTCAATATTAAAATGTAGGTAATTAATAATCTATTGTTTCGGGTCGTGGTATGTCTCTTTTAGAAATAAAAAATTAATTTTTATTACGCCAAATTGGAGCAACATCGTATAAAAAGCGAAAAATTATTAATCTTGAATTTTCATGAGCAATATATATGTCATAAAAAAGTTTCACAAAAGTTCTGAGTTTATCTTCGGATTCTGCGCATAAAAATACATAAGAAACTTATTAAAAATTCAATGTGACAAATTATCTGTCTACTAGCCTGATCGGTGAAATATTTCTTTTACTTTTGATGAAAATTTTTTATCAATTCACCTTAAGGAGTCATAAAAACTTGATAGAAATAAAAATTAAATATAATTTAAGGAGTTATATAAAAAATTATACATTAATATAAAAGTATAAATTATTTGTTACATATATTTATCAAGTATATTTAACAATATCTTGGTATAAAAAAATTAGATTTTATGTTGAATATTAACATCACTTGTCTATTTCAATTTCATTCTGTAAAAGAACCATGTTTCAACAGTAATCATGTTAGCTTTAATATAGGAATGATCTGAGTATCAAATTTTCACTATTATTTTTTTAATTCGCCTTATTTTCTTATTCATTAGGTTTATTGATTTTCACGGAGGTTTTAAAGGTAAATTTTAAAACTATTATTTATTTATTTCACAAACTTGAATTTTTCAGTGAAGAGACCAAATTTGATTTTTCATAACTCCTATTTTGCGAAATTATTTTTTTTTCAAAATATTATTTTACTTTTTTCTAAAATCCACCGATAACTATAACCTTGATGAATAAGAAAATGTATTAATATTGATTTTAGATTACTCCTTTTGAGGCCAGGATGTTACCATTAAAGCATGACTTTTTTGCGAAATAGGATTGAAATAGACAATGATGTTAATATTCAAATATACAATCTATTTTATATTCAAATACAAAATCGACTTATATCAAGTTACTGTTAATAGATATACACATAACAAAATATTTATGCGCCTATTAATTTACGACTTTTTACAAACTTTCCCCAAATGTTACCGGATTTTTACTGCGGTCAGGTTATCGCGTGACCCCTTGAGAGTGTGCCCGTTTGTAGTTTCCCTGACACTTTTTGCTGTTTACGCGAAGCCAGCCAACAGACGCAGAACGGCCGATTTGACGAATAGGAAACGATGAAAGATAAAGCGCACATATGACAGTTGACCGAAATGTTCCCGATGTGTGGGATACAGGTATATTATGAGGCCGCGGGCAATGACACATTTTATTTCCGGCCATTTGTTTAGTCTCACGCGACAAACAGGAGTTTACTGCCATCCATCTATCAAACCTTATACACTTATATATATTTACAAGAAAATAAATACGCGTATTAATGAGGCCTATTAGCGGGCCCGCGCGGAAACAGTGAGACGCTCGTGAATGAATTCACGAACAAAGTGACGACTATTCGGTATGCGAACGCCGTATGCGCTACGTTTTCTTACACGTTGAAGTGACATCGCGCGCGCATGCGGTAGCTACTCATTGCCGCTACTTAACCATTGAGCGTCGTTATGGCGAATTAAGAAAAAAAAAAAAGAAAAATCGTATGAGCCAACAATGCACTCGAACTCGTTTATAGTCCATACAATATTAACGTAACACAGTGTACTTTTACTCCATGTGAGATAACACGTCGTTGGGTCTACGAAGAAGAAGTTGTTTAATCGATCGAAAACCTGCTTTGCGATCGTCGTTCACTCGTTCGCTCGCTCGCTCGCGAATAATACATTATCCATGTAATATAAAATAAGCAACATTCTGCTGCATTTAACTGACCAGTCGCACCTCCGACTTTTCACTACTAGGATTCTGTGGTGAAGGTGTTCTCATTTATTCCAGCCGGCAGTTCCGACGCGCAAAAAAATCCACGTTTGAACTATGTGGATCGGACTACATCCGATGGACGGCGTGACCGGCAAACAAGCGTTTCCTTCATTTAATTCATGATAAGTTTCTTAATGTCTCAATGAATTAAATTAAATCTCTCATTAAATTTCGACTCCGAAATATATTAATATTATATTATTATATTATTAAAAATTATATTATTCGGTCATTCAACGTTTTGGCGACAAATAATTGAGATAACCGTAAATTCCATTTTTTATAGATTTCGGTTATATATTGTTGGGGGGAAGAGGGAAGGAGTTAGTAAAATGTCCGGCTCGATTTCTAAGTTATTTCTGTTAAATTGGACTTTATTTTCCTTGATGGAAAGGAATTATTCATTAATTAAATAATCGGCATTCTTTCCTTTGCCAACGTTTCAGCAATAAATAATTAAAATGATTTTAAGTCCCATATCTCATAAATTTCGATCGTATATTATTGGGTCAGCTAAAAAATTCGACACAATTTCTGAGTTCAATTTGACTTTATTGCACTTGACGGAAAGGAATTATTCATCAACTAAATAGTCAGCAATCTTTTGCCAATATTTTCGCAACAAATAATTAAAATAATTTTGAATCCAATTTTCCATAAATTTCGATCGTATATTGTTAGATGTATATTGTTTGTCAGTGAAAATTATTGGCTTAATTTTTTAGATAAATTTGACTGTATTGCATTTGATGGAAAGAGAATTATTTATCAACTAAATAATCATTAATATTTTGTTAATGTTTCGGCAAAAGATAACTAAAATAATTTTAAATCTTATTTCATTAAATTTTCATGATATATTGTTTGGTCAGTGAAAAATGTTGGCTCGATTTTTTGAGAATTGGACTTTATTGCATTTAATGGAAAAGAATTATTCATTAACCAGAAAATCATCAATCTTTACGATTGCCAATAATTGCTCTGACAATAAAATGTTATCGATATTTTTGCTTGTACTACATATACGTGACTTAATCTGTTGAAACAGAATTAAATTTTTGACTCACCTAAATTTTTTACTCACATAAATCCAGTTTTGAATTATGCAGAGCGGACTACATCTCATCAGGCTAACTAATAAACAAACACGTGTCCTTTATTTGGTAATCTAATGATAATTCCAATTTTAGAAATTTTGGCTGTTACATTTCCAGGTCAGGCTAAAAAATTTGGTTCGATTTCTGAATTAAATTTGATCTTACTACTTTTACGGATTATTCATCAAAATCAAGTAATCATTCATCTTAACTATTACCAATGCAATGGCAATAAAACGTTGTCGACATATATGCAACATCATCTATCGAAAATCGAACTGACCTAATTTAAGTAGACGTTATAACATCAATACATTTCTTTTTGTGTGTGTGTGTGTGTGTGTGTGTGTGTGTGTGTGTGCGCGCGCGTTACACTTAAGAGATTAATAATTATAAGATACACAACGCGCCGAGAGAAATTAAAGCTTTGTTTTGAAACTGTTTTGCTGCCGTTGCTCCACGTCATTACAGATGAACGTGACTGCGAATATTTTCGAACGAGGACTGTTCCACGTGTCTAAAGACAGGTTTCGAAGGCAGTGTATCGAACTCACGGCCTGTTCGATTGAATTCGATCTGAGGACACGAGGATCAACGTTATCCTGATGCTGAAGAGTATCTATAAAAAGAGAAAGAGAGCAAGATGGAGAAAGAACCAGAGAGAGGGAACGAGAGAGAATGGAAGTTCACGGTCTCGGAGCACGCTGACCAACGCGATCGGCCGGGCCAAGGCGGGCGAGTGGACGAGCGCAGTTTGACCGGATGAATTCCATTGACCTACAAATGAAAGGCGCTAGGTAGGTAGGTAGGTAGGTTGAGGCGCATGACCGGCTTACGCGTTCGCTGCCGAAAAGCGATCACACACGCTGGCTGACTCGCGTAGAGCCAGCAGGTCGTTCCTCTCTCTCTCTCTCTCTCTCTCTCCTCTCCCACCCTGTCTCTCTTCAGCTGGAACGCGTGTATGCGTATAGGCGGAAACGGACTTTCGAGCCGGAAATTTCGTTCCGCGGAAAGATTCGTCTTGGTCGTCTTCTCGCGTTGACGAATGCAAAATACAACGTACGCGCCCTCGCGCGCGCGATGGAGAACGCGCTCTCCCATTTTGCGCGTTCGGAGCTCTCGATACCCATGGTGGAACAAGAGGCTCGTTCAACATTCCACCTTGTAGCCTAGTTACGTCTTGGTCGCGGTTTAATTTTCCAAATTACAATACCCACGACTACGTTGACAGTGATGGCAACTGCAGACATATGACAGACGTTTTCCTCGCGGAAAAAATCAAGATAGCCGATTGTCGAAGCGATTCGTATACTTAAAAAGCATGGCGATGGCGACTAAGTTGTTATAGTTCATTAATGTTTACAGTTTAATAAACTGTCTTACAGTAAAGCTTTAGTTACAATAGTTACAAAATAGTTTATCAAACTGTGCAGAGAAGAATTGCCAAAACTTCTTCATATCTCTTCGATTTCATTAAATCATTGAATGTGAATGAAATCTATAACGGTACACATGTACGAGAAACGAGAAATAAAAGAGCAATGAGGAATATATGCAATGAGAAATATTTTTAGATTATATTTTATTTTATGTGTGTGCTACAAAACATTAAAAGACTATGATTGATGAGGTTTAATTTAAGAAACCGGTATGATTTTGGCACAACTCTCCCCTACATCATAATTCTACATAAAAAACTCGTATAGTTGTCATCTATATAGCTTCAGTTGTCGTGTTTTTCTGTGAAAGTTTACGATAGAGAATTAAAATTGTCTTTGACTAAAATAATCGGCATGTCGATAATGAAAACTAATCACTCGTTATATATGTAATCGCGAATAATTTAATTATTCAATGAAATTAATTATTAATCAGTGTATCAATTGTATCAAAGTTTGACTAATAATTTACTTCATTAATCGATAAAATGATTTTTTGTTTTATATATGATGATTGATTACTTTTTATTATTAATTCGCTGATTATTTTTGCCAAATAAAATTTTAATAGATAAATGCCTAACACTAGTACATATACAAATTAAATGTTGAAACGTTTCGATCATTTTTTGTATATACATTTTTGTATATCTATTTTTATTCTAGTTATTATTCTCGTCATTGAGTTTTCGTCTGGCTTCCATTAAGTTGAAAGAAAGAAAATTTTTTTCCACACAGAAAAAAAATATTTGTAATTTAAAAAAATTATTATTAAATATATTACAGAATTTTGGTTCAAGTTAACATGATTCTAATCTTCGACTTGAACAGTTTTGATTAACCAGAATCTTGAACAGAATTCTAGTAACTTTAATCGGAATTTTGTGGTTCGTTCATATTTCACCAAAACTTAATTAATCCAACTAAATTTCTTTTTTTCCGCGTGTATATTTCGCATCGAATAAAGAAACTCTGCTAATGCGATTGAATTTTTTGTTGCGTATGAAGACAAAAATTTGCTTGTAGGAACAGAAAGTTCCTCTGGGCGACTTTTGCTTAATCAATCAATTTTCAATAATTTCAACCGAGGAAAACCGAGTTTTATAATGAAGAAAAATGTTTCCACTTGCGGCAATACAGATATAATTTCTCATCACCGAGTTTTCATTCAATTTCCATTCAGTTATACTAAATAAGATTATTTCTTCAGATTATTAAATAAGATTAAATAAGATTATTGTCTTACAGACCGAAGCGCGAATTAGAAATTAATTAGATTTAATTGGCAATCAAAAGTCGCATTATGCTATTACGTTACACGAGTAATCTATAAATCGGACCGCTCTGATGAGCACTCGATGGAACGTAGTCCGATAGATTTCCGGCAACAACTGTGATATAATTAGGCTGGGAGATCTCTTCGCTCTTTAATTGTCCGACGTTGTCTAACGATCCCGCGGAAAACGAGCAATTTGTGCCGGTCTGACTGCGGCGGACTGCTCGGAATGCATTGGGTCCGCTCGTGACACATGTGACCATACGTTAGAAAGTATTTCGAGTCGCGCGGACGCGGCTGCAAATCGGGCGAACCAGAAGCGCAAACTTCCACGGCGACAGTGGGCCCCCGACGGAAAGTATATTTGTCTCGTGTTGCATCCAAACGGGTTTGCGCGCGCGCACGAAGTGAACCAAGCAACTGGGACGCGTCACATATCGAACGTACTGGGGAGAAAAAAAACTGCGAGTTTTATCGTCGCATACGCAGAAGGATGCGGCACAAAGTGCGACGGAGTGGCACGTCATTGTGCGATGATCGTTGATCAATGCAGATCCTTTAACGGGCCCGAGTAAGCCCGCGGTCTCTCCAACGGTGAACTAGAAAGTCTCAGCATTTCTCGCACTTCCGGCATTTCAACTCTTTCCTTTTTCTCTTATCTTATCAGCGGCTCCGCCATTCCCCAAATTCCTATATCTGCTCCTTCAGCTTGGGGCTTCGTTTCACGTCGACATCACGATGGACACGCCCCGCGTGACGCGAAATTAACGAATATGTTGATCGACTTTATGTTAAAGTTAAATATATAATTAAATTTAATA
>NW_022639460.1:632515-651736 GCF_010583005.1 Odontomachus brunneus | reverse complement strand
TATACATAATTTGTTTTGTATATATTTGTTTGTTTTATATATATTTTATGAAAATTATTTTGTGAAGGTTAGTTAAGCTGAATCTTTTTTTCTGTTCGTGATTAAAGTTTGATGGTACAGAAACCTTGAGATCACGTATAATATAGCCAAAAATAAGTAAGTCATAAGGCTTTTGTTGTATATTAGGTGCGTAATGTTTTTTTTCCTGAAGAAATTGAAATCCTTTATTTAGAGAAATAATAAATACGTCAATGCTTAAAATATTAATTATAATATTAATTCAAAATGTTAATCATATCGGAGTAGATGGTAATTCGAAGGGACTAGATCCAGTAAATAAGCTGTATAAGAGAGAATTTCCCAGCCTGACGAATAAAGTCTGACGTGTCCTTCGTTCCTTTTGCGACCTCAAGACGACATAAGACATCACCATTCCGAAATTTTTGGTATCATTTTTTCCAGGTTTATGTTTTCTATAGGTTTTACATCTTCGCCCAAAGAAAGAGAGAG
Source organism: Odontomachus brunneus (assembly GCF_010583005.1). Lineage (NCBI taxonomy): Eukaryota > Metazoa > Arthropoda > Insecta > Hymenoptera > Formicidae > Odontomachus > Odontomachus brunneus. Next base: position 651,226 of record NW_022639460.1, on the reverse strand, counting down.
TTGAGCAAATCATATTTGCAGCCTTAGTAACATTTTTTTTTTTCAATTCGAAAACAAAAGAATGCAATATCTGATATGCTGCTTGTCGGATGTTATCACTGACTTGATTTTGTGAATTTACATTGTCAGCTTCGCCAAGCTATATAGTCCATTTTAAACCTTAAGGTCAACACTTCAGAACGCATTTAACGGCGGCAAGATATATGAATTTAAAGAGGAATTGTGATCGATCAAATGTAAAAGCATCGAATTAATTCGCGCACCTATAACACACATTTTGAAAAGAAATTTTTTGGATTTGTAAATTGTGTTCCCGCAAAGAAATAATTACTATAATAAGCATTAGCATACGTGATAGAGGTGTTGCGTGATCAAGAATAGAGGAAATGTCATGAAAGCCAACTGTCGCCGCTGTCGGAACATCAGTCGCAACTTCTCTGTGTTGGTCAATGACGAGCGACCGACGGAGCTCACCCACTTACCCACCTTCCACTTTGCAAATTAGAGACATGCAAATACAATGTTATCGCGCCATCTCTGACGGAACAGATTGCACGCTGCGCGTCGCCCCGGTATTACGCACGCATAGGAGCGCTCTGTGCAATCTCCGTTACGTCAACTGCCAAAGGCGAGATGGAGAAATGGCTCTTTGGGCTTTTGTACGATTTCCGATATGGAGGAGCGAGCAAACGGAAACGCGCTAAAGACGTGCGCGGAAATACGTGCGCGGAGAACGGACGGCGTACTCTCTCTCGGCTAATATTGGCTGAGCTAATATTGAAAAACGGATAGAAAATAGCGGGAATCGTCTAAATCAATTCCGACAGTGCGCTAGATTTCAATGTGATCAATTATTTATGCCTTGATCGTTTGATATCTGTGATGCTCTCGCGGCGTGGAATAATGTTTGCTTGGACTTCCGGGTCGGAGCCGCGTTTCTTGTCAAATTGTTTCCAACGTTTCGCTCATTTCGGGATAAGAGTAATCTGCCGTAATCTTAATCTTTCCTTGTTGCTGGTTGTTGACTCATCTTAATGATTTCCTTTCTTCTTCGGATAAAATCGGACAGATAGATTTATTATGTGCTCTGGGAAAAATTCCTGGGAGCGCAAGAAAGAAAGGGAGAATAACATAAATTATGAAAGGTGCGAAAGACAACATAAATGCATAAATGAGCAAAGCATCGTGCACGTGCTGATGTTAACGATATTTCGGCTATTTTATAGTCCCAAACAGTTTGACTTTGAGATAATCAAAGCAAACTACATAAAAATTTAAATCTAATCTATCACACTGAAGCCATTTTCAACTTCCAACTTTTAATTACTCGTAAACTAGTGGAATGAGGAATTTCGGTTCACGCATTGAAAAAAGTTCTAGTTGATGGGGATATAAGGTTTTAATACAGTTATTTTAATTGCCTTCTATAGAACAACTTGTTCTCCTCACGACTAACGGCACATTTGTTCGCAGTTCTAGTTGTTAATTTTTTTTGGAATTGTATTATGTAGGCAGAAAGTTCAATTGCAATTCTGGTCACAGGAAAAACCAAAGTTTCTCTAGAGTGTTAACGACAAAGACCTAGTTCCATAACTTACTTCGACCGAAGTTTAATTCGTTAAAGGCCTACTCAGACAAGCTTTGCATAATCACATTGTTCATATGTACAAGAATATTAACTAATGTAAAACGCGTCTAATACAAGAGGCATTCTCTTACCGCACAGTTGATTTCCTTATGCGTATGTGATAATGCAAGTTTGTCTGGATAGGCTTTTAACGCATCCCAGTTAAAGTAAAGAACCTCAGTTAAAGTGTGAAATCAGGCCTAAGGAGAATGTCAATAATTGGGTGTATTTTAGTCCATACGTTTCTGTTCGACACAGATGCCGACTTAAGCTTTATCCACAATTCTTTGCTTGCTGTTTCTTTCTCTCTATCTCTTTCTGACCTTAAAGCTTGATCTACAATGTGCTCTTTGTTTCCTGCTTCTTTCTCTTTATCTCTTTTTTTATTTAAATCTTGAGCCTTTAGTTAGAAAAAGATAAAGAATAAAAAACAGGAAGCAAGAGCATTGTAGATTAGAATTAAGACTTAAGCCAGGAAAAGACAGAGAACAAGAAACAGAAAGCAAAGAGCATTGTACATTAAAGACAGCGTGTTCCAGCTGAATGCTAATTGCAATGTCGCTACAGAGACTTTAACAACAGATCCTCTCTCTCTCTCTCTCTCTCTCTCTCTCTCTCTCTGACCGATTTAAAAACGATCTCTTCATAGCGGGAATATCGAGAGGGTCATCGTTCGCTGCAAACTTTCAAATTTCCAACATCGTGTCTTCTCATCGCGCGATCAGTGGCTGCTGCGAGATGCGGTAACACAGGAAAGTGAACCGATTCGCGACATGGCACGTCGCACACTTATTTCCGGAACAGCGGAAGTGCTTTTTTGTTCGGCGGCGAAGGTGGCGGCGGCGGCGGTGGCGGCGGCGGTTGCGGCACGTACACTTTCACTGATTTTCCCGATCGGGCGCGAAAGGGAGCGGAGTGCGCACGGCACCGTTGATATCGCATCCCGTTGATCAGTAGGCTATCTAACGGTGATCACGGGCGACCTCGTGTTTAAGCGGGCGCTTCCTCGTCGAGCGGGCTAAAGGAGAGCGTCCCGAGAAAATCAAACGCGCGGACCATATAAACACGCAACACGCTCGCCACCGTCCACGCCGGCACATGCCTGACGAATCCGCCTGCCGTTACTCTTTTCAAATCGGATCGCATCGCCACCGAAAAGGCTGCTACGTGTCGTGAGTCCCAATCCAGCGGACCGACGCGAGGCGCCTCGATAATGTGGGTCGGCGATGGTCGCGCAAATGAGACGGCCTCTCTTACGCCAGACTTGCTTGTAGATTCGGCGAAACAAATTTGTCATTTTGCTTAATGCAAATTCGTCGCTCGGCGTGTAACGCTAGACGAGAGATCCAAGTGTGGCACACTCGAAAGCAGATCATCAGTAGCCTTTTCGATTGACTCCTGTCTCGTTGCTTCTCCTTCCTTCTTGCTTTCTTCCTTTCAGACGTCACACGCGCGAGAAATACAAGTGACGTATGATGAAAATATTGGCCGAACGACCCAAGAGGAGACCCGTTACGGGAATATGAATATTCTTATGTGCGTGTCCTTCTTCAAGACATTCTCTAACGACGTTTTAACGACACCACCGTTGAACATTGAACTTGACCGACTGCGAGGAACATAGCCTTCAACGGACGATGCCGATATTTCTCGAGGCCTCTCTCGATCGGTATACTCGACAGGTATACCCGACGGAATGAGTACCGTAAACTTCCGGCAAGATCCAAGGTCGGTTATTCACTGGAAAGCCGTGGAAAGAAGCTTGGAGGCTTCTTCAGAAGATCGCGCCACAACCTTGCGTACATTATCAACCATCAATCAGACGTTATCAATCCGCAAATCTGATTTCAAATAAGTCATAGCAGAAAAAGAAAAGAAAAGAAAAAAAAACAGGATTTACTTTACCATTTGATTTAATTCTTATTGTGTTTCTAATTTTTTGTTTTCAATTATTTCTACACAAAGTATGAAAAGTACACTATCGACAAAATGAACTTTCTTGTGACATAATAATAATATATTTTATTTTTATAAATACGTATACAACGAAAATACTTTGTGTAACTCTTGATTTGATTTCCGAACTAATGTCGTGTCCTTCATGGGTTTGTTTCCCCACGCCTAGAAACATATAATCTCATCCTTCGCGAAATGGTTTTCGCGAAATTCTTTTTATGGTCTCAAGAAGATTCTTCTGAAACCAATAGGAAAATATTCTAATACCCAAAAATAAGGACTTTAGTTGCAATGAGCTGTTTCCTGTGTAATCCCATATTTTAAACAAATTTTTACCGGAAAAGTATTTCTCTTCTAGTAAAGTGGATTATTAATTGGGAACATTCTATTCTAACATTTTTAACAACATAATAATTTTTAGAACATAATATTGTACTGTAGCTAAAAGGTGAAATTGTGTGCTAACTTTAAAAATATTGCGCTTATAATATTTCCCTTTTGATTTTAGAAGAATACTCTTGAGGCCACATATAAACACTTGCTAAAGATAAGATTATTTATATGTTTTTTTTTACATGGGATTATATTCACATACTTTTTTACATCGAAATAAATTCACGAAGTATGCGACACCAACACAGAAGCCAGATCAAGCTTTGTGTAATTATTGCCCGACTAAATGCCACGCAGCAAAGGTATATCCTTAACACGCGGATCTCGTGGCGATTCGAATCTCACGTTCGAATTCAAGGGCGCCGCATTATCAGAAGTTGTTTTCTCAGCCGTAGCTTGCCACTCGTCCGCGTATATCGGATGCAACATATTTTTGTCGCGATTAACGTCGAGTTCACTCGATACTGGATCCTTCCGAATTACACCAACAACATTGGCAGGTAAATCGCCACTAAGGACGAGACTTCTGCCTGTTGCAATCACCGTAGACTCTATTTTTGAGTTATTATTCTTCCCCAGATTCAAATCAATCGCTTTGTGCTCTTGAAAGGCGATGTCGTTCATCTTGCTCCAATTGAAAACCGTAGAGTTCGACATCGCGATCGTGGGTACTTCCTGATAGTCCTGATAGTCCGGATAATCGATGTTCTCCGCGTTTGCGATGACCTCGCCCATCATTGGCGCGCGATCAGGTCCATTTTCCGTCTTGATTACTTTGTCGTGCGACAATGTCATCGATTGCCTGTGGAAGCTGCGACCCCATCCACCACCACCATTGTAGCCTCCCCCTCCCCCTCCTCCTGAAGGGGTACCATAACTGCTTGGCGGTGGTGCGCTGTAACTATCGCTAAGCCCGCCGCCGCAGCAACCGCCACCACCACCGCTACCGCCGCCTGAGGATTTTGTGAGGAGAACAATTTCCTTCAGCTGACCTGGAGACGAAGTGCAACGTGTAATCGTTACCAAGATTTCGTAATAAGTCACCGAACAGGAGCACATAAGTGGCCCCATCTGTGAACGATGCTATAATATTTCTAATGGATATTAATCGATTAAAATGTCCTTTGATTAAAATTATCGGTAATCCAATAATCAAAATAAATCAACCGTCATATATTTACTCACGAATAATTTAATCAATTGATGAAATTAATTATTACTCAGTACGTAACCAATCAAATCAAAGATTGATTGATAATCAATCTCTTCGATCGATTAAGTTTTTCGCGATTTTATGCCGATTGATTAACTGGAATTATCAATTTGTTCAGTATTTCAGTCAACTAAGTTTTAATCGATTAATAACCTTCAACATTGTCAACGTGTTAATCGCATTTATAGTTCAGTTGTAAATGTCATAGACAGAAAATTGAAGAAGAGAAAGATCGAAATGGACGTACCTCCTCCTCCTCCACCGCCGCTTTGCCAAGGACCACCGCCTTTGCCAAATTTCTGCGACAACATCATCATGGACAGCATCAAAGACATGCCGCCCATCATTATACCTTTCATCGCCGCCAAACCTGTATTATATCAAACACTCGATTATCCTTCGTCGTTGGAAATTTAGTATGCGATACAAGCTACATTCGGCATTGTAAATCGAAGATGTCGGATTGCTCTTTTACTTCGAAAATGCACAAAAATGAGAGAGATACGAGATCTCGTATCTTTTTCATTTCTATGCATCTTCGAGATGAAAGAACAATCCGACGTCTTCGATTTACAATGCCGAACGCAGCTGCAGTATGTGATGCAGCAATGCATTTGGATAATGCAATCGCGCGTTTCAAATGGCAAACTTGAAATGACACTTGAGGCGAACGTGTGACATTACCCATCAGCTTCATCTTGACCATCATCAGCATGCCCATCATCATCATCTTGCACTTGCCGCCTTTGCCTTTGCCACCGCCTCCTCCTTTCTTTCCTCGTCCTGTAGTAAGTTGTATTTAGTAAATTCACAAAGTGAAGAACGATAATTTTTTAATCTTTTGTAGTTTGAATTATCTTCGACGTTTCTTTCAATTCGTAAAAATTGGATTACTTTACAATGGTATTCTATAGTTTTCCCAATGACTTCAATATTCTAATAATTAACTAATATAACACATTGATATAAAAGTATATTTATAGAATATATTAATTAAACTAATTTTTTACACACACGTTAATATTATATTCGATAAAAATATATATTTCAGTAAATAAAAAAATAAAAATTTCTGTGTATTTTTATTTATAGAAATGTATGTAAACATAGAAACATATTTTTATTAAGATATTTATAGAAATGTGTTTTTATTTATAGAAAAACGCTCACAGAAATATATTCCTATATATTTACAGAAATATATTTAAATAAAATATAACATTACTATATAAAACATTGATTTAAAGAGTACGACTAGAATCGCGTTTCGTTCCACTTAAACTTTTAAGGACTAATTTTTTAAGAAAAAGAAAGAAGTTAATTATTCTTTTAAGATTAATTATTCTTAAAGAGTTAATTCAATAATAAGAATTGATAAATTTTATCTCAATTAAAATATCTGCACATTCCTTACATTAAAAAAGATTTGTTTTTATTTAACAATGCGATATTATTTAGTCAACTGATAAAATATTACTGAACCAAAAAGTAAGGTTTCTTCATTTTGAAAACACATATGTCCTCTGTAAAATTAATATTAAATTTCACACAATAAATGTTTCATTGTACGATAAAAATATCACATTGAATGTAGTCAAATATACTTCCATTTCTAATAACTATTTGCTGAGGAGTATTGGTGTGCTTATCTTACTTGTGTGGATAAAGTGAATACTCTGCTTGAACGCAGTGTTTCTGTTTTTTCAGTGCAAGAGACGTCCGAAAGCTTCGTGACGTCTCTCAGCATTTGTATTGCGCGCTGGTTCCGTTCGCGCTTACCTTCTGCCACGGCGGTGTCATCCAACATCACGTCGATCTGATTCTTCTCCCGCTTGCTGTTCCACCGGGGCAGCGTGATACGCAGAGTGAAGGAATCGAATAAATCGTCCACGCTGCGCTCGATACTGACGTCCGAGTCATTCCTCGCAGCCCGACCGTCGGAGCGCGCGATTCTGCTCCTCACCAGCTTCACGTCCTGTCCGAGCAGCGTGATCTCATCGAGGCGACCCACTGTCTCCAGAAAACGGACGAAACGCTTTCTGATGCAGCCCAACGAGAACTCGATGATGCATCGGCCGATGTCCTTAACGGGAAACTCCGGGAAGTAGTCGTTCTCGTCGTCGTCCTTGCTGTCACCCGACTCGTCCTTGACTGACGGGACCACCTTCACGTCGATGTTGACGCCGTTCCTCTTCAAGTTGAATATCCGACGCTCCAGTCCCACCTTGTGGACCTCCGCGCCGTAATCCTTGACGACTCGGCCGTTTCTCTCGTGCGCGTTCGCGTGGATTGCGCACGCGATCAGCAGGAAAAGGGCGAACATTAGGACGCGCGAGAATGATGGTCCTCGCGAGACACTGACAACTTCGGCTAAGAATTATCGGCTGACACTAACTGATCCCCGGGTCATCGCGATATCGTTTATATACACCGAGATTTATGTCATTCGCGGTATCCGCCCGGCGTCTCGTCACGATTGTCATTATTCGCAGAGGAACGTCATCTAACGATGAACCCGCAGGAAAGCGGATCTGGAGTCTTTCGTCGAGTCTCAGCCGCAATCGCACGGCGCGTTGAATGCTTCTTCGAAACGCCTTGCGGATGCTGTAAGCCGCTTTGTGCGATGCGCTGACACGCTTCCGAGGAAATTTGAGAGACCAAGTCTCTCAGCCGCTTGCGAATCAACCAATCCCACCGTCAGGTGGGATTTGAAAAATATGATTATGCATTTTGCTTGTTCTTTAGACATTAGATCTCGATTAGATGTCGACGTCAGATGCATTAAAGTGGATCACAAATATGTAATTTTTGCCGGGATGAGACCGTCTAACCTCGACTGCGTGCAAATATATCCGCTTCCTTGATTAATTAAGGTCAGGAAAAATGAAGAATGTATCCTGTTGCAACCGAGTTAACTGCAGTATTACAGATGACGGTTGTTATTTTTAGAGCAGAGAATTCTGGATTACACGCTTGTAAAACACAAACACAAAGATATAGAGATCTTCGAGGATGTAAGGGTGTAACAAAAATATGAGAATTTGTCAGACATAATCGGGCATCTCTATTGTAATTTCTCGCGACTGCCAATAAAATAATCATTATTATTATTTGAATAAATGATCAAAGTCTTTAAAATTGAAATCAAAATACGAAGACTACGAGGATTTACAAGAACATAAGAGAGAAGCAAAAGTGAAAAAGAAAATAATCCACAAGAATTAACAAAAATATAAAAATTTACCAAGCATAGTCAACATCTGTGTTGTAATTTTTCTTATGGCTTCCAATAGAAGAAATATTATTATTATTTGAATCAATGGTTGAAGGTTCTAAAATTAAAATCGAAATACATAGAACACAAGAAGAACAATGAAAGTCAAATTGCCGAAATTAGGTGTATATTTTTCAACAGAAATTGTTTGGTGTACACGTAAATACAATTAGAGTAGCAAAATATTTTGACCAAAATATATTTACCAAAACAGTCACATATTACAATATATTTACGTAACAGTCGCAATTATGGATCAAGTCTCAATTCAGAGTCAAACTTGGTTTGTTAATGTATTAAAAAGTACACATTATAATTAAAATACGAAAAAAATTGTTTCATATATATATATCACAGTTTTTATACAATTATATTCTAAGGTTACATTCATAAACATTCTCAATATTTAAAAAAATTCTCAATTCTATGTCAGTTATTTTACCGACTCTTTAGATTTATGAAAGCGCTGGAAAGAGAGAGATAGGAAAAGAAAGAGGGAGCCATATATATCATTATTCTATATAGAGACTAAAGTACACACAATATGGATATTATTGATATAAAATTAAATATTGTATAGCCCATTATAAAGCGCATAATATTTGCTCATAATGGGACTTGGGCATAAATATTCCTAATTATTCTTTTTTAAAATAATTAATTTAATAATTAATTATTTTAATTAATAATTAATTTAAAACAAATCAATTTTATACTTTAAAATAAATCAATGAGTCCAATAATTCTGCTTTTTAAACTATGATGTGTTAGTTGCTTGTATCGGTATTAAAAGTTTGTTTTAATGTTCGATTGGAATCTGTATAAATAATTGAAAGTTACTCTAATCTTAAATGACTCATAATTAAGACCGTTATCTTATTTCATAGTCATCTTCAGCCATATTATTCGCAATATAACTGAAATGAATGGTCCATAAAAGCAGATGTTAAAGCCACATGCACCTATCGACATTTTAGATCTCACTATCTTCATATTCTTGTTTCTTATAGTATTTCGATTTTAATGTTATAGCTTTTAATCGTTTATTTGAGTAATAATAGTGCTTATTTTATGGAAAGCCATAAAAGGTATAGATGCTTGATTATGCTTGACAGATTACGAAATATATTGTCTGTGAAGGACGAGCCTTGTTTCAATAATATTCAGAATATGATTAATATGTTGTAAAAAAGACGTATCTAAATAATACTTAAATTATCTTCGGCGTTTCTTAAGATGCAACGTGTACGATATTGTACGATATTGTACAGTAATGCGCGCCTTCGCAGTTGCAACACACCGTGTTCCTGCGCAGAAACGACGATCCCGACCGTGCAGTGGGGTAGTCCGATCGACGGTCCAGCGTCGGTGAAGGTGCCGGCCTTGTTACTTCCTAATTGGTTCGTACATTCACCTTCTCGGAGATATCTACGTTTAACCGCGCGGATTAAATTGCCGTGACGGCGAGTACGCGCGGGCTTTTCAGCGCGTGATGCGCGCTTCTGCAGGCTGCAGGCATTCACGCCAGCTGGTCGGAAAACAGTCGACAACGTACAATTTTCTTGATAAAAACTAACAAATCCGAGAGACCGTGTCCAAAACGACGTAAGGTAAGAAACCGCTCTCAACCGTCGCGAATCGTCGCGGAGTAATGACGGTGTATGCGTTAGGGTTTTTACAAACGTGTTCTTTTATTACACAACTTTACAATAACGAAATAAATATTCAAAAATCATGTACATGATCTTGGTGAATTCGCGCGGGCGGCGATGATACGAGCTCCTCTCGGCGGTCTGGGGCCGATCGAGAACGCAACGACGGCCGCAATAAATACGCCTAAGTAACTATAAATAATAATAAGGGCGATTACTCTCGTGGAGAGGGAGCGATGAGATGAGACTGAGCGAGGGTTGGTACCTTGATGACGGGAGAAAATCGGAATGAAATGGAATGAAACGAAGTGTGGCGCAGAGCGAGATGAGGGCGAAAGAATGTGAGGGGGAGGAAGAAGAGAAAGAAAAAAGAGAGAAAGAGTACAGATGACAGCGACAGTGCATGAAGAGGCTGAAGGGAGGACAGAGCGGGAAAATTCGGTGAGGTAGAGATGTGTGCTAACGAATTGCGTCGTGTGCCGGCGAGGTCGCGCTCGCGCGAGAACCCATCTCGGCCGGGTCAGATGATCGGATTAATCGATTAATTCTGCAAGATCGATCTGCGATCGCGCGCGTTGCCGTACTTGAGCACGGCCTGCTGCAGGGAGTCGTGCACGGAGTCCAGGGACCTGCCGTATCCGGAGTGCCCGTATCCGTGGCCGTGGTGCTCCTCCGAGCTGTGCGTGTGCGAGCTGGAGTACACGGGCTTGCTGACGATCTCGTATGTGGTCTTCTTGTCGCCATGGCTCGCCAACGACTTCAGCCCGATGATCGCGGACAGCATGAGCGCCATCAGACCGGTCATCAGGGCTTTTCCGGCCAGGAGGGCCAGCGCGCCGAATCCCACCGCGCCCAAAGTTCCCTTCATCATCATCAGGCCGGCCATCAGGGCGCCGTGGCCGCCTTTGTCTTTCTTACGTCCTGTCGAACATTCGAGGCTCAATTGGTGTTTCTGAACGCGAAGATCTAATATCAAGTACATATTAAATAACCCAAGCGGTTAGATCATTTCTTTATATATAATTTTATATAATTTTGTTTCTTACTTCTCCCTTGCTGAGCGTTCTCGACAAAAACGCTTTGAAGTGATCTTGACAAACTAAATCGACTGATTTTTTAAGTTCTCACTCGACTAAAACTCGCGAATTTAGAATTACTCGATTGAATTTAAGGACTCATACACAACTTCCTCATTATTCCTGATTAAAGATAAAAAGCGACTAAGGAATTAAAATCCCCGACCGGAGTCTAATCTTCTAACCTGTCTCGACATTTTGGTTGCCGCCCAAGCCGAGTTGCGCGAGCGTCTCCTCGTTGAAGCTTCTAGCGGCCTCGAAGGTCTTCGGATCGAAGAGCTTGATGGAGATCGAGTGGCTGTTGAGGTAGCTGCCGACCTTGTGGACCAGGTACGCGTCCAGCCTCTTCTCGACGTCGTTCGGGAAGTCCCTCGCAAGATTGGCGACCACCTCCGACGTCGGGACGTCGGCGGAGCCGTTCTCCTTGATCACAGATACACCCGGCAGGATACCGATGTCCTCCTGCTCCGACAGTTTATCCAAGAAGGACACCACGTCCAGCTTGAGGCACGTGGCACTGTACGACTTGCCGCAGTCCTTGTTCAGATTCGGCGCCAGATTCTCCGGCGCCTCCTCCACCATCTGCCTCGAGGTGCGTCTCTCGATTTCCGCGCTGGCGCATGCCGACAGTAGGAGGACCAGTAGGAGCCGGTGGCAACGTGACGACCGGACGACGACGTTCGTAATTCCTCTCATCGCGAGTTTTCAGATATCCGGACAGAGACAAAGGAAGACAGACGGACAGACAGACAGTCGTCAGCGAGGCAGGACTCGTGCGGGTCTGTTTACTGATTCTCCGTCCCGGGACCTACGGATCGCCAGCAGCGCGACGATATCCTCGAAGACGAAGGACCCAGCCAGAAGCTGACGGACGAGACGCGTATCGTGCACTGGGCATACCCTCGGATACTTGCAGTATATATAGAGCGAGTCACCGGGTAGTCCTTTTTCCTTTTTGCCTTTCGGTCGTTCCATACATTCTCCGTAGTCGAGAGCACCGGCGACGGAACTCTCTTCTTTGCGGACGCCGAAGAGGAGGCAGGGCGGCCTCTCGCAGCCGTCCAACGGCGGCGGCGGCAGCGGCGGCGGCGGCAACAGCCGCTGCTGCGGCGAGAGGGAGCGTCAAATAGAGCGGAGAATTCGAATCTGAGTCAAATTTGCGGGGAAAAAAGTGCGCGGCAATGAACGGCCGCGGGAGATGATGAATGAGAGCGAAGGCTCTCGTGTCGCGCCTTCTTCGGGTCTGCGTTAACGGCCGCGTTACGGTTAACACGCATAGGCGCGATCGGTCCCCTTATTCAATCACTCCGTTCCTTTCTTCGTTTTCGTCGTCTTGAGTGCGTATCACTGCCGCCCCCCGCTCCCCATTCGCGGATGTTATGATCCATGAAGAATTTCACCGTATTATCGCCATTTGTAGGTTTGTAGGTATCGCGCGAGCGGGGCGTTTCGTTTTTGTACTTTTTTTTCGTGCATCGCGCTACGAAAATGTGAGAGATCGCGCAACGACGACGCGAGGTAAATTTCACACGGCTATCGAGCTCATTCGGCAATCTATTTTCCATCGTGCACGCACGATTATTTTACTATCAGAAAGATTATCTCTCCCCATTCGGTCATTTTTCAGAGCATCGCGTCGATTTCACGCGCAGTTACATTCTTGCACACGGGCGAATGATCTTTACATTCGATCATCTTCAAGCAGCGGGTACCCCCCGCGAGATTCGTGCTGCGATGTAAAAGCTATAATATGTGGGACATGTAGTACAAAGCGCTCTAATTTTATGGATCTGGTTGGCCTAGAAAATCGCCGCGGCGCGTTATCAGGAGAAGGCCGGCGCGGTTTCACGAGGGTGAAACGCGCGCGTCAATTGCGGCACAGCCATGGACAATGGCCCCGCGAGGGAGAGCCTTGACGGAACCGGCCGATCTTCCGAAACACATGACTTAATCGCGCGGCCGACGATTGCTCTTCGTCGCCGCTCGTCGGCGACACCACTTTCGGTTTCAAGAGCGAAACCAAGCGGGCGACCGGACAAAATGTGCGCGGTTCGTAAATCGCATTCGAGAGCCGCAAATTGAAAAGTTCGTCACTTTGGCGGCGACCAGCCGGCCAGTCGGCTGGCACACGCCGGCTAGGCGTGTGTCGTCGTGAAAATTATTATCGCGGGCGAGGCGAAACGAGACGGCAGTCCTACTTTAAATCAGCCCAGTTTAGCTCGTAGGAGATCCGATTTTCGCGCGCCACGCTCGAGCAACGGCGCCTCAGACGGATCTGCTGATGTGAAAGTACGCAGTCGATTTTCACGAGGCAACTCGATGGGATCTTATCGCAGCGACGCGTGCTCACGTGTTTGTGTCGCGCGTAACACTCGTAAACACACACGCACGCACACACAAATACACGGCGGGATTCGTGCACGTTTAGATGCAACGCGTTGCAGAACAGGTGTGCCGACTCGGAGAGTCGACTAGCCTTCTTCCCGAGGCATCCATTTCGCGACTTGCTGCTTCCTTTTCGCGCGCTGCCTTCCTTTCGTTAATAATCGCGCGATCTCGGGCGCGTCGCGTTGCTCTTGTTCGATTGTCGCGAAGCCGCTCGCGACAGAGGCGAGATAGTGGGCGTCGGCTGCGAATCCCACGATCCTCAACGTCAACGGCGATAGGGACGGGTCGCCGCGACCCTGAATGGTATTTCGTGACTCGTCCTTGACGCGAATGACATTGACAATTGTGACAGACAAGGAGAGAGAGGACAACATGATAATTGATGGGGAATAATTGATATCCAAATTACTCCAGCGATCTAAAGCTGATTGATTAATACTGATTGATTAATAAGAATGAAATAGAATAAAATAGAGTGGAATTTGATTTATTACACTCTAGAGGATAAATCCTGTGAGAGTGAAAAACTGTTACAAAAATATAGATATAAATAATAATTGTAAAGAAATAGAAATTTGAAATTAAAATTACCAGTAACATAAGACTAATTGATTAATAGAATAGAGTAGAATAGAATAAAATTTATTAAGCTCTATAAGAAATCCTGTGAGAGGAACAATTAAGAAATGTTACAAAAATATAGATACAAACAGTTGTTGTAAAAATATAGGAATATTTGAAATTCAAATTACCAGCAATCTAAAACTAATTGATTAATAGAATAAAATAGAATAGAATTTAATTTATTTTACCCCTTAGAAATCCTGTGAGAGCAACAATTAAGAACACACAAAAATATAGGTACAAATAATTATTGTAATATAATAGGAACATTTGAAATTCAAGTTATCTACCAGTAATCTAAGATAGATCGATTAATAGGATGGAATAGATCACTTCGTAGTCTACTCACGCTAAATTCTAGCGCTTCAATTTGTCGCGTTTGGTTTTTCCGAACCTCACTCAATGTCGGTCGGGACAGCTACATAATCTGCGCTTACTGTTTTTTGCGAAGCCTTAGGGAGATCGGTGTTACATGTGTTACTGCCAGTTAACGATTGATGTCGATCAATGCTTTGCGGTATTTGGGACATTCGATGAAAAATCGTGTCGCCTGATTTCGCGGCTTATACAAGCCGATGGCATTCGCGATGCAGCAGTCGTGATATCTTTGATACTTGAATGGTAATAAAGTGATATTTTAATGAAATAAGCAAGAAATAAGAACCACACGGATTGGCGATTGAAATTGATTAACTTATTGCGAAAAGATAATGGAAATAAATCAATGCGCATGCGTGACTCTTATCGGCTCTTATTGATTGAATGTCTGAGAGCCTTCATACAAATTCCAATATCTTAATATACTCTTAGTACATTTCTTTCAGATTAATTAAAAAGAATCGAGTGAGATAAAAAATCACTCAAAATTATTTAAATGTCTCTTAACTGATTTAATAATATTTTTTTCAGTAACAGTTTTTCGTGTCTCTTCATGCCAAATCGAGAAACCAGCTCTTGCCAACATTCGGCTGTGCGTTCGAGCATTCTAAGGACGACGGCGCCCATTCGCAAATGCGAGCGCGAGTGGGCGGAATCACGCGCAGGCCGCAAAGTTACCCCACTTGCAGTCGAAATCGAGAACTCGTTGTTTCAAGAAAGTCGCTCGCGTTTACTCGACAATTTGCGACAATTCAGAGAATGTTCACGCGCTGAATCGGCGAGGAGAGCGCACCCATAATTTCGGCCTGGCGAATCGCGATTCTTATATACCAAAATGGCCGGGACGTCGACGTCGGTATACTGTTAGGAATTTAGAAGAGTATACGCGACGGGAAATAGTTCGCCTTGGAAAGCTCGGAATTGCCGTGCGTCTGGAACGTTGTTTACCATATTGTCCGTCAACAAACGGTATCTCCACAATTTTCACGGACGGCCGGCTCTCTTCCGGGAAACCGATCGTTGTCCTTCCCTACTTCGACGCGCGTCCGCGCGGATATATAAATTATTACGACATTTCGCGCGGCACCGTCGCTCCTTCACCGGAGGAAAATTCGCATTTTCTCTCGGCATTCCGGCATAATGGTATAATGAGAGAAATTACCCGATAAAAAATTAACAAACGGATATTTCCGGTCAAATTCCGATCAATTTTTATATCCGATTAAATTTAATCAGATACTATTGATCATAATGGCATTTCAACAATTCGTAATTTCATTCATGATTCATAATTTCTCTTAGTGTGGAGAAAGTCTGATTTGTCGTTCTTTGATCCCAGATTATCAATAATCGTATCGGTTTAAAATCAGGCTTATCATTATCAGTAATTGTACATCAATAATTGATCAGCTTTAGATTATTGATTATTTGGATAGTAATTTTTTGCCTCATTTTTCTCAAAAACTGTCTCCGCCTTTATTTTTGTGAAAGTTCTTAATTGTTGCTCTTACAACAATTCTTATCTTGAAGTACAATAAAGCAAATTCTATTCTATTCTATTCTATTCTATTCTATTCTATTCTATTCTATTCTATTCTATTCTATTATGTTAATTAATCAGTGTCTTAGAGATTACTAATAATCTATTCTATTCAGTTAATCAATCAATTTTAGATTATTAATTAATAATTTGAATTTCAAATGTTTCTATTTTTTACGACGATTACCTTAACTATTTTTTAAATTCTTAATTGTTGTTCTTATAAAATTTATCCTAGAGTATAATAAAGTAGATTCTGTTCTATTTTATTTTATTAAATCATTGGTAATTTAAATTTTAAATGTTCCTATTTTTCACGGCAGCTGTCTGTATCTTTATCTTTATAACAATACTTTATTATCGCTTTTACAAGATTTACTGGAACATAACAAAGAGTATTCTATTCTGTTCTATTCTATTAATTAATCGTTTAGCCCTTTGCGTTTAGCACTTCAAGTACCAATCTGTGTGATGGTTTTCGAGAATTCTGGAATTCCACTTTGCACATGCCGACTCAATTAGCAGTAACAATATAACACATTTTATGAGAAATCGCGGTCTATAGCCGTCTGCTGGCAACGGATTCTTTTCACTTAATTGACCGCATCTGAGAGAACAAACTACTTAACGTCACGCGAAACTCTGCAAGGCACCAGGAATTAAAATAGTATATCCGGCTATATGTGACACAAGACTCACGCGTTTCTCTTTCGAATGTATATCCGCCTCTAAAAACGCCAACTTCTTCGAGATTATCTTGAAAGAACGTGTCAAATTTATTCGGGATAGGTGCAAGACGCGAGCATGTAGTGCATAGGTAGTACAGGATATATGCGTCAAGGTGCAAAACAAGAAGGCGAGAAGAAAGAGAGGCGGCATTACTAGCGCTGATACCTCTGGTGCCGGCCGAGTGATTGCATAGACCTCGTTAATTCGAGACCGCACGTCCGTTGCGTACTCGAAAAGCATCGCATGCATTTGTACTTTCGCATTTTCTTTTTATTCACGACTGCGCCAAGTGAACGTTATTCTGCGAGTAAATTCTGCGAATTCCTCGCCTGGCGAGTAAGTAATTTGAATTTCAAATGTTACTATTTTTTACGGCGACTGTTTGTATCTTTATTTTTGTAACAATTCTTAATTGTTATTTTTATAAAATTTATCTTAAAATATCGTATCTAATATAATAAAGTAGATTTTACTCTATTTTATTTTATTAAATTATTAATAATTTGAATTTTTCACGGCAACTATCTGTATTTTTATCTTTATAACAATACTTTATAACAGTATATACTTTATAACGTCTGGCAAACAACCGATTTGTCAGAATCGCGCGATCCTGTCGCCCGTGTTACGTCGCGCAGCACGCTTTGCGAATCGTGCCGATTGTTGTCGATTGAATCACGTCGAGGAGTGAATTAATTCATCGTTACTGATGAGAATACTGCGTCCTCCGTCATCTCCAAGGCAAAACACGCGAGGGACATCCTCGCGTCCATTTTTCAAATTCGAGGAGAAAACGGACGCTTCTTCCTTGCGTTAAGCCTCTGTTCTTTTCAAATTTGATATCTAAGCGATACCATATTAAAAAATTCAAAACTTGACGATATTTTCGAAAAACTGTGAAAATATTTATTCTATCAATACCTTAATATTATTTTTATATGATGGATAGTTTTTTATAGTAAACTAATAAAATAGTAGTGTAGAAGATAATTTTTTTTAGCATTATTAAAATCCCCTAAAATTCTACTACTCCTTAAGGTTACGTGGTATAAAGTCTCTTCACAACTTTTAAAGACTTTGCGTATGAATGAACTCACTCCTATTGATGAGCTAATGAGAGTGAGTTCATTGACAACAATTGAAACATTGAACATTCGAGAAGCCTGCTTATCGTCTTAATTTCAGACGATACCCAGGTCCAGGTCCAGATCCATGAACGCGAAATTATATTTGAGAATTTTCACGCAACGTGGAGACGTTCGTAAGCGGCAAGGTGTGCCGAGGTGAGGCGTCCTCATCGGCGTCGGCCGATCAGATGCCTGCCGTTCCTCATCGTGCTCGTCGCGCCTCGACGGTGCTGTCCTCTCCAACAGTCCATATATACCTGCATTTGCCGTCCCACTCCACGAGCCGACATAATCACAACCGATACCGTTATTCCGGCTCCCACCACGAAGGTCGTGTACCTGTGCGCGGCTGGGGCCCGCGTAGGAAGTGGAAGGAAAGCAACCACGTGGAGGCAATGACACACTAACCTTGATGCACGCGAAGCACCGAGGGGGAAACCTGGTGGACCAATAGCAGCCGCGGTCCGCTTTCCTACCTTAGTCGACACAGTGACCCCGTTTCCTTCCTCTTCCTAGTCTCCCACCCGGGCGATCCGCTCTCTCTCTCCCGCGCCTCCTCCCCCTCGCAACGCGTCATTCTATCTTCTCTCCGTCCGTGAACCTCCATCTAGGTCATTAGCCTTCTCGTCTGACCGACTGAATAACCCGCTTACGGCTCTGTACATACGCGCGTATATCTTTTCCTCTTCTCTCTCTCTCTCTCTCTCTCTCTCTCTCTCTCTCTCTCTCTCTCT
>NW_022639460.1:614283-632125 GCF_010583005.1 Odontomachus brunneus | reverse complement strand
TCTCTCTCTCTCTCTCTCTCTCTCTCTCTCTCTCTCTCTCTCTCTCTGTCTCCCTTTCCCTAAATATTTCTCTCCCGATATTTACTTAATTATTCGCGAATCGCAGAACCTTCGTCGCGAATAATCTCTGTTATCGATTTTACTGATAATGTCCTAAGCATTCAGATCGAACAATAAGACTTTGACGCGCTCTGAGTTGACCAATGAGCCGACGACGCCCTTTGACGATTCGCCGAGGAATGTACGATGATACGTCGCAGTAATCAAGCCAGATATTTTTATTAAAAAAATATAATTTATTTTACGTCAACGCAGCACGAGTGTGCGCGCGGACATACGACGAATAAATAAATAAATGGCAAGGACGCGTCACGTTTCACGGGATTTCATGGTATGGGTATTGGTCGCCGTTGTACTCAGGTGCCCAGCCTCTGTAGGGCGAGTTGACCTCTTGCTCCGACCTGTGCCAGTGATCGTGGTGAATTTCATGCGGCTTTACAACCCCGTAGGTAACCCTCGGCGGCGGTGGCGGCGCGAGAAGGGTCTTCAGAATCACTGCGCCGGACAGCAAAAGCGACAAGAAGGCACCACCCAAACTCTTGATGCCTATTAGGCCAACCACGGTGATAAGAATAGGCAGAACAATCAAAGTCTTGAACTTCAGCAGCAGCAATAGTGGTAGGATCATCTTCTTCAGCCTGGTGCGCGCTGCAGGAAGTGATATGGTAAAGTATCTTCAATTGTCAAATTGTCGTGTCATCGTTATTTTAAGGTAATTTGTAACCCATTTATTTCTATTAACTGGAAAACAAGCCAGCTGTATATTTGATAAGAAATAATCTATATAATAAAGAAATATATAAGACATTATTATATCGCGAGATGTATACATATAGTAAAAGAAAAATATTATTTATTTTCTTTAAAATAATATTGTGTATATATATATATTACTAGGAAGATATTATATTTTATTTAGCAAGAATATATAGCATATAAAGATTATACTAAGAAAAAAAATATCTAAGAAATAAAAAATATTTATTCGGTGGATACTGATAACATATTTAATTATGTTAATATACGTATTTTTAAACTGAGAAAAAGTGTCTTCAATAAAAAAATCAAAGATATATAAGAAATAGAAAACATATATATATTTTCTTGAAACTTCTTAAAACTTCTCATGAAAATAATTTATTACTTTACTTATTCCATTTATATATTAGTTCCATTTATAAAATAATTTATTATTTTACTTATTCCATTTATATATTAGTTCCATTTATAAAATAATTTATTATTTTACTTATTCCATTTATATATTAGTTCCATTTATAAAATAATTTATTATTTTACTTATTCCATTTATATATTAGTTCCATTTATATATTAGTACCGACTAAATAAATATTTTTTTATTTAGATATTTTTTCTCTTAGTATACAGATTTTCATGTCTTGTTTTTATTATCGATTAGCTCTCTAACGAAGAATATAAAATGTTATATATTTAAGATCTCCACGAAACGCGGGCTGTCGCGCGCACGGATGACGATGAAACTCGGAGAGAGAACATACGCGGACGAGGTAAATAAAATCTGTATTAACTATCAACTATAACGGAAATGTAGGGCGCGATTAACATCGGCGAATCGATAATCACAGGATGCCACACGGCGTAGCATCGAGCAACATTTCTAGAAGACTCTAAGCGGACGTTCATCATCCAGTCTACTTTCTTCGACGTGCGACACTCTCGTTCAAGGTCCTTCTTAGATGTCTTCTCGCGGTAGCCGTCCCAGAAACCCGGAATCCCACCAGAACGTTAGTAACCCACTTTGGCTCACCCCCCTCCCCCACCCACGGCGTTTGTTTTCGCGGATGTGGGTAGAAGTGGGACGCGTCGTTGTAGCTTTCTATGCACGAATCTCCTCGTTCCGGTCGCTCTCACTTCCCTCTCTCGACGAGTCCCGTCGACGGGCGAGTGACGTGCGCGAGTCCGAATTTTTCAACATTTTCAGGATGTTGCGCGACGAACATCGCACTTGTGGCAATGAAAGGTAAGGGAGAGAGCGAGGAAAAAAATCCAGGAGAATTTACAAATTACAAGAAAAAAAAGAAGGGAAGCTGCACACCAGAGAGACGCGGAAGATGCGCGCCTACCGCGATCCAATCGACGTGAAAGATGCGGCGAGTTATACTTTCCAGCCAATGAATTCCGGGACTCGTGAGCTACTTCGCGCTCATTGGTAGAACTTTAGAAAGGTGAGACGCTATAAGTTTGCGCCCAGTGAATGATGTATGCATACCGGATCGAAGGAGAGAACGAAGCGATTCTATGTTAGAATCCAAGAGTCTTGTGTGTTAACATCGATCATTTAGACGTGGAAGATATGTTTGCGGAGGATATACAGCTTGCTTTGAGATCGCAATGAATTGGTTGAGCATAGAAAAGACAGATCGATCGGATAAATGAACTGCATGGATGCTGAAGCGTTTTACACCATTGTCGTAATTGTGTAACGCGTGAGGAAATGCTACATGATTTATGTAATATTAGATATTTATATAATATTATATAATATTAGATAGTATTCAATACACTTAATATATTGTAGTGTTTAATCAATTATCACTCGTCGTTATTTCAAAATAATGAAGCTTATCTTTAAAAAATTTACAATCATTTCTTGATGTATAAGAATATAGTAATAATTAATGCAATCAAGTACAAATTAATTTCCCAAGCACTATGACCGTGGGAAGATATTGCCTCCTTCCTTGAAATTATTCGAGCTATTTCTTTAACAATGTAATCTAATGCAGTTTTTACCGATGCTAGGCGCGTCGTATTGTGCAAATCATATTTCTCAAACTACAGTATAATTTTAAGACTTTATATAATTCCGAAGACGATACACTTGTCTACATGCCAAATGCATTTTCCCAAATCATTGTAATCGCTAGCTCATTATGTATGCGAACTTCAAGATAAATGCAGTCGTCCAATTACTCAATTACATAAAATTGTCTCTAATTTGCAAACTCTACAAGGTTCTCTCTAAGTTCCGTTGAACTTGAAACAAGACGAATCCTTGATCCCGTTTCTTCCTCTTATCCCCGTTTCTACCAACGTCAATTGAAACTTGATTTACGTTTAAATTCTCCTCAGACAAAAACTTAGGTCTGTATGAATATTCGTTACTTAAAACTCACCTCATGGTGGGGTACTCAGATTTTAATTGAGATTTAGATGTGAATTTTTTAGCTGAATCGCTGCTACAAGTATAATATATCATATATCATATATCATATAGTTTAAAAATAAAATACTCAAATCTAACTTAATACTTAAATTCTTAATACTTAAAAATAAAATACTCAAATCTAACTTAATACTTAAATTCTGATCTGAATATCTCACGTAAGGCAGATTTCACGCAACGACTATTAACACGAGTCTTAGTCCCATATTAATAGTCATTACTTGAAACTTGTTCCACGTGAGATACTCAGATCCGAATTTAGAGTTAGATGAGTTTTTTATTTTAAATATATAATATATGCGCCATTTACATTTGCAACCGCGATTCAGCTAAAACTTTCATATCTAACTCTAAATCTCAGACTTCAGAACTCACTGAGTATCTCAGAAACCTAAGGTAAGTTTCAAGCAAGGACGGTTGAGACGAGTCAGATTAAAACTTAATTGGCGTCGGTGGAAACAAGCATTAAACATTGTTTAATGCTCATTCGCGATATTCGCCGTTTACCTTCGGACGCTCCCCGCGTCAGACTTCTTAATTCTATGTCGAAGCTCCTGCGGCCCAGGGCGCGGCCGAATAAACCGGCGGTCGAGCTGTCATTAGGCAGGTTGATTTGAATCTTCCGAGTTCTAAGGAAACTCTCGACTCTGCTGACAAGCGGATCAGCGCTCTTCTCCGACCGCTGCTCTCCTTCGTCTTCCGCGATTTTCTCTATGGTGATCACGTCGCCGTAAATGCCGATGATGTCCCTCCTGTCGAGCTCGTCCATCGCCTTCGTGAGTTTCCCTTCCACGTACTCCAGACTGTTGACATCTTCCCGACTCGGATCGGCCGCCACCACCAAGGCCGCCACTTGCAAGGCCAGCATTACGATCGTCCTGGTCCTCATTACGTTACGAAAGTGTTGTCGCGACTTCGAAGAAACGACTTTTGACTGTTCGCCCCCGGGGCCATTTTTTCTTTTATACGATTCGCGATCGATGGTGGGGCCGGGCTGAGCCATTTGGCAAGCTACGTACAAGGGCAGCGGCGTCGAGAATTTTAATTTCGCCCACCCTCCGAAGAGCGTGCCTCTGTGCGTGAGTACGCGCGGCGCGCCAACAGCCGCGTGACATGAAGCGTCGCAGAAGTCGGCAGAAGCAAATTTTCCTTTTACTCGCAGATCACTTTCCGACTGTGGAATTTCTCTTGTAGTTTCTCAAACGTTCTGACGCCTTTTTCGACGCGGCCTCCGTTTCGCCAGGACTCCTCGAAGAATATACATCAATGTCTTATCTCGTAAGTATTAATCTCTATCATGTTGCTGCATGTAACTACGCAACGTCATTACGCAAGAACTAATTGCGTAATTGAGCAAAAGTACCTCTCTGCAATTAGCACGTGAAGAACTGCGTTTCAAAGTGGCTACCGCGCACATCATTTATCATTCGCGCAAGAGATGCTCTGGTTTCGATGGGCATAGTGAAGGCAGAATTTAAATAATGAAATGAAATGCTTTTTTATTAAAACCTTTTATCAAAACCTATCAACTTTATTATAGCATAAACTCAAACATACATAATTAATCCTAAAACCTCACATTATTTAGAAAATTACATAGAGAGAATATGATAGTTATTTCCTTCATAAAAATATTATTAGAAACACAGCAGATTGCACAGCTAGTGTTTTAATAACACATTTTAGTTTGTAAAATACAAGTACATTGAGAGGAAAAATGAAAAAAAAATAGTAAATATTTATTTGATGGACAGCATATTTACTTAAATCTAAATTCTTTTATTTAAACAGAGCAAGTAACTGCTTTCTCAAGAAGAATTAAAGTCTCAAGAAAATGTGTACTTTTTTATCTGAAATTTTATATCAGTGTGAGTTTAAATATGTTATTAGTACTCATCAAGTAAATATTTACTAATTTTTAAATATTTTCTCTCTTTTTATAGGGTACACGGAATGAAGGAGTAGTGAATCACTGCAGAATGTCGATCTATTTTCAATTACAAAAAGTCCTATAGTAATCTTTACTGTAAAATTCTCTCCGTGTGAAAGAGTCTCCGCTAATGAAGGAAATAAATATGAAAAATGCAATTACATTTTATGACGCACAGAATTTTTCCCACTCCATTCGGCGAGTGTCTCGTGTGTTCTGGTATAATTTCGTCGAGAAGCCGTTCTTAGCTCATGAGAATTTCTCATTCGTCATCTTTGCACCTGTACACATTTCGTATATACATACAATAGTCCACGAGGTGATTACCG
The DNA here is from genome assembly GCF_010583005.1 of Odontomachus brunneus. NCBI lineage: Eukaryota > Metazoa > Arthropoda > Insecta > Hymenoptera > Formicidae > Odontomachus > Odontomachus brunneus. The sequence goes on along the minus strand of NW_022639460.1, from coordinate 626,598 downwards.
TCTCTCCTTGAGACACGTTTACGACCAGGCGTACATCATCGTCGCCGCAATCGTTCGCGCGGGCTCAGGTGAAAATTAGATTTCCGTGTCTCTTGGTGACACGGTATGGTATGTGAGACTTGCGTCCCCCCGGCCCGAATCGTGAGGTCTGAAGCCGACTTGAACAAGAGAAATGGGACGGACAAACGACCGAGTCGGCGTCGGCGGCAGCAGCAATGGAGGAAGAAAGAAAGAAAGAAAGAAAGGCCGACGAGAGGCGTGCAATGGGAGCGCAAATGAACCCACTAAGTATGCCCATGTCCGATCGGAATCGCATATGAGCCAGGTCGCGCGATTGCAACGCCGAGCTGTCGATGTTTCGCGCTTGCAAAAACCGATTGCGTCCACGGAGGAAATATTATAGTAATTACCTTGAGATTACACACACATTCCTTTCATAAATCTGACTGCACCGAAATTGTGTAGCATAAATCACCATAAAAATAATAAGTTAGGCAATTCATCTGGTGTATAATATAAGAAACGTTCAAGTGATTAAATAATCTTTGTAATGAAGAGTTACATGTCTATTTAACATTTTTAAACAAATATAAAGAAATTTCAGTCATCATTCTGTATGGCTCGAGATTACAAAAATTTCGTTGTAATTTTTGCTACAATATTTTCTCCGCCCACGACGTTCGCATCCTTAATTTAAAGCCGATAATTTAGAAACCGCGTCAGAATGCTAATCTTCGTTCACTTCATTCGTCTTGGCGGATCTCGCCAATTCTCTGTAGACAATAGCAAAATCTCAAACTTAGAATAAGAAAGGGAAACAGGGTGAATTATCAACGAGAAAGAAGAAAAAGAAAAGAAGCGACATAGTACCGCGAAAATAATCACACTCTCTTTTCTCTCGTAAATAATTTATTAAAAATTACAAATATATAATTAAGTAATATATAAATAATCAAATTTTATATACTTAATATATATTATGTGTGTTGATTAAATTTTAACATATATTAAATTTAACTTGAGTCATCAATTAAATGCGTCAAATTAAAAATTTTATTATATATTGTAGATTAATTATTAAATTGCAGAAATTCTAATTATATAAAACATAAATAAGAGATAATTGTTTGATGCTTACAATCGTTCTCAATAATTAATACTTTTCTATAATTCGATAAATTACATACGTGTAATAATAGATACTAATCTAACAGTCGTAGGTGGGTCCAATGGCTTCCAAAGCCGAGGAGCTTTTCTGCTTCGCGGCGTATGGCTGTCGGATATTCGCAGGTCCTTCCGACTTCCTCTTCTTGCCGGCAGCTCGGCACGGAGGATCGAATGAAGAGTTGCACTTAATTAGCATTGTTGTGGCTCCTTGCGTAGTTGACATATGCCAGATCGTGGGCATCATAGTTATCGTTCGCCCTCGCGTAGTCATACGTAGTCACGCTTTCTTTGTTTTGGAAGGTAACTTGGTTTGAATTATTGGGTGTCCAGTCCGTGGCATCATCGTTGTTGTACAAGTACGAATCCTTGTTAAAAAAACTGCTGCTGACACTATCATTATTATTATTGATGAATTTTTGGAACGCTATGGCAACGCCGGACAACAGAGCTAACTTGCTGAAGAAAAAGGCCTTGAGGGTTATCAGAGACAAGCCTATCATTGGCATCAACAAGAAAATCTTGATTGCGAACAAGATGGCCAGTAATATAATGTTATGCTTCTTCATTTTGGTGCGTGCTAATAACAACAAAGAAAAAAAGATTCACATAATCAAGCCATGAAATCAACGTGGGCAATATTAGCGATGCAAACAAAGCGAGACCAACTGTTAGTAAAATTGGCATTCTTTGGATTTTAAGGTATGTATCCGTTATTCCGACTCATTGATACATGTGGAGGAATTAATTATTAATTATTACTATTTATTTATTAACTTTTCACTACTTATTACTATTTAATTATTAACTATTAACTTAATAGAAAAAATGTTTGACTGGATTATGAATGATTCCAGAATTAATCAGTTTAGTTATTTGTTTGTTTAATGAAAGTACACGAAGGAAATTTTATAGCAAATATTAGAATTTTGTAACCGAAGATTAGAGTAACATTCTGTTGTAATACTCTATCCTTTCATTTTATATATGCTGCTTATATATTTTAAGTATTGTAAAATATATTATTAAAAATGTTTCTATATTTTTCACGAAATTTGCTATATTTCAAACAAAATTTACTATATTCCTTAGTAAGATAGACCTTACTAACGATCTATTTTTGAAATACTCAAAACATAGTAAAAGTGAAGAGAATTTATATAAATAAAATATTTCCTCCGTGTATAAAGGTTAAAAAAGCGAACGTTGTTTAAAAAAAGATGTGTGTATCCGATTGAAAGTTTTTGTGTATTTTGATTGCAAAAATTTTGTACTTGAATTTATATTATTTGTTTATATTATTTATATTATTTGTACTTGAATATATATTTATAATATTGTACTCATATATCGCGGAAATTTATGTTCTAGTAGACAAACAAAGTTAAAACATTTACCGAAACTTTCGTGTATTTTCCTTTTTCTTTTTTTGCGCATTTTCTTTTTTTTCTTTAATATACTTGAGAAGGAAAGCGAGTCGCTCGAGGAACAAGTTTATCCGGAACAGGTTCGACACCGTACATATAGATATCGCGAAGGTGAAAGGCACGCGCTTATTCGTTTATACTCATGACGTCGCGAATCCGTGACGTTAATCGTCTAGACATAATAAAGGAAAGGTGGATGCGTGCGCGCGATTGTGTAACCGCAATATTATTCAACAGAAGCGAGAAAGAGAGAAAAGAAGAACACTTACCTTCTTCCACGGGGTGGTCGACTGACATGCCGAATTTCAGACTGTGACTATTCAATAAAGAGGTGCCTGCATCGCACAACATGTTCGTGAGTTGCATCGTTCTCGCTAGATTATTTTGCGGTAATTGACTCAGTATGTCCTTCTCGGACACCTGCCTTCCTGAGACCTCCACTATAATGATAAATTTTTAATTTTACAAACACGATCAGTGTTAGTGAGAAAAGGAGCTACCAACTGTCATAAGCGATTAACTCTCGCTCTATCTCGCGAGCAAGAATCGACGATAGATGCACCAACTTGCTTCTTTTTCTCGAGCAGAGAAAAACATGAGAAGATTTCTCAATAGTAATTTAAATCCAGATTTTAATTTCAATTCTGTTCTAGCAATGTACTTGAGCAGAGCTTGAACTTAAATCTGAGTTTAAACTATTATTGGAAAACCTGAGAATATCATATAGCTAAATATAGTTGCCGTAACTAAATCTGAATGTTAAGGTTAATTAAGATTTCACTCATGTATACAAAAGAATTGTAGAAATCATAGTACTCTGAAAGTGGTACACTGGCCTTCTTTGCTGCTTGTCCGTACGTGTTGGAGCGGAATTCTGTGTATATGGCGCAATCTAACCCTACGGATCTCTCAACCATAGCGCTAGTTCCGCAGACCGCAACAGAGACACAGCAATGTTCTTTTTGAAGCAACTGATGAGGATGTACTTATTAAACATTGCGTGTCATAAGCACTATGACTGTGAGAACTGTAGATGGGCATGCAACAATACATGAACATAACAATAACAATTTTTAACGCAAATTTTCATGCATTTCTAATCTGCTTAACTTTAATTTATATAAATTTCTGTTCTAACTACAAAGAATGTGGTTGTAGCAACCATAACAATTTTCTCTGTGAGACAATAAATCACACGATCTGTTTGCGTATTTCATATTTTATGGAACCACCAAATGTAACTAATAAAATGTAATTAAATGTGTTGGTCAAGTTTGCGTATTTTAGTAAACTACAATTCAGCAATTTAACATGATATAATATCATTAATTGTAACAGAAATGAGTGGATATCAAACGCGACTGAATTATTACTAGATACTAGTAATAAAATAATGTTAACATATTGAGACTGGTACGCTGATTTCCATTGATTATTTCAATATTGAATTCAAGTTTGAGCCACTAAAAATTAGGTCTATGCGAAGTAGTATTCGATTCTGAACCCGGTTTCTCAACTTCGTACAAGTAATCGTTTTATTGAATAACTTACTCCGAAATCGATGCATGAATCGATTCAAGTAGCGTATTTAAGTTATGTATACATGTATAATACGACATATAACTAACAAATGAATGAAGTATCGTTTCACGCGACCCAAACAACTACTTGAACCGATTCGTGTGTCGATTTCGAAGTCGATTATTCGATATAACGATTATTTGTACCAATTCAGAACCAAGTATGATTTCACACAACCCCGCCAGATATGTGGTAAACAAATGCAATTCGCGATACGTACACAGAAAGAACAACTCTATTAGAGTCGTTCTACATTAGTTGCAAGTCTCAAGGTCGCAAGAAAATTGATTAATCACAGTTAATTTTTCTTTGGTCACGAGAAAAATGATCAATTGTTATTGGTAAATTTTCTTGCAACCTTGTGATTTGCAACTAATGTAGAACCGGCCTTAATATATATGTGACCGGCGTGACTGAATATATATGTGTGTGACTGTATAACTGTATAACTGTATAACTGTATAATATATATGTGACTGAATTTCTTGTTATTTGTCCTGGGGACATATGAAAAACTCGGTTGCAGGAACAAAAAGATTCCTGTAGGAGCTTTCTGTTCAGCTGACTGCTCTCAGTTATCTCAGCCGAGTTTGAAGGCAGTTGAATGTTCAATTGAATGCAGTTGAACGAATGCCTTCGATGTCAGTGAGAGATATCATTTCTTGTCAGCAAATTGCTCGTTTGATCCCTATTCAGTTGCATGAACTAAAACTTCTTTTCCGTGTATAATCGTTAGCTCGTTTCTCGACTCTCTAATCGTCGGCTATGTGTTTAATTTATTATATATACAGTTGGTTTTATTTTATACATAAATCAAAATAACTTTTAGTTATTATTTTATGTATAAAATATAACCAACTGTGTACGCGGCGTCATTACAACGCCAATCAATAGTGGTGATCACAATAGCAGTTAATGTGCATTGAGAAGAACTTAACTCCGTTAGTATAACTGAATTTTCTATTACCTGGAGATCAGATGAAGAACAGTTGTGGGAACAAAAAGATTTCTGCTCAGTCAATTGCTCTCAGTTATAGTAACCGAGTTTTAATACAGCTGAATGTTCAAACGTTTTTGGTTACAGTGATAAAGATCTAATTTCAGCGAGTTTGTTGTCTGATCCCAATTCGATCAGTCGAACTGACTTTGTTTTTCTTTTTATGCGTTAGTGAAATGTGAAGCAATGTTAATAGCTTACCTGGTTTTTCCTGCACGAAAGTGACACCGTCGGCGACCTCGATGTCCTTCGATTGCTGCATCTTCCGCATGCCAATGATAGCCCTTATTAAGAAGCAGTTGACGTTCCAGTTGCCTATGTTGCAATCCTGTAGCTGAGATGCATCCTTTTGTTGCTGCGCGCTATCCGGAATGTATGTGGCCGTGACGCTCACAGCCAGCAGCAGTACCGAAATCAGTATTTTCTTCATCTTCCTGATCACCAGAGAATCACACTCTTCTGGTCGTTGCGCAACGTAACAAGCGTAAGGAAGAGAACGAAGAGCGCGAGTACTGCAGACCACACTCTCCGGAAAATTTTCGGTACCAAGTGTGACCTGGCCCTGCGTCGTCTCAATCTTTATAGGTGTGCACTGCAGCGTAGGACCCTCCTCAAATATCCCCCACTCCCTGGACGCGTCGTCAAACGACGACAACATGCATAGTGATGACGATGACGATGACTACGATGACGAGGATGAGGACGAACGAAGTACGACGAGAGAAGCTACTGACTCCCAGGCAGATACCACCTCCTCTTTGGAACTCTTCCAATAACTTTTTTAAACAAAGCCGCGGCCATCTGGCGAGACCGGCATCGCCGGTTGGGTGGACCCTATCTAGAAGTCGCTCTGTCTAAACTGGTTGGGGAGAAACATTTCAGGGGAGCAACGCAGTATCTCGGTCAACAGAGATAATATCCATCAGGAATTCGATGGTCATTTAAATGCATAACAAAGGAAGATAAAGGACCTTAGAGGAAGTCTAGAATCAAAGATCGTAACTCAATCTTAAACAAAAAAATATCCGAGAAATAATATTTATTTGGTGGGTACTAAAAACATATGTACATAATTACTTATACTAGTATAAAATATATTTCAAATAAAGAAATATACATTTTCTTAGGAGCCCTTGAGAAAACCTTAGTTTTTCATGAAAGAAATTATTTATTCAATTTAAATAAAAGAATTTAGATTAGAATAAATATGCCGTTCAGTACACATCAAATAAATATTTATTAACTTTAGATATCTTTTCTCTCGGTGTATCCAATAAAACCATCTCCAGGGAATTATTAAAGAAAAACTCGTGAAGATAAAAGTCGCAATTTTAGTAGCATGTAACTATATTTGACGAAATCATCATGTCGATGTGCAGACAGGAATGGACTGAATAAATGAAATGCTCCAAGGACTCAACCCCGACAATTCCCTTCTTCCCTTCGGAATTATAGGACCGTTTCGCGTCGTGCATGCGCGTACACCACGCCGCCGTGTACCGGCACTTTCTAACTTTTCTAACGTGCGCTACGCATAGATTGTTGTTTAGAAAACCGAGAATAACGACGGTAGGCGCGTGCATATATTTCGCGCCTCGTCGCCCCGACCATTCACGGCCGCACATGCTTCACGGTCGTGGATGTACGGCTTTTCTTGTGGGCTTCTCTCAGCCTGCGCGTGCATCTAGGCGACACATAATGTGGTTCCCGGTAGTGGTTTTCCAGAAAAGCGTGACTTCGAAGCAGGCTTATTTCAGTGCTAATAATCTTTATTTGGAATTTTTCAGTGAAGATGCTTTTTCCGATAAAAATTAATGATAAAGCTTAAAATGTAATACACGTTCAGCTCTTATCAATATCGGTATAGCCAGATAGACAAATGCGCGTAAATTTTGCAGCTTTACTGATCGATTTGTAAAGGTTGCGTCTTTTATGAATATTTCATATGGCATTCATTTATCAATAAATACATATAAATATATAAAAATCAAGATTTCCTCAAAACAATATGTCATGTGCACGGAGAAAATCTTATGTCCAGATAGACTTTCATGATTATTACGATGTAAAACACACACGCATACACATAATCGGAAACTTTATAATTTTCTTAATTACATATTTATGAAATAAATACACTGTATTGAAACAATTATTAAATTTATATCACATAATAATGTAATTTTTTGTTGTATTGATGCGGCTATAAATTGACTGAAATTTATACTCAGATTTTCATATCATATTTAACATATGTTGTTGCAAGCAAATTTTAATCATTTTTCTCGTATTTCTATTTCATTATTCTATGTAATAAAAATATGAGTGCAACCTAATCAATCATAAGTTCAAGACTCAACGTTGCTGAATTTCGTGATTTAATATACTTAAAGTTGGTGGTGTAAAGTTTACGTACATTAGTCTATTGGGATAATTTTTTTCCATCTAATGCTAGTATATTTATCTCAATGTAGTTAGAGGAATCCTAGACTTTTTTCTACGTCATCAGTTGTTTCACGTCGTGATAATTATAATAACCTAGATGAAGATCCTTAGTAGGTTCCTTCTTAGGGCTTTTGTAGTCGAACCCTCTTCGTATAACGGGTTTTTACATCTTTCATAGTCGAACTCCCTTCGTAGAGCGGATCAGTGCATTCCCGATGCGACCACGTGCATCGAGCTGTCGTTTACCTTGACCCAGACACGCTGATCGGAGACACGTGAGTGCATCTCCAACGGGTTTTTCGATACAATAATCAAAGCTAGTGAAACGAATTCTTTGTTTATCAACCCTTGCGTTTGCTCGTGATTATTTTAATTTCGTTGAAACAGATAATAAATTCGCATGTTTTGTTTTTCGTCCACAACTACTCGATTGTATAAAAAAGAATTTCTTGAAAAACGTCACACAATTATTTAATGCAATGCAGAAAATACCTGTATCCGGTTTGATGTTAAAAATGTTGCGCAATTGACGTAAAAGATAGAAAGAGAAAGAGAGAGAAAAACTTTCACCGTACAAAGAACTATTTGGGTGACTCACGCCAATCGATTTGCGTTCTTTCTGAACTCGATGATTATGACGTCAATGTCATTCCATTGACAGCGCGTTAAAAAATCAACGTACGCCGAATTAGGAGAAATCGATGTCACAGCGTGGGACAATAATTCGCGATAAAAGCTATGTCACTTTTGAAACGGCGACCACAACGGCGAAAGGTAACAACAAATAAGATATTCGCAAGAGGTATTCCATTGTGTTCCGCACGCGAATCTCTTTAAATATTTAACAGGCATGAGGGGACTTCGTCATCTTCGTTTAACGGTATCCGACCTGGCAGAAACGGAGACAGTTTCGCGATTGATTTTCTGGGTTACGAGTACCACGTCGCGGCGGGAGTTACTTCTTACGAATAAATACGACTATCCTTACTTGTGACGAATCCTTCGGCGCCGTAAAGACGTGTCTCCCTTCCAGAAAGCGAAGTACTTTTTACTGACTTTATTCATTCGCCGCAATGATATAATCTTAGCAATTAATTGATCATGTCTGATCATGTCTGATATTTATATGTGTCAATAGGTGTTTTTTATAACTATGATACTATTAATATTAATAACTATTAATATTATAATTATGATCGTAAGTATCTTTTACATCGCGTGTAAAATACAGTGCGATTTTTATACTGCGTATATATTTCTTATGGTTATACATGTATTATTTTATATTTATATTATATATATATTTTACACTTTTGTATATTTTGTACATTTAAATGTTAGATTTTATATATTATATATATTCATATTTATATGCAAGGTGTTCAACATAACAGTACTATATTTTTATTATTATATTTTTATATTATATTTATATTTTATTTATTTTTATTAGATCTATTTTTTATTTTATTTATTTTTATTATATTTTATTTATGTTATATTAATTTATTATTATTTATAATATTTATATTATTTATTATCGTCTAAAAACTGATTAATTGCATCTAAAACTTTTTTCCCGTCCGATTATTGTAACTGGTATAAATGGGAATCGTTACTGTGAATACTCTGGACGAAATATCAAGTCTCTTGAAAGGCTTAAGTGATCATAGAGCGGGTTTTAGAGATTTTTGAAGGGCACGGAGAATGTGGAGGTTTGGGGGTCGACGACCGGTCCTATATTTGAGTCAGTTCCGGTCAATTTTTTCTTCTTTTTATTTTGGTCTGCATTTATAAGCGTGATATAACATCTTTTCTCGTTTTTTCTCAGGATCCTCTATCGCATCCATCTTGTCCCTCCATCGCGCGCGCGTTTAACTTAATATAACAGTTATATCCAGTTAACAAACACATGAGTAACTAAAAAACGTTACTTGCATACGCTTTAAAATCTAAGAGAGAATTTAAGACATTAAACAAAATAATCAAATAATTAAAAAGCATTTTCTTGTAATATTCACAGTAATTTATTTTTGTTCAAACAATTAATAACCGATAATAATTTTATGCCACTTCAGTTACAAAATTCATTCATCGTGTGAACGCATTGTGAGGATGAAATTTTTATTGAACGTGTATTTACACAAGGGAAAGAATAATTCAACTCGTACGATTACTTGGAGAGGGACGCAGTGCTCTTGTGGGCTAGATCTTCATACAATCAGGAGAGACTTTCTCTCCTCCTTACATCATACCGGAGAAATGTGACCGGGATACGGGATGAATCATCTTCAAAAGCAATTCCGTTCGACCTCGAATATATATTCGCTGTCACATAATAATAAACAGTCAAATGTAATCATTGCATTGTCACGTCTACACGAGTTTGCTCATTTCTTTCCCAGAACGTCTACCCGGTTTAGTGCCGTCGTGTGTACCGAAGCAGTTAACGAGTTTCGTCGTAAAACGCTACCTCGTTGACGTGAATCTCAAGGAAACTTTTACAGCACCAAGTTATGTGACCAGACTTCATAAGCTCTGTTTTATGCTTATCATATTTACATTTCGCAATCTCATTATGATATCTACTAATACCTACCTACGTTTGATAAAGTATAAATTTATTAATAAATAGAATAAGCACAATTAGTATAAATATGTGTCGCAAGTAATAAATATTATCGTTAACTCGACGTAATGTTAACCCTAAAATATAAATAAACTTTATCCAGACCAACTCTTCAAACGTTACTGTCTTTAAAAATATGTCTTATGTCTTAAATTGCGTTTATGTTAAACTTAAAAAAATATATTACTTATTTAAAAATATATACTATATTTAAATTTTGTCTCGTATTGTTTCATCGTTATAACTTTTTTCAACTTCATTGAATCGTAAAAATATTAATATATTCATATTTCTCGACATTTTCTATTTAATCGCCGATTAAAAAAGAAATCACTAGATTTTGATCATTTTTACGAAAGTTATGAGCAAATAATAATGATCTGGGTATGAGTAAAATTTACTCATATTTAGGATTGACAGAACTTCTTAATGTATAGGATTAATTTTCTTCTCGCTAATCTCTTAGATTCATGTTAAAATAAGACATTCACACATACATACACACACACATTCTCTCTCCTCTTTCTCTCTCTCTTTCTTTTGCTTTTTTTCCAGCGCGACGAATATGTTAATGTAAAAATAAGAGTAATTTAAAGGAACCACATTAGAAAAAAAAATAGTTTTATAGTTCGATACTAATTCCTCTTTCACTTCTTTCTACGTCGCTCCTTGTAATATCTGTAAGGCTCCAATTCCTGCGCGTCGCTCGTGAAATCGAATATGTCCTGTCGTCTGTACTTGTTGACGTCGTGGTTATCCTCCTTCCGGGCGACGCTCTTCAGTCCGACTATGGACGCCAGTATCAGACTCATCAGACTCAGCACGACCGCTTTCCCACTCAGGACAGCCAGTGCCTTCAACGCGACGGGCAGCAGAATTGACTTTATCAGGGCAAATCCGACGATCAAAGGCAGCACGTATTTGTTCAGCTTGAGTTTCTTTTGCTTGCGCTCTGCAATCGATAAGTAAACAGCGACGGTTTAGTTGACAAGAAATCACGACGGAAAATCCATAAGTAAAAGTTGTGTGCACACCCAATGTATTCTGAGTTGCGCCTCTTACATTTCTTGCTCGTACGAAATTGACGAAGATACTTCAGACGACAGAAATCGACGAATTTGTTTTCTCCCTTCGTAAAAAAATGAAGCAGATGACAAAAGTCGGTAAACATTGATGAAGATTGAACGATACGCGATGTATTCTCGGCTGACGTACCGCGCGCTGCATATCGCCCTTTCATTAATTATTGACGTTTCATTAATTATTGTGAATAGCGGTTTACAATATTATATTGCGTTAAAGTAGAGTCTCCCTTATGCTCGCGCGAAGAACACACCAGGATGCACGCCAGTAGGCCTCATCGAACTGTGCTTTTCTTATTAGGCACAATTGCCGCGCGGGAGATTCATAAAATGAACTAGACTAGAAAGCACTTACATTTTTGTCCCGGGAGACTACCCGCGCGCTAAACCGAAAAGCATGTTGCAACGTAATGAACGGCGCTCGCAATTATACGCTTCTTTAACGCCGTTTGATTAACACGCAATCTTCGTGACTTACGAAGACTACGTTTTCGCAGTCGTCTGTTCGATCCTGCGAGTACGAGCGTCATAATAACGGAAATTCATCAATTCGTTTCTCTTTCCCCGTTCCTTTCGAACTCCTTTCGCTTGGAAGATGTTTAACGCTCGGTTTAGTTAATTTCGCCGTAGAAAAAATTAATTCATATTTATTAAAGTAATAAAGTAATATATAAAAAGTAATAATATAAAAAGTAATGATATTATATTTGTAAGAAGTAATTATATTTGTTGTTGTGTCGTCATAAAAAAGCACAAAAAAATTTTGTGTTATCAAAACATGATTAACACTTGTTGATTAACATATATTGCTTATGTAGTGTTATCATATCACGATTAACATGGTGTTCATAAAGATTAAATACAAATGAAAGATTTAAAGGAATATCTTTGTTTGTAAAAGATTTAACAACGTATATATAAATAATATACGGTGATCATTATATATATATATATATATATATATATATATATATATATATATATATATAT
>NW_022639460.1:519247-612379 GCF_010583005.1 Odontomachus brunneus | reverse complement strand
AAATATATATATATATATATATATATATATATATATATATATATATATATATATATATTTATATTTATATGTGATTATTTATATATTTTGTGGTCGGTATACCTTCCGCGATATCGTCCAACTTGGAAGCGGGTAGAAGAGTATCAACAACGTCCAGAAAGCTCTCGCCAATTAGGTCCAGAACGTCATCCCCCGAGCTGTTGTCACGCCTGGTCTCTCGGACCAGCGTTCCCGTCGCTTGCGAGCTCAGCTGTGCTGCGACGATCACGGGTAGCACGAGCAGTACGTACGGCAGCAACATTTCTTTGGAATATACGGTCCTCCTGTCGTTTCTCTCGCCCTTGCTTACTCTCTGTCTTTCGCTCTCTCTCTCTTTCTTTCTATCTCTCTTTTTCTGTCTTTCTCTTTCTCTCCGCAGCTTCACGCAGCACACACCCTGTCGCGCGATCTCTCACCCTCTCTTGAACCCTCCGCGGTCAAGCCGCACGAGAAATGCCACACCGGTGTAGCGGCCACTCCGCCAATAATATGTCAACTGACATTCGTGCCAGACCGGACCATTAGTTTATATAGTGGGACCGTGAAAAGACCAGAGGAGGAGACTACCATCTAACTTGGTACTGACGCGTGACGAAGGATCCAACGTCCACTCCCGTACCACCCGAGGTCCGGTCTGCCGCGATCATTGGACGCCGTCCGCATTGCTCGCTCTCAGTAGAGAAGAGGGCATATCTCTCTCCCCCGGCGGATTATTTCGACCGGGGTATAAGTGGATCGCTCTACTCCCTCCGACGCCGGACCTCTTCGCCGTTATTGTCCTCCGTCCATGAGAGTGTGCGCGGCGTCTATTATCAATCCAGATTCGCTTCACACCCGAGTAACTACGGCCACGGAGACGCGCTGCCAGCTACGTCGACCTACGGCCCGTTCATATCGCGGAGAACTAAAGCGGGAGGAGTAACAATGTAAATCGAAGCCACTCCGGCCTCTGAGGGCGAGCTTGGGATCGAGGAGAAACAGCCGAGTCACGTGACTAATTCGTAACGACAATCGCGACGGAATTCAGAGCTCCCCGAGTAGAAATGCAACTAGCCGGCACTGAATCCCAAAGCTACTAGCTAGCTAGCTGGCCGCAGACTAAATCAAATGTTCCAGCTCGTTAATAATTCGTTACTGGCTGGTTGTTCACCGAAATACAGAATCCGGTTTTTGCCTAGCCATTACGTATGAAATATGATGGAGCAGATCGCACTGTCTATATTCTAAGATACATAATTCAGCTATTATATCACCACTAGCATTTTGCAATCAAGTAGCGAATCCAAATTAAAGTTACGTTAATTTTCATGAAAATTTCATGGAAGCAGAATCGAGCGTTCAATTTTACTAGCTAACTACTTATGGTTTTTCAGCTCACAGCCGTAATTTCGTTTGTCTAATTATCAGCTGACTTTATCTGGCCACTAAAAGAAACGAGCGTAATATTACTGTCTGGTGATGTTAGAAATTTGCTATCCCGTGGCTAGATACCGACGAGGTTCAATTTCTACTAGGGTCAGCTCGCGGAAACGGAGGAGAAGCGGGGAGTTTAATTGCTCCGGGGTTATATCGCGTTGCGTCGAGAATGTGTATCTTCCAATCCGTCCAAAGGAAACATTTTCTCGGGAACTTTCACGTGCACATTTCGATCTGCATCTAAAATCCGTGGCAGCCACGGGGGAGGGGGGACAGATTATGACTTGATACCGTTACACGCGTATTGCAGCAACGTCTGCCGCGAGGAATTTTACCTCGTCGAACGCACGCTGTTGCTTTGTCACTGATGACAGGCTCCTCCTTTTTAAGTATCCGCTATCTTCGCCGGAACTAGGATCACAGCTAACAACAGTGACAACGGTAGTGAAAAGAGAGTTTCATATGAACGACTCCGCGGAACAAAGTTATTATGCCGGCGAAATTTGCGTGATTATCGTGGACTGAGTTTGCCGACTCGGCCAATGTCAACCGACACGGACGAATACAAGACTGTCGTGTGCCACTGATTTTCGCGAAATCTGTTGCCTGCCACGACCATCAGTCGGAAGGATCGATTGACAATCGATAGATATAGCCATAGAGAAGAAGAGAGAGAGAGAGAGAAAAAAATGTCGGTTGTACGATGACAGTGATTTAACGAGCGTAGCGAAGAGAGCGTCCCCCTCATTTCACCTTCCGGTATCCTCCCCGTGTTTATCGCGGCCATAGTCATTTGGGATATTCGAGTTCGCGAAGGAAACAGTGAAATTATGCCCCGCTTCCCTTCTATTTATAAAGCAATAGGTCTATAGGTGGCACATGAATAAAACTACTGTACTGATATGTGGGTTGCCGGCTTCACACACGAAGAACTCGACTAATAGACCGGCATGGATTGTCTTCGAGCGGCCGATCCGGCGGTTCCAAGGACGGCGGGCGTTCGCAATTAAACGCGCGACCGATAAAACAATACAGCGTTAACCCGTACATGGGGAGGAGGAGGTGGGGAAAAGTCGAACCGACCAAGAGTATGTTCCAGAATCGATTTCGGAAACTGTGGTTTGAGTTATAAGATAGACCTTGAACCAACTTGAATACATAATCGACCAGCTGATTCACGCGATCGTCTTTACGATCGGGGAATTCGAGAAAATCCGACAACTGTTATAGTTAGTAGAAAACAATTTTATAAACAGAAACAGGTTTGTGAAACTAATCGCGTGAATCAGCTGATCGTCTACGAAACATATCTAAGTTAGTTTAAGATCCACCAACTTTAACTGAAACCAAAGTTTCCAAATTTCAGAATATACACCAACTTTAACTGAAACCAAAGTTTCCAAATTTCAGAATATACACCAAGGCGGATAAACATACGAATATTCCTTCAAGTCCTATTACGTGAAGAAATATTTTTTAAGTTCACACAGTAAGATACATGCTGCGTTCGAGTTAGTTACTTGTTCTACGTTGTTCACTTCATGAACTTGTATGCCCGTAAATCTATCACTAACCCGTTATAAGGATCAAAGAGAACGACCAAGCTTTTTGCTAACTTTCAGCCCTATTTTGTGACATACGAAATCTCAAATAATTTTTTTATAAAATTATAGTTAATGATGAGAGGAGAGATTGAAGATTTATAAGTATCAAAGTGATGCACCTCAGAATTTGGGAGAAAATGGTCCAAAAAGATAAGTATTCTGTCGAAATAAATAGTATTAGTACCCTTATAGAAAACGTGTAGGAAATGGAAGAAATGGAAAAAAATGATTGCAAGAAATGGAAAAAAATGAAAATATTTATCAATAAAATAATATGGATTTTATATAAATGTTAATAATGCATATTAATTTAGGAAGACTCTTTTACCAAACTCTGATCAAGCTTTTATTAGCAAATAGTTTTGGCCAATTCTGCTAGTTACAAAAATTAAGTTAAGAATTAAGTTAATCGAAGCTTGATAAAAGTCATCTTAAATTAATAAATATTATTAGCATTTGTAATCCGTATTATATTTTATTGATAAAGACTTTCATCTTTTCCATTTCTTGTAATATTTTATAAAAATATTAAAACTTTTATAAAATTTGTGATAACTATATTTTGAGAATATTCTCAAAAAATATTCTTTGTTGAAGATAACTAATTACTTCAAAGATGGAAAGTAAACTAAGTAATCGCTTTTCCTAGGAAACAATTTTCTAGAATGATATTTTTCTGTGCATAGACTTGTGATATTTAAACATAATAATTTTACGTTTAAAACATATCTTAATTTGTGACAAATTAAAGTAAAAAATTATTTTTATAAACGAAATACAAATGTGGATCAAATGATCCCTACACGAGCACTTACGTAAAAAAAAATTACACAACTGCACTGAGAGCGAAAATATCTAAGAAAAATAGTAAATAATTATTTATACTAATATTATATAAATTATATAAATTATATTAAAAATTTTTTAAAATAAAAAAATATATATATTTTTTTTAATCCTGAGAAAACCTTATCTGTTCGTGAAAACTGTTTAAGCCATGTATAAAAATAAAATATATAAAATAAAAGAATTTAGATTTAAATAAATAGTCGTTATATAGTCGTTATATAGTATTTACTATTTTTTATATATTTTTTTCAATGTATCGAAAGTTAATATCCTTTCGCAATGAACAAATGGCGAGCGGGTGTTCTCCACGTCGGTGACGCGAATCAGAAACGATGTTCGCTCAATGAAAGAATGAAAAAAAAAAGAAAGAAGAAACGATCTCGGTAGCAGCGCACAATCAGGGCGTGCAGATTTTCTTAGCGAACGCGTGTAAATATATGGGTTTATCGTTCGTGAAATTGGTTCGCGACGCCGCCGCCGGGATGAGGAAAGTCACGGAGAGAGTACACACGTGATAATGACGGCTAAATATCGGTTTGTCCAACAGACAGACGGTGCGTGCGATCGCGCGTCGTGATTTTCAGAGCAGATAAGATCATAGTGAACGCAAGCCGCGCGTCGGCTGCTGGGGAATTATTGCGCCGCGCCATCAATCACCCCGATCAAACGGGAATGTGCTACGCGGTATGTTACACGGCAGAATCGATCTCGCGTGCGCGAGCATCTGGCACCGCGCGTTTCGAGCGCGCCACTTTAACTTTATGCAGATTCGTCATTGTTTTCACAACATAGCCGTTTTCTCCGCGCCGTGTGTATTTTCTTTTCTCCTTCTTTCTCTTTCTCTCTCTCGCGCTCGTTCGCTCGCTCCAGCGAGCTCGACGAGTGCTTGACACGAAAGCCATTAGTATTATCCGACCGTCATTCGGCTGATGTGTGAATTTATTTCACATCTGTCCGCTTCAGGCATCGCGCAAATCACGCAAATAAATAATCACGCTGTTCGATCACGCGCCATAACGAATGATCGTCCGCGGCGCGATTGCAATCTGCTGCTCTTGCTTGGATACCGATTGCAGTCTCACTTTGTGGATCGATAGTGATCCACGGCGTCCTAAATCCTGCTTCCCCTCGGCGGCTGGCAAGAGAGACGATTCATTAAATCACGATTAACGTCGGCTGCCGACGTAAACGTCCTTATTATGTTGCGAAACGTCGCGATTTGCTCGAGATCGCGAATGGAAAGTGACCGGGCGTACCATATACAACGCCCATAAACAATTTCGAACCTATATACCCAGATACGCAACTCTAGTTAATCGCAACAGGAGGAAAATGGTGGCTGTCTGTTGCGCACAGGTTGCAAGGATCATTTGAAGTTACCGGCTGCTGACGAGTTATTAGCGGCCCGCATGTTTGCCGGGCGTAACTAAAAAATAGATCCCAACAGGATCATCAGCGACCATCGTCGTCATCGTCGTCGTCGTCGTCGTCGATTGCAGCGTTATACACAGGTAGATTTCTAATTTCTTTTCCCGCGGACACGAGCGACTTGTACGTGGCGAATTTATCGGCAACTCTTAGAACAAAATGCAACATTCGATCGCGCACTCAGGCGGAACCCGCCTGTGTAGTTTCAAGTGTGTTCAGATAGCTGAGATAAATAAGTAGCAGAAGCAGGATGTGGTGCAGTTCGCAATATTCCGCTGCGAGAGCAGGATGTTCCGATGTATTAAAAGCAAAAAAGAGAACAATATTTTTTAAATACTTTTTATCGACAGAATCGATCAGTGGGCGAGGTAAAGTGTGTGTAACAGGATGATAGTTTCTTTTTTTTTACAATCAGGAATGCTTAAGAGGTCGATCGCGAAACCGATTATTTTGACGTCGAGACATCTCTCTTTCTCTCTTGCTCGCAAGTGGCGGAGTTATACAGCGGCAGTGAAAATTACACGGCGTTCCAATGACATAAGAAGATCATTCGCCACGCAAATGTAATCTTGTTGTATACATAACCTAAAAAAGTGAATTCATTCAGAAGCAAGTGCGAACCAACACTTGTATTAGAAGTACTTATAAGTAATAAAGTGTTATGCTTGAGCTGTGTAGTATATAAACAGTATATTTCAGTTTGTCATTTTTGAGCAGGATATTCACATGTCATTTATTAAAAGATAAGAGCTCTGTCTTTACACAGATAAACTTTCATTATTATCACGACGTGAGACAATCGATGATGGAAAACTTACAATTTCTTTTCAATTACACTTATGAAACAGATATAATGTTCTGTTTAATTAATTATTAAATTTATATATACAAATATTGTGAATTTTAATGCACAGCGATAGATTTATTAACAGTTATATTCAGGTTTTCACATTACTTTTACATGACATATTGTTCACAGTAAATTTTCATCGTTCTTTCGTCACACATATCATTAATCACATCATTCTATGTGATAAATATGAGCGCCATATGAACCATTCATAAAGAATGCAAGCTTTAAAAATCGACTAGTATAAAGTTCCTACCAAATTTACGTACACCTGTCTATCCGGGTTGAGACAGAATTTTATCCATAAAGAAAGAGCTTTTATTTTTTAATCGACGTCTCTATAGATATTTTAATTTTTAACAAATCGACTCTTTAATTAAATAATCAGATGTTTTTTAAGAAGTCATTTTCTCTGTTTCGTCTTTAATAAAAATCATTAATTTTTTTTATTAAAATTATTTAAAAATCCTTTAAAAATTTGCACTTTTATATGTATTTCAAAATATTTGATTTCTCACGTATATTGTAGTAGTATTTCCAAGAATGAAATGCTTTCAGTGAAAAGTAAGTAAACACGCGGTGTTGTGTCAAACTGGAGACTTTGAGCACGTCTAAAATGATCCAAAAGCATCAGTTTCATTTTTAACAAATCGACTCTTTAATTAAATAATCAGATGTTTTTTAAGAAGTCATTTTCTCTGTTTCGTCTTTAATAAAAATCATTAACTTTTTTAATTAAAATTATTTAAAAATCCTTTAAAAATTTGCACTTTTATATGTATTTCAAAATATTTGATTTCTCACGTATATTGTAGTAGTATTTCCAAGAATGAAATGCTTTCAGTGAAAAGTAAGTAAACACGCGGTGTTGTGTCAAACTGGAGACTTTGAGCACGTTTAAAATGATCCAAAAGCATCAGTTTCGACCAGAAACTGCCAGACGGAAAAACAATGGTCGCGAGTACGATGGAAGCATTCGTAGGAAGAAATCACGAGGGATTTCCAACATAATCCGTTCCGCTGCGTCCTTGTCGTCGGCTCGGATGTCCGCGCGGCGTAACTGAAAAAAGCGCAGCTTGGTCGAGGCCAGCACCGTCGACGACACGACGTCGTCATCGTCGTCGTTGTCGTCGTGTCCCACAAGATCATTTCCGCCCCCTGGTACGCCAGCAGACGCTCGCGGCGTCGCTGAGGCCTCCCGACTCCCTTTCTCTTCGCGAAAACACCCGCGGGAGTCTCCTTATCCCCATTGACAGGCGGCATACGCGCGGCGCGCGTGTACCGTTCCGCGATGCAGCCTGACACATATATATATGTCGGTACTGACAATTTGGATCATAGTGTTTACCGCGCACGTATATATCGTCAGCTAGCCGGTCGGAGCTCATTTTTCACGGACTGCCGATTTTCCCGGCAACTGAAGCGTGCCCGACGCCGGTATCCGCGCCGTCCGCTCGGGTTTGTCGTCGAGAATCAACGGCGGATCGGTTAGTCCGCGGCTGTTCGTTGCGCCGTTCGTTCACTCTTGCTGTCGACTGACTCACCGTCCCGCGGCTGCACTTGGACAGGCAGACCCACGCACAGGCAGACACACGTAGCCACGCACCCTGGCGTGCGGTCACCGCGGCCGCTGACAAGTTCAGGGTCCCATCCCGAGGGTGACGAGAGGTCGGAGTACGCGACAGCGTAGGAGGTATGTCGGGAATAGCGTGACAGCCGAGAGCTCGTTTCCTGTGAGCCCGACACGATCCCGGGTGAGAGGGAAGAGCGCTCATCGACGTTGCGTTCGGATGTCTCTGCGATTCGAGGAAACGCTCGCCGGGTGCTCCGTGACTCGGACGGCCCGCCAGCGCGCCGAGAGTAGCTCGACGATGTAATAAAAGCCCAGGTGAATCAGCGAGAGACAGCGAGAGACAGCGAGAGAGAGAGAGAGAGAGAGAGAAAGAGAGAGACAGAGAGAGAAAGAGAGCGAGAGGGCGTGGACGTAAGCGCGAGCAGATTCCGTCAGTGGATTTCCGGCGTGAGCCCGTTCTTCATGAACGCGAGGAAAGATGCTGTCGAGAGTTAGCCTGGTCGCGATTCTGCTGGCCCTCAACTGTCTGATCCGCGCGGTCGAGTGCACGAGGTCGCCGCCGCGGGAGAAACGCCACGAGACCGAGGGAGACGTCGCGCCCGCCAGGCGGCTCCTCAGGTACACGCGTGGCAATGTCACGTCGGAAGGCCCACCCCCTCTCACCTCGCCTGACAACGTCGCCAAAGACAAGCTGGCCGAGGTGGACTTTGGGGATGCGCATTCCAAGATCGGTGTCGCGAAGGAAAAAGGTAACTAATACCGCAATTCTAAACAGAATCGTAAGATTCGTAACTTACTCTCGTAAAATCCGCAAGAACTTGTGAGTAGATTTGCAATTCTATGCGTACTGTATACCATATGACCATTAGTAAACATCTACGATTTCACGTAACTTACGATATTTACAAGTAATCGTACAACATATGATACGCATAGAATTGTATCTACTCATAAGTTCTTACCAATTTTACGAGAACAAGTTACGAGACTTACGATTTTGTCTGGAATTGCGGCATAAATCGGACGTTGTAAGACGCGTTCATTAAGTCCCAGTCCGCAATAGGTCCGCAGTAAGCCTTTAGGAAGAATACACAGCTTAGCCACAAAGTGGAAAGGCAGAATTCGCGTTGATAGAGAAGCAGAAACTGTCAAAATCCACTTGATCACCGCCGAAAAATACTTAACAGGTTTAGGCTTAACAGTGGCTTACGCAAACGGCGAAAGAGATTCACTACACCTATTGTGGGCCGGAACGGGGCTAACGGAGATAGCTCCAAGCTTTTATATCTTGCTCCCAGCGCCGCTAAATGGGAGGCGCTACAGAATAGCGCGAAAAGTGTGGTGGCCGAGGCCACGTGTCGAATTGTTGTCTCGGGCCCGCTCTTGATGAAACTTGATGAGCGTTACCGTTGTATAACGGCCGTCGCAGAGATCCGTTGACGGTTCCTTTTGATATCGTACGGGCTTTTGTCAGCGAGACGCCGTAAATACGTGCCAAATATTCGGTTTGACGGCTGGACTAGCGCGGAGAGTCTCGTCTCTCTCACGATAACTGTCAATGGAGCGGCGGGTCACGCTGTTCAACATGCGCGCCAATTTGCATTCCATTCGCGCACTGATTACGTCGCGTGCGAGGCTGCATTAATATCGCGAATATTGAGCAGCAGTACTGCTACCGCCTCTATTATTACTACGCCGCTACTATCACGTTCCCGCGACTTAGCGAATTCTAACGGCCGGATACGCGCACCATCGAGCGCGCGTTTAATCGTGAAATCGTTTAACCGTACACATCGTTGCGCCTGCGACTTCCAGATCGACCACGAGACCGGAAAAAGCGGATGGACCGCACGATGATGGCGTTGCTGATGGCGTACAAGCTGAAATTCATCGCCCTGATACCAACCATGATCGGCGGCCTGATCCTCTTGAAGGGCACGACGCTGCTCGCGGGATTCTTCTTCGCCCTGTTCGCCGCCGTCCTCGGCCTGAAAGTGCACTGACAACGTGATCTGAGGTCTGTCCTTTGTAACCGAACTGCTGCGCATTTTCGAAACTTAAAGAGAAACAAGCATATAGCCGTGACACTTGATGTAAAAAAGACAGAGAATTAGTGCAAGCTGATGCAGCCAGTTCAGCTACAAAGAACAGACCGCTGGATTTGCGGGGGAAAGAGAGAAAGAGAGGGGGAGGGCGGAGGAAGAAACAAATCGAGAGATACACGAAGAAGTGTGAGGATGACGTGATGACTTTATTTCGTAATAATTTAAAATCTTAGACTAATGTAATTGTATCGTCGTTTTATCACCGACAAAATACGGAGTAAGCCTGCGTGTGCACCAAGGCCGAATTTATAATCGCTTCTCGGGTCGAACGTGCACGCGTTCGCGCACGCCGTCTCGTAATACACGTATGCCGCGTCGCCGTGCGCGCGTACCCTCGAACGGTGCGCGTCAGGTTGAAGTACTCTTCGTCAACGTCCGCAGGGTAAGATGATGGCCGCTTGCGCACGACGAACGTGATCCGCGCGGATCCCCCATTATCATGATCATTACGAAATGAACGTTGCGTCTTAGAATGTAACATATGAGTTATACGTATATGAGTTATTAATTAATAAATGTTGACAGTGGATGGAATTAGTAACCTCTTATTCGCTAGTGTCCAACGTCTCTCGAATGGCGGTCCCTATCTGTCTTTGTTTCTGTGGTTCTTTCTTGCGTTCTTGTCGCTTTAAGTCGTCGTTCTTACACTGAGAAAAAAATACCTAAAAATTTATTGGGCCATAAAGTTTAATTTAGGATAAAGTTCTGAAAATTTATGTAGGATAAAGTTCTGAAAATTAAAGTTTATTTGTAATAAATTTATTCCACAATTTATTAATTAAATTTATTTGAAATAAATTTTTACTCTACACAAATAAATATTCAAGTATCTTTTTCTCAGTGTACGCTGAGAAAAGAATACCTGAGAATTTGTTTGTGGGATATAAAGTTCATTTGCGTGAAATAGGTTTAAGATTTCTGAAACGAAATTTAAATTTTAAATAATAAATTTTAAACTTCACATTTCTGTGAGAGAATCTATTCTCGTGAGAAATCAACTTTTACACATAAATAAATGTTCAAACGTCTTTTTCTCAGTGTAGTTTACTGAATACACGATCACACCCTGACAATGCGAATTCAGATACACTCGCCTCGGCGAGTGTTCGAATGTTTCTCCCAATCGCTACGCGAAGAAATATCTCGCGTACAGAAAGATACACATACTGCGTTCAAGTAAACGCTATTACCTGTTTCAAGTATTTCATGAGTTGATATATTGATCACAAGTTCGTCTTAAGCATCCAATTCATTTATTTAATATACATTCCGAATCCTAGTAAGTGTAGCGTTGATAGCATTATCGAGAATATTGAATTAAAATAAAACTTCGGTTCACTTGCTCAGAGTCAAACCTCAACTCCTTCTTTAGTGAAAAATCTCGTCAATCCTCGTGAGGGAAACAAATTCTTTTGTTGAATGCATGACAATGAACTTCTCTGGAATTACAACAAGTATATTTTAAGACTATTACACCAAAGGGGAAAATCTTCCTTGCTGAAGATAAGTATAACTGAAAAGAAGACGAGTAAACGCGAGTGATCGCGTTTTTCAGCGGCAGAACGACACTTCTCTGTACGTATAGTGAATCCACGAGCGCCTATCGTCCAAGTAAGTACACCGCCGACTAACACGCGTTATGTGCGTGTGATGTATGCTACGAATAAATAAATAAATAAATATGAATATATCTCTGGCGCGCGCTGTGAGAAATGACTGTAAATTCGGCTGACGATAACATAGAAACGACGACGCGACAGTTCCCGCCGTTTTCCCGGAGCTCGGCTTCGAGGCTGATCGCGTCCCGATTGTGTCGGTACGAGCAAGAAGAAGTAGAAGAAGAAGAAAAAAGAAAAGCGCCCGTGCACCGTTAGAAACTCGCGTGTGTGGAAATGACTCTCTCGCTATCATTTCGATGGTTTATTTTGCCGGGGCAGCCGGCAAGAGAGATGCGAACATCTGTCGCCGCGGCTCCTGTTGTTTCGCGTCCGCGCATCACGCGGTGTCTTCCGTTTCCCCTTGTTCTTCTCTTTTCTCTTTTCCCCCTCCGTTTTTAATTTCACGCCTTAATGCAAATCGCGCACGTCGCGTCAAACGGAGAAACCACGTCGGCGCTTCGCAACGCGCGCAGGCACCGTTAATCCGGAAAAAGAGTCCGACTGATCATCCGGGAAGCGATCTCAGGCCTCTCGAAAATTCGCACGACCGCTGAGACAGTTCGTTCATTCCAGTCCTCCTTCCTATATTCGTCTGAAATTTCTTTTCTGCGCGTACATGTCTCATTGACACCTTCGCTGTCGGCACTTACTCGGAGAACTCCTCCCGCGGATCACTTCGTATTTCTCTTTTTATGTAATCGTGCAAGACACAAACTCAGAAAACACAGGCTTGATAATATGTGAACATGAAGAAAGACACTCGCACAAAAAATGTCTTCTATACGAGTATACACGGAGAAAAAGAGATACTAGAAGGTTTATTTCTGCGGGATAAAAGCTTATTTCGCAGAAATAAATTTTATTTCACGAAAAAAAAAATAAACTCTACATTCCTAAATTTCCGAGTGTTATTTTCTCGGTGCAACTTCTTCTATTTCATTCTGCTTTACTTCATCAATTGATTTCGTGTTTGTACCTTTTATATTCGGTCCCTTTCTCCACGTTATGTTTTTTTTTTACTGAAAACGGATTTTACTGCCGTTAATAAGTGAATAAATAAGCATGACGCAGGTCCCCGGTGAGAGGTCGTTGCGTCACACAACGTGACGCCGGTAGCGAAGGTGTCAATATCTTCGACATGGGTGCGTCGTTGCGTCTTCGTCGTGACACACACTCTCTCTCTCTCTCTCTTTCCTAACTCACGATATACGCGACGCGCGCCAAACCGCTGTACTCTACGAGCGCCTTCGAGCCGTGACGATTCGCCCTCGTCAACGAACAAGACTCCGTGTCGTCGCGAACAGTTTTTTCTCCGGAAAAAGCAGCGCGTCTCGTCCGCTCCCTCGTATACGCATAGGCCGCTGCCTGCCTCCTCGAGGATCTCCTCCATCAGCCTCAGAAGGTCCACCCTCAATGCTTCTGTCGCGCGCTGTACGCCAGGGTCTGCGCGTATTCGCGCTCGGCTTCCGTCATCGACGGCACCGGCGTGCCCTTAAGGCTCCTGTCCCAACCGCCACCACCCTGCTGCCAGCCGCCGTGATGGTCGCCACCCTGCTTTTGGCTCAGCAGCTTCTTCAGGCCGATGATCAGCGACAGCACCAAGGCGATCTTGCTGATGATGAGGGCCTTGCCGGCCAAGAGGAACAGCACGCCCATGGCGATCGGCACCATGGCGGCCATCTTCATCGCCATGCCCATCATCATCATGCCCATCATCTTCTTCATCTTGCCGCGGCCCTCCTCGACGCTGCGCTTCAGCTCACCCGACGAGGTCTTGGGCAAACTGATTCGCACATTGAAGCTGTTCATGAGCGCGGCCACACGCTCGAACAGGATGTCGTTGAGGATCTCGTCGGCGGCCCCGCCGCCACCGTTACGCGCCAAGGTTGTCTCCAGGTCGGAGGTCGCGCTACGCGAGCCGTCGTCCGTCACGGGCGCGACCCGCACGAGCTCCAGATTCTCGCCGAGCGGTAAGCTCTGTATACGGCCGAGCCTCTCGAAGAAGGAGATCGCCTTCTTCTTCAGACACGGCGACACCGCCATGTTGCGGTGTTGGCACTCCTCGTAGACGCGATAGAGCGCGCGATAACCTCTGTCGAGGAAGCCGGCCTCGTCCTCGGCGACGGCATGGACGGTGACGATGGTAACGGCGCAAGCTGACAACAGCAGCAGCAGCACACACTTAGACGGATTTCTGATCGGCGACATCTTGGCGACACGTGTCGTACGCAGGACGCTGCTTTCTCGCGGCTGGCTCGCGACGCTAATCTCTCAACGGGGATCACGCGAGGGACGGCGCGAGGAGGCTCGCAAAATTCTCGACGTCGACTGGCCCGGAGAGGTACGACAAGCCGCGCGGCACCCACGGGCTGAGATTGATCCTCGACTAGAGAGAACTGGCGCTAGGACCAAGTCTCCGGGCCGATATATACCATCGAGCAGCCTCTGCTAGATGCCATCCTTCGCGAAGGGGGTGAGAGGTGCCTCCTCGGCGTCGTACGTAAACGGACGGATGTGCCGGCGCACGTGACGACTGCGACCTCACGTGTATGAGTGCGGCATGTATAATCCTCCGTCTCTTCTCCAGCCCCCTCGCCGAGACGACTCTCCTCTCCTCGTCCTTTCATCCTCCTCTTTCTCTTTCAGCGCGCTAGGCAGCTGCCGCGGCAGGACGCGGGGGGAGCGCGTAAAAATTCTCATGGTGGTAGCGCGAAGAGCCATGTGACCCTTTCTGACACAGAGACCCACTCGCGCCACTCGAGATCGAGACATCGCCGTTCAGCGGCCACGGGATTCGTTCATTAATTTCGCCAACACGGCTGCGCGCTATCCTCTAGGAAACCGTCGGCTAGGTGTGTAAGAATGTATGTGTGTATATAAGTGTGCGCTCGTCTTCATCGAGATTCGTACTCCGCGTGAGAGGAGAGGACGAATGGATGCAAACAGAGGGAGAGGGCCGTAGATCGTATTGGTGTACCTGGCACCGTGATCCCACTGACCCTCGGCGTAATGTGGGGATGTTAGAAACTGGTTCCAGGTTGCGGACGGCTTGTGACCTTCCTCTTATCGTGCTCTCCTCCTCCTCCTCCTCTCATCCTCTCGCTGTGCGGAGTGTGGGTGAGGATTATCGGCATGCATGATCTACTTTCCCTGCGCATCGGCCGATGCGATCGGCGGTCACTCTATCGCTCAGTGTCGTTATTCCCATGACAAACGAAACGGAAAGAAACGGAAGAAGACAACGGAATGATGATGAGTCTCGTGTTGGCGTGAAATGTGGCTGCGCTCATCTCGCATCTCGGCAATTTCTCCGTTCCCGCGTCAAGTTGACCCCTCATCGCGGTTTTGTTACGGTCATCCGGACCGGATGAATGCAAATTGCGGCGAGCTTGGAGAAGAAGGAAGCGGCATGGAGCAGTATGAACTCTCACGAGAAAGAAATCGGTGGAATTAACACATGCGACAATAAACGAGCTAAACGCTTTTGGGTTGAAGCAAACTGAATTTCTAGTCTCCCCCTTTGAGCCGAAATAGCTTCATAAAAACCACGCTTCAAAAAATATCTAAAAAAAAATAAAATTTATTTGAAAAGCTAAGGTTTTAAGAAAATATACACACATTTTCTTATTCGAAAAATATTTTATATTATTCTATCTTTCTAAAAGAAAAATAGTCTAATTTGCTGTAACTAAAAAAAAACAATTATAGTTAATTTCGGCCCCAACTATATATTTTAATTGTTCTAACACGAAAATGGTAGCAATGACATGCAGTGACATGCATGTATGTTACTAACATTACAGTAGATTTTAATTAAAAAATTGATTTTCTTGATCATAAAGTAATTATTTTTCTGTGATTATATAGTTATAAATGTCAAGCATTCTTTCCTCAATGTAGTATAAGTAAATATGTTATCAGCAGCCACCGAATATTTCTCCTCTCAATGCGGAAATTCTATTTCCTTCAAAACATGTTCGGTCTGTTCATTGTTGCGTTAATTCAGCCGAACTTTTTCCTGCGCGCGGGAAATGTCTCTTGCCGTTAGTTTCCTCGAATAAATATATGTTCTCCACTTTTTTTTTCAAGGAGGAACGTTTTGTTCCGGATTTACCGGCAGTGCGGTACATAAAGCGAAACGAAAGAAATTGTAACACGGCTCGCGGTTGCGCGATCACGAACGTACTACTGTTCTGCGTTACGCAACAGCAAATTCGCAATAGTCCGGCGCCTCGCTTTTCTGCAAATCGCGCTTCGATCGCATACGTGTCTCGCATTTCCCGACACGTGTCCGCGTTCGTTTTCAGTGCGATTGCAATAAGCGCGAAATTAATAAGCCGATGGACGCGCGGCATGCGATTAGCTAATTTATCCGATTTGTGCGATATCCAAACACGCTACATATCGCAATCACGCTAAATCCCTCGTTAGCGGACGTTGTAGAAACAATTGCTGAGTAACGGGTTACGTTTGCGAGCAATTGGAAGTTTCCACGTCGCTCCTTCATGAAGAAATCGCGCACGGAATCGTGACGTATTCTTCGAGCACAAAATATTCACCACCTAAAAGAACATTAATAACTTATGATGAATTATGATATGATATCAATGACTCAAGATTCAACGCACTCAGCTCTGCTTGAAAATCAAAAAAACATTTCGTTTTATTCCATCATTATTGAAATTGTATTTATTAGGTTAGCGCGCGAAAGATTTGTCGTATTTGTCAAGTAAAATAGATGAAACTATGTACTTTCGAGTGATGAATAATATTCATGAATAAAATGAACATCGACTCGGTATTTCTTCTCTGGGCATTCAACGACAACTTTCTATCTTCCTTTTGTTGCGCTAATCTCCTACGAGAATTCAACAGAAAAATTGTCTAACCTCTCGCACGAGGCTAATCTTGTTTGATCTTTCATTTGATGCTGCTCGTTCAATCGAACATTTCTGTGTTCTTCTTTGAGCGGCGTGTCAATATGCACGGATTTCATTACTAATGCTCGTCAATGCTCGAGAGGAATGTCGTGTATTACCCGTGTAATTTGCGCCGTGAGTATCCGGCTCAATGTGCCAATGTATTCCATCTTCTTGTATCATGCTTCGTTAGGAACGCGAAGATGTGCGCGCGTGCGCGCGCACTCGCGGCCCACCGTCGACACGCTCGATCGAGGTTAGCGCATCTCTAATGCGACAACAGCCTCCACGATGCATCCTCCACGCTGTTACCTACTTCGCGATTATCCCATAGTCAGTGCCGCGGGCCCAGCACACGGACGCGCCGGCGTTTAACTGTATTAAGGCCCGTGCCACATTCTGGAGGAGAGCTCGCGCGGTTACATTCTCACGCGGAGCGGCGCGTGAAATGGATTCCCGCGCGCGCGCCACGAGAAACGAGCCTGCGCACAATCGCGGGACTCCGTGGACCCCCGCGCGATTATCACCGGTCTATCTGATACCCCGCGCGCACCTGAGACGCAAAGCCGCGCCGCGTACTTTCGATTGTCTCGTAAAAGTGGAGAAGCGGGACACCACTGACGAGACATTTGTCTCGACGATGTCGCGCCCGCGCGCGCGATCAATTATCTCGCTCGCCCTCGCGAAGCCTAACGTTCCGCGGAACCGACGCGCAAAACGCTTCCGCTGGCCGTTGAGTCGCACGGTATTCTTCGCGAAAATTAGGGCGAAGTAGGCTTCATATTTGGTCCCGCTAAACCTTGCCGCTGCGCTAGACTCCTGACGAGCCGACACGGACTACTATGATTATCACACAGCGTGAGACAATTGTTGAT
Organism: Odontomachus brunneus; assembly: GCF_010583005.1. NCBI lineage: Eukaryota > Metazoa > Arthropoda > Insecta > Hymenoptera > Formicidae > Odontomachus > Odontomachus brunneus. The sequence goes on along the minus strand of NW_022639460.1, from coordinate 595,063 downwards.
GGGAACAATTGGATCATCATTGCGTGACAATTCGGAATAATTTTGAGAACTTCAATTTCATTCATCGAGACAAATATATACTGTGTGCACTGAATTATTTAATTTATATTGTACACAAAATAAGATGGAGTTTTTTATGTTGATGCAGCTGTACAAAGTTACTAAAAGTTACACTCAGATCTTTATATAGCATTTTGAGCTAATTTTGACAATTTTTATTTGCATTTTGTTATTCTGTGTAGTAAATACAAGCTTCATATAACTCACAAAATGATGATGGGAATTTTACAATTTTTTAAATTATATACTTATGGGGCAAATATTGATAAAAATATTGTATTGTATATATTGTATTGAACTAAATATTAAATTTATAACATGTAATAATATAAATTTGGTGATCTATATGGTACTCATATATTTATCGCACAGGATGGCTAAGTAGAAACCAAAGACAAAAATACTAAAAGGATGATCAAAATTTTCTCCAAGCAATGTGCGATGTAAAATGACATGTAAAAATCGATTACTCCGGCGTAATCATGAGAGAGGAGGTATCTGGAGAACGCTCTTGCGTAATGCAGGCTTTGTCCGCAAGCGGAAGTGGAGTTTCACAGCGAGACGCGAGTTTTCGGAATGATGAAAGTGAGGCAAAAGGTTAAAGCCCGTCAAGAGCGATCTTCTTGGGAGATATTTTAGCAGGACCGTGTTCTGTCCGCTATTAGATCGAGGTCGACGATCAGCAACAGGTGATGCTACCGATTTGCGCGCGGAAGGTTCTGACCTACCTCACTACTGGATCATGCCTGGCTCGCGGGAACATTAAAAATTAATATCGTGCCGAACGACGTGAGTACCGCGTGCGCGCCGATAAACATTATCGCGGTAGATTTAATGCTCCTGGCACATAAATACTCATTACGCAATTAGCTGAGGTGAGTTTCAGGCGACGGAAATAACAATGTAGGGCAGGCCGAGTCAAGTCGATCTAGGGGCAATATTAGCTATGTGTATTTATTGTAAGAGAAATAATGGCAAGAGAATCGTAAAATATCCCTTTTTAGAATACAAGAAGAATTTATGCAGAGAATTTTATAGTATTATATTACTATAGTAACAGTTTTATATATAGGAATAATACTATAATACTATGATTGCATGATTATAAAATATAATTATACTACTATAAATATAATAAAATTTAACTATAATAATATTACCAACAAAATTTGCTATGTTTCTAGCAAAACTTACTACTACCAACATAGATTCTTACTGAGTCTATTCTTGAACACTGAGAGAAATATAGTAAAATTGAGAAGAATTCATACCAAAGAAAACTATATTTTCTCTATGTCCTAAAGGGAACATTTTGCAATCCCTTTTCCACTGTCACTTTCACAACAAATATACGAATTATACGTATGACCAACATAAACCTCGAGCCGACTTGACACGTTCTCCCCCAAGGTGGAATCTCGCGAAGAGATGACACGGAGAAAAACAACGCGCGCGTGGCACACAAGGCAGTAAAACGTCGGGAAAATCACTTCAGCGGGAGATGTACGGCTCTGTGAATTATATGCTTCATGAAGAGAAGAGGCGAAAGGAATTTTAGACGGTACTGAAACACGGGTGCAGCATTCTTCCCGCCGCAGGACGTGTCTGGGGACGCGCAATAACAGCCGGTAACCTTCGGAGGCTGTAACCCCTGGCTACATACTCCTGAGCAATGAATCGAGGATACTCGATTGGCCCAGTGGCATACAAAACGGCCGCCGAAGAAGAAGGATCGGCCTTTTTAGGCCTTGTTCTCTACTTTCCGGCACGGGGAAGAGTCGTGGGAGCGAGAACAAGTGAAACGCAAACGTCGTCATTCACTTCGGTGACAATCTCTACTTACCTTCTAATTCATTCAACACGCTCACGCGACGTGGGTGATCGGAATCGGAGCAGTTCTTCTTTCTTTTTTATGATGTACATGGAAATTCAACAGAACCTTCACATTTACCAGGTCAAAACTCACTATTGATTTTCAGTCATATACGTCTGGATGTGTACGTTATGATATATTCTCACTCTCTGCGTTTCGCTCCGTTATAGAAACCTACAATGTACTTAATATTTAACATTCATTCCTTATAATTTTACATTGCATTGTAATTTATTGAATTTTCTAGATGAGGCAGTCTTAGCAGCCACGTTGCAATCAGTCGCTTTCCTTTCATATTTATACTACACTGTTGCTCATTAATCTTTTTCTTTCTTGTGATCAATACAAATATTATCATTATAATCCACTATTACAACAGTAGTTGTTGACTACTCGGATAATCAATAATTTTGACAGCTCAAAATTACATATCATATCATTTTATATATAAACATCATTCTTTAAACTTTAACAGTGTGAATGGCTAGAAATTATTAGTGAGCTCTGACCTAATAAATGTCAAAGCTACATTAGTCTTTGATATATGTTGCATGTCGACTCGAGTGTTCTATATCATCCATTTGTACGTTACAATACGCGTCGCAGAATGATTAAGCGAACTGACCATGAAAAATCCAGGTGTGCGATAGAAAAATTTGAAACGCATGATAATGTTCTCCGGCACAAATAAGTCATCAGTGTGCAAACCGCATTTTCGTCCGATCACGCGTTCGCGAGCAATTAGCCTCGAAAAATTTTCAAGTGACAGAAAGGTGTGAATCCAGGTGTGCGATAGAAAAATTTAAAACATATAATGACATTCTCTGGTCTAAATAAGACATCGCGGTGCAAACCGTATTGTCGTCCGATCACGCGTTCTCGAGCAATCAGCCCCGAAAGATTGTCAGGTGTCAAAAAGGTGCGATTCCAGGTGTGCGATAGAAAAATTTGAAACATATGATGACATTCTCTGATCCAAATAAGACATCGCGGTGCAAACCGTATTGTCGTCCGATCACGCGTTCTCGAGCAATCAGCTCCGTAAAATTGTCAGGTGTCAAAAAGTTGCGATTCGAGGTGTGCGAGAAAAAATTTTGAAACGCATAATAATGTTCTACAGGCCAAATAAGTCATTAACGCGCAAACCGCATTTTCGTCCAATCACGCGTTCGCGAGCAATTAGCCTCGAAAAATTGTCAAGTGACAGGAAGGTGAGTATCCAGGTGTGCGAGAAAAAATTTTGAAACGCATGGTAATGTTCTACGGGCCAAAGAAGTCATCAGCGTGCAAACCCCATTTTCGTCCGATCATGCGTTCGCGAGTAACACGACCCAAATATTGTTATTATAACGGTGAAACAATCAATACATAGATTATCACTGACACTGATATTACCATCTTAGTTTCTGGCTGGTTTGTCGTTGAACTCCAAATATTTATTTCTAATAAACACTGATACGAGAAACGCGCGATACTTTTCTTGGAATTCCCGACTACCCGTTTCGCGACATATCCGTTTCGAACGTTTATTTGATGATATCTCGTCAGGACGATCGTGCGAGACTTACTTTCGGCACTCTCGACAATATTCGCGCACATCACTTTTCTCCGACAGATGCGAGAAATAACGATTCACGGCTCGTATTTTCGGTCGCCATTAACACCACAAACGCGCGCTGTTTCCTCAAAACTTGCAACTGCCTGTTCCGCGACATACATATTTCGGGCGCGTATTTAACGATTTCAATTACGACGAACGCGACACTTACTTTCGGCACTCCTAGTAATGATTCAGGCACGAAACTCGCACTGAGCGAGTCGAAATCGCGTAAACAAGACGACGTGCGAAATACGTTATTCTCTCCTTCACCGGTTGCAATTCGTCTTTGGTCAGTACGGCCAACTTATGAGAAACATTCAATAGACGCCGAACACTATTGGCTAGCAAATAAAGGGTTTATTAGACCCGTTATTTCTGATTGGCTGAAATAGTTCGAAAGTCTACGTTACGAGTCGCTACTTTCTATATGAAGTTGAAGCTCGATATGATGATCGATGGAATCGATGGTTGTTTTATTTAAAGTTTGTTCGTGTATTGCTTGCTCTTTTGATACTTTTATATCTAATGGCCGTTGCACACTGGTCCTTCTTTAGAAAGAAGAACTCTCATTGGATTTAACTCATCGCTTCTGATGTGCAATGGACATTAGGTGCAAAAATGTCAAAAGTGCAATTAATTTGAACAAATCTCTAATATTAGGGCTTTTGCACACAAAGTTCCGTAACCGTGGAATGTTGCTTTAAAAAACCCTAAGAAACTATTCCAGGATGTATGAATATTATGTTTGGATGATGATTGTGTGATTACCTAAATAGTTTACTTATTTTATTTATTTTTAGAAGTGTGTTGCATTATTTACCACATGTAACAAAAGATGATAAAGTAATTTTAATTATACATGCCAATAACACCAACTAACAGTGATATCTCCTAAATATACTAATTTTTTATTTAAAAATATGTAAATGTTATATAACATGAGTTATATTATATTTATATAAGTAAATAGGAAATTATATACAGAGTGTCCCACAACTGGTAGGACACCCGTTAGGAGTAGGTAGAAGGTGCAATTTGGAACTGAAAGTTCCTCTTCCATTTTTGGGTCCGACAATTAGTTAACGAGATATTAATTAATTAAGTCTACCAATCCCTTAACGCCCTGCGTGAGCGTTCAGGGACGTAGGACATCATGGGCTCCTCAAGGGCCCTGCTTGTCCAGTTGTGAGACACTCTGTATATTAGTGTGTGTGTGAGCGATATTGCTTTCTGTTAGTACTTACTGGGATTTAACGCTCTATGCACAATGCCAGGCAACAGGCAATAGGAACAGGGAATAGGAATTCGGCTTGACCAATTATTTTTATTCCCTGTTCCTATTAGCTAATACCTATTCCTATTGCCTGTAGCCTGGCATTGTGCAAGAGCTTTAACTCTCTTTTTTTATATAAATATATCATAATTATAATGATATATACTTAAAACATTTTGTGAAATTGAAGCAAAGTGTGATAAAATTTATCATATTAGGATATCAATGCATTTTAATAGTCTCATATAAAAACTGGGTATATTATATATATCGTTATATCATAAACATGTTCCAAATATAAAAATGTTTGGAAAAAAATTCATTAGAAGTATGGCAATAGAGTATCCAGTAAATGAAGAACTAGTCGTGATATGATGTGACTGACATACTCTAGAAGATAGAAAATTTGTGAAAGAAGTCTGTTAAGGAAATTCATATAAAAGTAGCTCATAAGTATCTTGCATAGAGAGAGAGAAACCAATGTACTTTAAATATATCTTGTAGTATCTATCTTGATATATCTATACTTTAACAAAGAAGTAGAAATTTGGATTAACGAACTCTTCAATAAAAACAAGTTTACAGATCTTCACATATTTTAAAAAATATAGTTAGTCATAAAAAGTATAGTAAGTTACTTGTACTATACTAGATTGTAATGTGTATATATACATAGCACAAGTAAAGTATATAAATTGGGAAAAATTATGTTTTAAAACTAACATGCTTGTTACACACATACACACATATTGAAACAATTCCTAATCTTAGAAAATTACTCATTAACATTAATGTTAATCAAGAAGTTAGTACAATAACTACTGGGTTAGTATCATTTTCACCAAGTTTTGATGGTCCTTTCAGTTTGACATCACTTGTCCTATGTAGACATATGTTTTATATATATTTACAAACTAATCTAAACAGTTTCAATTATATCTGTTTTTATTGAAGAAATGTAATTCTGATATTGTTGCAGTTGCATGTAAAAAGATTGACGTCTTTACCAATTACTTGCAGACAAAAAATAACATCTAATTGTAAAAGCATTACGTATAGTTTCCTTATTACATTCAACAAACTTACTATTCCTACTACTAATCTTAAAAAATTATTCATTACCATTATTGTTATCAAGAAGTAATGAATTAGTGCAAGAACTACCGAGTTAGTATTGTTTTTACCAAGTTTTGATGGTCCTTTTTTGATATTTTAATGCCGCTTGTTTCATATAGACATTTATTCTACATGTATTTGCAAACTAATTTAAGAGTTTTAATTACAAGTTTTATTACCAGAAAATATAATTCTATTACTGTTACAGTTACATTCAAAAAGATTAACATCTTTACTAAATACTTACAGACAAATGTATCTTCTAACCGTAAAAACATTACGTATTGATTGCTTATTACATTCAACAAACTTACCATTTCCATTACTAATCTTGAAAAATTACTCATTATCATTATTGTTATTCAAGAAGTAATGAGTTAGTGCAAGAACTACCGAGTTAGTACTGTTTTTATCAAGTTTTAATGGTCCTTTCTTGACATTTTGATGCCGCTTGTTTCATATAGACATTTATTCTACATGTATTGACAAACTAATCTAAAAAGTTTCAATTACATCTCTTTTTATTACCAAGAAATATAATTCTATTAGTGTTACAGTTACATTCAAAATGATTAACATCTTTACTAAATACTTACAGATAAATGTATCTTCTAACCGTAAAAGCATTACGTATAGATTGCTTATTACATTCAACAAACTTACTATTCCCATTACTAATCTTGAAAAATTACTCATTACCATTGTTATTATTCAAGAAGTAATAAGTTAGTACAAGAACTGTTGTGTTGGTATTGTTTTCTTCAAGTTTTCATGGTCCTTTCTTGACAGTTTGACATCACTTGTCTTATGTAAACATGTTCTATATGTATTTGCAAACTAATCTAAAAGGTTTCAATTATATTTGTTTTATTGCCTAAGAAATGTGATTCTACTATTGTTACAGTTGCATTTAAAAAGATTAACATCTTTACTAAATATTTACAGTCAAATGTATCTTCTAACCGTAAAAGCATTACGTATAGGTTCCTTATTACATTCAACAAACTTATTATCCCCATTACTAATCTTGAAAAATTACTCATTATCATTATTGTTATTCAAGAAGTAATGAGTTAGTGCAAGAACTACCGAGTTAGTACTGTTTTTACCAAGTTTTAATAATCCTTTCTTGACATTTTGATGCCGCTTGTTTCATGTAGACATTTATTCTACATGTATTGACAAACTAATCTAAAAAGTTTCAATTACATCTCTTTTTATTATTAAGAAATATAATTCTATTAGTGTTACAGTTACATTCAAAATGATTAACATCTTTACTAAATACTTACAGACAAATGTATCTTCTAACCGTAAAAGCATTACATAAGGGTTGCTTATTATATTGAACAAACATACTGTTACTACATTACTGATCTTGAAAAATTATTCGTTAATATTAATGTTATTCGAGAAGTAATGAGTTAGTACAAGGAGCTGTTAAGCTAGTACTGTTTTCATCAAGTTTTAATGGTCCTTTCTTGATAGTTTGATGCCGCTTGTTTCATGTATACATATATTTTACATATATCCAGAAAACTAATAAAAAAAGGTTCAATTATATCTGTTATTATTATCCAAGAAATATAATTCTGCTACTGCTGCAGTTGTATTTAAAAAGTATAACATCTTTATTAAATACAGACAGAAAATAACTTCTAATCATAAAAACATTACATAATGCTTACTTCCTACCTCAGATATGTCAAATAATTTGTTTGATTGATGACAATATAACAATATATAAATGTTAATTCTGTTTTACACAGGGAAAAAATTCTGTAGGATCTTCTTTTGACTGTTTCTGCAAAGAGCAGAAGTCCACTTTTGAGAAAACACTTGTATGCGTACATGATGGAAGTTAATAGTCCCAAAATTGGGTATATTGCGGCTTGGAACATTACTATAATATATAAATTAAATATATTAAACAATATGAAAGGAATTACAAGTAAGTAAAATTAGAAAATACACCATATAATAAAACTAGTAAATGATATTTTATTATTTCAGGATGCAAAGTGGATTGAGTCCTGGTACCTGTATAGACGATGTAATGAAACTGCTACAAAGAATCAAACAATTCTTACGTATAAATTATATATTTGTCAAACTGTACTGAATTATATATTTGTAGTTCTGATATCTTAGAAAATATTTCAAACATTACTTTATGGAATAACTAACTGTCATAATAACATAATTCGTGATATAAAAACATCATAATTTTATGCAACGAGTACAATGTAAATTTTGCATCAATATGTCAATATTTTGCTATTGAAGTTTTCTGATATAGTGTATCCTTAACACGTAAACTAATTTTATATACTCTACTTTCTCCACCAACAACATTTTCTATTACCGGCCTATTTAATATACATAAATAAATTACCTTTCCTTCCGCTAATTACAGATCCTGTAAAATTCTATACGCGGTACCGCTGCATGATAAAAAAAACAGCTACTTTGGCCAACATATCCGTTGATGCTCAGCATTCGATTTCGATAAATTTCATATTTCCTCTTCCACTTAAGATTTTTCTCTACGTGGTAATTTTTTTCACCACTCTCTCACCACACGCAACACACACACACACACGCACTCTCTCTCTCTCTCTCTCTTTCTCTCTCTCTGTTTCTCTCCCTTTTTTTGTCTGTCTAATTATGAGACGAGTTTTCGTGCGAGCCGATCTCGCGCTTTGTGTCTACTCACACACATATACATACACATATCGATTATATTATTTCACACGATAATGTGCGCCGATGAAATCTCACTGCCCGCCTCATGTACTCCATTTAACATTATCACGCCACTATGTATCAGCCAACATGAGGGCACCCAGAGTGTGCGTGCCAAGACCATACGGAAGTATCGCGGCGCACCGGTTCGAATAATTTTACGCGCATGATGCATTTTATCATAGACGCATTCACGCTCTGTATGTCGTAACACCACTTTGCTCCGCTATTACTACTAATTGCTGGTACACCTATAAATATGACGAACCCTGTATAGCGTCAGTCCTTGTCGAACATGCTTCGGCAGCTCATCGTGCCTCTCATATTGGGCGGCTTTGTCGCCATTTGTTCTTGCGAGCCCGTCAACAGAAAGCACCTGCCGAGAGCTTCGTTGCTGGGAACGATCGAGTGCGCGAACGATGAGGGTGGCACGTCCAAGTGTGCCGGTATCAATGAGACGACGAGCGTGTCGACGGAGAATCACGAAGATCGAACGCGGACAGTCAGGGAAGTCGAGCCAAGATCTATGGATGACTACGAGAATTACGACGAGCCAGCCGAAGGTGAGGCTGAAATCCCATGGCATTTATTTTCCGCGTACCGCGTAAACGCGTAACCAATAAATTGCGACGTTTAGTATTTCTGTTGAAACTTCTAAAAGAATAGAAAGATGTGATTGGTTATGCGGTTACGCGTTACGCGAAAATACGTGCCATGGGACTTCCTGAGAGATTTCATGTCGATTTATTAAGGCCCGTAATTATTTATTAATACTGTAGGTATCTTAAAATTTGTCTCATGTGAGGTAATTAGATTTTTATACAGAATTAGATCCAACTTTTTCAATTGAATTATAATATATGTAATATTTATGAGAAATGAATAATTTTTGGCTAAATTGCTAAAAGTTTCAACTGAAAAATTCTCATCTAAGACCCATATCCTGTATATAAATCGTTTAAAATTCCTTTCAAGTGAGCTACTTAGATTTCATTTCAATTCAGAATTAGATAAAAGTTTTTCAGTTTTCGTATCTTTATTTTGAATCGTGATTGCAGATATAATGCCACACATATTATATAACTCAACTAAAAAATTTAGATTTAACTCTAAATAAAAATCTGAGTGTCTCATATGAGACAAATAACAACTATTAATATGGTCCTAAATCTGAATTTAAATCTCAATATCTCATTTGAGATGAGTCTCAACTAATAACTGCTAATTATTCGTAACTGCTAATTATTCTTAAGCGTTTCGTCTATTATACGTCATTTAGTTGACGATTTAATTGAGGATATTATTTGAGAAGAAAAAGGAAAACATTGCTAAGATGAAAAAATTTGAGTGTTATTAGTTTTAAAGTAATTGATTAGTTTTTGGTTTGCAAAATGTCATTTGTTCTAAAAGTGTACTTTGTGTTTCTTTTTAATTTCTTGATAAGCTCTATCTTGATATCTTGCACAGGGAAAAAGGTTCGATTAAATTAACGTCACAATGAATAAATCTCCTCCCAATTTAATTAATCAAAATTATGATTATACAAACTCATCATTCAAATTCTGTTTCTTTTTATCAAAAAGTATTTAGACTTTGTTCATTATCATTGTTAATTCCATCAATCTTTTTTCTCCGTAATACTTTCTATCTTTCTAATACTTTCTATCTAGTTTGAACAAGTTCTATTTCGATGAGTTCTTATAAACGTAGTTTTAATTAATTGCGTTGGAAGAAGAAGGTTTAAACTAAAATAAAGCTAAACTTAAATAAAGTAGCACGACTAATAGTCACTCTTTTTGGCTTTTCAGTTACTGGCCGTAAAAAGAGACGCGGAGGTCAAAGAATATTATTGTATATGCTTGGAGCTATGAAAGCAGCAATAATTTACGGACTATTACACGGAGTTGCAGCTCTTGCGGGAAAGGCGGTGTTAGTTGCTAAAATAGCCTTAGCTATCGCAATCGTTGCAATTTTGAAAAAGAATGGTACGTACTAGTAGGTACGTAATACGTGGTAGGTAAGTTAGGTAAAGTAGGTAAGTTAGAAAATTGTAACCTGATTTTCATCATTGAAAATTTTTCACATCTTCTTTCACATCTTTGAACTTCCATGATCCAAAATCACGTATAAATTTACAAGAACTTGCGAATTATAATTTTCTTTTTTTAACTTCACTATATAAAATTTGTCTATCTAAAGCAATAATTGCTTTCACATTTATTCTAAATCAGATTCTAAATTTTTACGTGAACATTTTTCTTCGTAAAGATTCGAAGTTATTTAAAAATTAAAAATGAAATCCAACTCACAAAATTTTATTTTTTTATTTTTTTGTCATCAATAGTCCATACGTCTTTCTATATACAACCCAAGATTTTTATAGGCACTTAAAATTAATTAAAAAAACAGTGTTTATTTTCTACTAATTGCGCCATTTTTACTAGTTGCATCTTTTTTACCCATTTTCTAAGAGTTAAGATTGCAATGAATACGTTTAAAGACAATTAATCATGCTTGACTCTTTGAACGATTGCGAAAAATCTCAGAGTTATCTGTATTTTTTAAATTAAATTTTCATCTTTATTTTTCTCGAAACACACTTTATGTGGGTTGGATTATTCTTGCATAACTATGATCAATTAGTTCCTAGGAACGGTGCGAACTTGTCACGACCTCCATTATATGACAAAAGAGGAAGCTCCTGATTTCGGTGGAACGTTTCACTTAGCGAGCTCTTTGTTTCAGATCATGAGAAAACATCTTACGAGATAGTGAAACATCCACAACACAGTTTCGTACAAACGCATAGTTCAAGTGTCGATTACGATCACCGTAGTGATTACGGCGAAGACGGATACGAACATCGAAAACGACGTCGGGTTCAACGATAAAGATAGATCTTAAATAATTAATAATTCACAAGCAACGTGAATAGCATGAATTAGCGACTACTCATACTTACGGAAACTCCATGTGTGCTGCACCGAAGAAGAAAGAAGAAAATAACACTAAAAATGGCAAAGATTACCGAGATTCAATATATATTCGCACGACAACATAACTAGACAGCACAAGACATCTTAAAGACATCCAAAAGACATCTTAAAGACATCTGAAAGATACATAACATCTAAAGAAACATCTAAATAAAATAGGATGTTTTTTTTTTGGACATCTTTAAGATATTTTGTAGAAATTTGTGTCATCTGGGTAGATTCGATTTAGACGAATATCTTGTAGTAGAGGCTTTGCTCCGCATATCTCATAATGTTATATTATGTAATAATTATGTTATGTAATAATTATACGATTATACAAAATTACACGATAAAAATATAATGCGAATATAATGCAATAATCTGTAAGCCTTTAAGTACAGATGTATCGTAATAAAGGCACCATATAATCGTCCAAATTATATTTAAATAAATAATTTAACTTTATTCCCCTTCTCGATACGCTTGGAATTCTTTACATAATGTACATATTAAATTTTTTTCATAACATTAATAAATAAATAAATAAATATATATATATATATATATTAACATTAAATATACACACGTTATTTGGTATTCGGTATCACTTTAATGTTAACGCCGAATATTATATATTATTCTTACGGAATAATTATGTTAGATAAAAATTATATATATATATATATATATGTGTGTATGTGTGTGTGTGTGTGTATTTAACACACACACACACACACACACACACACACACACACACACACACACACACACATATATATATATATATATAACAATAGTATAATAAATTAAACAGAACGCAATATAAATAAAATACAAGACGCACACGATATTGTGAGATATAAACATGTCAGCCGTCTCGAATTTACATTCGTATTCTAATTCAGTCGATATTAACGAGAGATGAAATTCCTAAATTGATGGGAAATCCAGAACGAAACGTTTGCTTGTCGACTCAAAGTATGAAATATCCCTTACAGAAAAATCTCTTCAGTATTACACACTGTTTATTATTTATGTGACAATACGTTCGTCGAGTATAAAAAGAGAAGGATGATACACATGAGGTCTTATTTCAGTCCGTGTTGGAGAATAAATTAATGCTTTTCAGAACGCTATTGGATGCATCAGGAAAGGCGCGGTGTTATGTTATACGAAGCTTCGATATTTGCGGTGAATGTCGATTCAGGTGGGCGGAACTACTTCCATTGCTCGTTGCCAGCCACCGTAACCACCACCGCCGCCGTATCCGCCACCACCGCCGTGATGCTCCGACGCTGTCGCGTAGATCACTTCATGACCACCACCTCCGCTCGATACGAGCTTTTTCAAGCCGACTATCGCGCTCAACACCAGTGCCATCTTCGCCGTCAGTAACGCCGTTCCGGCGAGGAAAGCTATTTTCCCGTAAGCCAGTTGCGCCATCATTCCTACACAGATACGATTCGCGTCATAAGATGCCGATCAGGATATTGACGATCGCACGAGCACCACTAAAAGGATTGATTGTGCTTCTTTGCAATCGTTTTCAATATTAGGGAAACGTAAAAGTGAAGAAAACGGTCCTTTATTTATCAACTAGATCGACATCGATTAGAGATATAAGATTGATGCACAATTTTGTTCGAGAAGGGGTTTCTGCTAAAATATACTGAGAAAAAAGTATTTGAAATTTGTTTGCGGGATATAAAGTTTATTTTTCTGTAAAATCAAATTTATATCTCACAAATAAATCAATTACTTTTTTTTAGTGTAACGATTTGACTTTCTATTTCTTCATTATTAACGTTAGAATTGCCGAGACAGTCAAAATATCTGGTTTGTACTTTCTTATAAGAATTATTCAAACTTATAACGTGCGTTTTACACTTTCAATTGAAGTTAAATAATATCAGAAAAAAATTAATATCTTTTCCTTTATATTACGTATTTTTTCAAGAACTTATCATTTTGGTCGTTCTGATAGAAACAAGTCGTTAGTCATCTTTTTGCGTTTAGTCCTTCCACTTTACTTTAGTATCTTTTTACTGTGATATCTCTAAATTTTCGAGGGGATACTCACCTGCTAACACGGCGCCCGCCATTAACAGATATCCAAAACCTCTGTTTTTTTTCCTTCTTCCTGCAAGTATTACAAATATGTCAGTTACAAATATGAGCGTTAAATTTAATACTCGTAATATTCAAATAGTATCTCTCCACTATTCATTGCAACAAATTGCACTCCTTTAACGCAAGGAGTAATATTAGTCGTAAAAGAATTTTCAACTGCGTCTCACCGCGATAATTTAATCAAAGATACTTATTAACATGTAGCGAGACGAAGACTCGAGCTGAATCGATGTGAATGTCTTAAATTTCGAAAATTGGAAATGTTGATTCGCGCCTTTAGGAGGACAAAACGCGGTAAATTACTATAATTCCAATAAATTTTGCTTGGTATCATATCTTTTTACAAGAGGTACTATTTTAATAAATAAAATGTTAATATTTTAGTAATGAATATCACGTTAAACTTTTACTAATAAACTAAATTCATTACTAATTTACTAAATTAAAATTTTATTAATAACATATTAAAAACATTATTAGTATATTCGCTAATTATGTGTTTTAAAATTTCGAATGAAATATTACAATTCTCTTTGTCTCCTTCTATATATATATATATATATATATATATATATATATATATATATATATATATATATATATATATATATATATATATAGATAATATATAATGTATATATAAATATACAAACACGCGCTCAATATGTCAGTAACTTAATAACGCTCTCAGATTAAAGCACTACCTTCGAAAGCATTGCCGGGTATCGTGAGCTTCAGGCTCCTGGACGACAGATACTCGTAGAACTTGTTATCCAGCTTCTGATCGAGGCTCAGTTCCGTGGCATTCTCGGACGTGGCCGGATCTTGGCTTCTCGCAGTGGACGCTGCCGAGTCCTTGGTGATCGAGATGTAATTGTTGATCTTGTACACGGAGTCGTCGCTGATCGCCGAGTCGAGGATATCCAGGGCGCGCCGTTTGAAGCAGTCGAAGGTGTTCTTCTCGTTCGTGCACCTCTCGAACAGCTTCGTGTACTCACTTTTGCCAGACACCAAGTTGCAGAACAACGCAAGCTGAAGGACACGCAAGATCCAGATCGTCGAGCGTCGCTTGCCCATCATAGTCGACGGTGTCGTTCGCACGCGTCCGCGCCCGAGCTCTCTCGTCGGATTCTCTTCCTCGTCTGTGCCCTCTCAGCTGTTCTCCAGCGCAATGGCCACGGGCTGCTATTGCGCTTCCACGTTTCCACCGGCTACTACTGTTCTCTCCGCTCTGGTCAGCTGGTCAACTGGTCGGTAAACGCCGCCGACTAATTGTGAGAATCTGGTTGCATTGTGACTTATATAAGCGCACGCGGCTGTTTAGCCTCTCCTACCAGGCGACCATTAAAATTCTTAGGATACGCGGTTCGTACTTGAGATCCACGCGCTGTTTAACGCTACAACAACGGGAGGAGAGACCCCTCAACCAAAACAATGTCGTACAGCCCCGTAAGTAAGTATCCCTCTGACCCGCTTGCCAAACGAGCCTTAAACGGCCCCGTGCCAACTCCGTCGTTAATAGCGACGTATCAGAATCACATTGGAATGAAGGTAGAACAGATGACGCTCCACTCAGTTGTATGATTGCAGGATACGAGAAAGCCGAAAGAAACTGAGCTGCAGTCCGTCAATTTGCACGCACGACTAGCTTTACGTGTTGCATGATAAAACAATATGAGCAGAAGACGTGAAAATATTTGTCTTGTCGATCAGAGGCAATTGAGTTCGATGGTGAAGGTAAAATAATAGAGACCTCAGTGACCGCCAATCCGGAATAGTTCTCAATGTACCTTCAATATACGTCGGTATTCGACGTTCATCCGATGTAAATGATCGAACAATCAATATTAATTATCTCAAGGACACAGTAAAACATGTGTAGAACGTTTAGATATGTTCAATTTTTATACATATAACACAACAAGCTCTCAAGATATACAGTTAAAAATATATCACTCAAATATATCTCAGAAACAAAGCAAAAATTTTGAAAGAATTGCAGATTAATCTATATTGCATTTAAGTTACACAAATAATTTAACACGAGCTTGGATCAAAATTTCACTTTGAAAATTATTTCACTTTGAAATTTGAGTCCCAGCTAACTTGATGATGTCAAATAACACATTAATGACGTAATATTAACGTTAAAAACGTTAGAGATGTAGGGAGTCCCTGTAAAAAATCACTAAAGAGAGAGACTATTAAAATTAGAGAATTAATATTTTTATAAAATCCTATAGTATATAGATACGCAATACTTGAATTAATTAACAACATATTTTTACTTCAACATCACCTCTTTTTATAGTTTATTTGTTTTATTTTATATTATTTCTGACTTTTTTAAGCTTTTATTGCTGAATCATAATGAAATTTTGCATACATTATTTTAAATACTTAAAGTATGCGAAATACATATATGCGAAAAGAGAAATGAGATTTCCGTTATTTTGTAATTATCTTTTCCTTTGCTAAAAAAAGCAACATTATATGTTTCTGTACACAGAGAAAACGATTTGGTTGAATCAAATAAACGCTTCTCTGGAATAGTCCAAACGAATTTTTTGATTGATTGAACAAAATGTTGTTTGAAACAACAAAAATATTTATTTGCGGCTTAGTTGCAAAGAAATATTTTTGTTGTGTCTACTAAATAATTTGTTTGGACTGTTCCAAAGAAACATTTATTTGATTCAATAAATCGTTCTCTCTGTGTAATAGCACAGATAAAAATGCTCCTAAATAGCAAGGTAATGTCAAATGACATATTAAAAACGCATTGATAACATTAGATATGTTATTCTAATAAGCTCACCCCGAAGAGATTAAATAATATATTAAATCACAAACAAGGAATTCATTCTAATTATCGCGAGGACGTCGAAATCCGGATTAAGTTTCGAGAAATACAAGTGCAATTGTGATCAATAAGTCATTGGACGGCAACCAGGTTGAATTTCGTCACAGCATCGCACATCAACGCTATCCACACGCATGTCGCTGGATCTCAGACGTGTTGAATTCGCTAATTACTAACGCCACATTTTGTCGCTGGGAGTATATAATTATGTTGGAATGTCCGTGAGGACGCGAAACGGAAAGCGCGTCCGGTCGATCGCTACGAAAGCGATACCGACCTTTGTTATCAGATAATAATCAACGAATGGCGAATGAATCGCGATTATTACGTATTAATGTATGAATATTTTCACAGCATTATAGCTCTTACCGTCAATGTAGCGCGATGCAGCGACCAATCAAGGTCTCGCGGGGAACTTATTAACATGGCGCACTCTGAGATACTGTTAATCCGGCACAGATTACGCTCCGTGACGAGCTACATTCAGAAAGCAACTTGGGCAATTACGGAGTAATGGACTTGATTAACGCTGTCCACTGTGTATTCAATGTATTCGATTTTCTCTCTCTGTTTCTCTCTCTCTCTCTCTCTCTCTCTCTCTCTTTCTCTCTCTCTCTCTCTCTCTTTCGCGATTTCCTTTGCCGAATGTAGGCTACTGGTCGCACAGCGAGTCGAATTCGCTCTTGCTCCTCCGCGTTTCCGTCTGAAATCCGACGAATTCTGTCCACATCAACGAGAGGATAATCTCGCGAATTACTCAACGAGATGGATTCATTGTGCACTTCACTCTTCGTTACCTTAATGATACGGTAGGAGCAATTATCGCGAAGAAAGCGTCATACGTTTGAGCGTGAGATACTTTTTTTCACGGTCTCATTATCCAATGTGGCATTGTCAACAA
Organism: Odontomachus brunneus; assembly: GCF_010583005.1. Taxonomy (NCBI): domain Eukaryota; kingdom Metazoa; phylum Arthropoda; class Insecta; order Hymenoptera; family Formicidae; genus Odontomachus; species Odontomachus brunneus. Next base: position 577,524 of record NW_022639460.1, on the reverse strand, counting down.
TGACATCGTTGTTGTTCCTCAAATAACAACGCTTCCGTGCGGAAGAAAGGATTTGTTTGGATTAACCAAGTGTCTGGTGGAATATAAGCGAATTAAAATTCTGATTGAAATTACCAGAATTCTGCTTAAGCTAACGAGATCCTGCACGGAAAAAACAATTTCAGCTCGGCCAACAGAGTGGAAAACGGAAGAAAAACTCGCTATCAAAAAATAATATCTCTGTGAGCGAAGATATTCGTTTGAACGTTGAGCTGCATTAAAACCTAGTTGAGGTAACTGAAAGCAATTGACTGAGCAGTGGTCTGCAGGAATTCTTCTGTTCCCACAACCGAGTTTTTCATCTAGTTCCCATGTAACAGAAAATTCAATCTCATTAATGGAGTTTTTTCTTTCCGTGTAATTGATCAAACAAGATTTCGGATTAACCAGAACTTGCGACTGTTCAACAGACAGACAGACAGACATTTTTTTCTCTATATATAATTATTTTTCTATATATATTCTCTATATATATTCTCTATATATAATATATAATTTTTTCTATATAATTTCTCCTATTGTTGTCTTTCTTATTTCTCTGGCAAAATTTAGTTATTACCTGTGCATCGTTGGCACGATAAAGTTATTATTATTATTATTGTCGTTATTACTATAACTGATATTTCCGCTTAACTGAAAATTTAGATTAATTGGAGATCGTAACTATCCTCGATGTGTAATGCGTATCTAATTACTAAATCGAGCGGCGATGTAGAAAATTGTAGGAAGGAACATTTTAAGTATCGTCTACAATACGGCCATGGTTTCCGTCGTAAAGTTATAAATTTCTTTCACGTAATTTCGTGAAAAATGAAAAGCTCCATTGACGAGCTCAACGAAACTTTTCATTTTTCACGAGTCCGCGCGCAGGAAATAGACACACGATCGATTTATAGACCGGTGCTACGACCTCAGGGCGTAACCGCTACCGCATTGTAGACGACCCTTTAATCTCGTGAACGACAGAAGAAGAAAAGCGGCGCGGGTTCGGCGAAAAATTTTTTCCACCGACTGTTACGGTGCGCGTACACGTCGATGTGCCCCCGCCTTGATTGTTATATCTGACAGAAGAAGTTATGAGCACGCGGTGCATTCGCGTGACCGTAAAGATACGGTAGTATTTTTCCTTTACAAGCAAACGCGTTTCCCGGATGTAGCCATCGCCATTCCTGCGGATGGTGCGATGTGAGAGCGACAGAGAAAGAGAGAACTGGTACAGTTAGACGACCGAAAGAAAGAACGACGCAATAATGAGACTAATGGCGCCGCCGAGTGAAAACACGAAGGATCTCAGTGACGAACCTTGCCGCCGGTGGACAAATATACCTTGAAACCGACAGTGAACTCATAATGAGGGTCATTACTGCACAATGACGAGAAGGAGCGATCGTTTTCCTCATAAACTGATAAAATATACGCTCGGCTGGTGAGATAATTATACGTCGTGCTCATTGCACAAATCTAAGACGAGAAGAAGAAGAAGAATGAGGCGCTTCTCCCGACTAAATCAGTCTTTATCGGTTTAATTGTACGTTTAATACACGCAACAAGACGAGAATATTACACTAAATATTCTACCTTGCTTTCCCCTCTCTCGATGGAAAGTCACTTAAGAGAATTTATAATTCTTTTCACTCAAGGAAAGGATCGATTAAAAAAAGATTATTATTCTCTTATGAGATCTCTTTGTATTTCCTTTTACATTTTTATGACCTTGTTAAGGAAAACGAACGGTGGTTTTAAAATATTCAGCTTTTTATTTACATTTGTATCAATAGTTTTTCTAAATACTTACACAACGACGAATATTGCAAACGGAAAAGATGTTTAAAGTATTGATGCACCGTCATTGAATCAAGCCGTAATTTTAGAAGTTAGGAATTCTTAAAGGCTCTACTTTATTCTAGCAACGCGATAATCAATTGAGGGCATCTCCTACATTCTAAGATAATTGAAGAGAACACTACAATTAGAACTAGACCTAAATCTAAGACGGATATTTAGGTTTGACGACTACTTCGCTGGTGATTGCCACGTTCATCTAAACTTTATTACAACTACGTGCTTTGATGCAATTTTTTAAATAAAAGAAGGTGAGACTTTCAGAATCTGCAATGAGAGAAAAAAGTTCGGAAAAGATATTTATTTGACGGGTTCTAATAACATATTTATCTGTACTAATATATATATTCCTGTACGAAAGAAATGTATCCTCAATGTAGAAATATAATACATTTCTACATTGAGAACAAATTTCTTTCAAACGAGGAAAGTATGTATTTTCCTAAAATCGTTATTTTTTCATAAAAACAATCGATTATTCTATTGAACGGAAGAATTTAGATTTAAGTGAATATATGTTATTAATACCCAACGCGGATAAGTATTTTTTATTTTTCAGATATTTTTCCTATCAATGTGCATCTGCTTGGAAATCAAGGGCCAATAAAGGGCTTAATAAGAGGTTAATATCGCGCAAATTTTACTATGATTATTCGATTTATTCGATTATTAATAAAGATTCGAAATTGAAACCGAAATGTCTGTTCATTAATTAGTTGAATCGCTTGACGTTAAGTAATCAACAATTTGCGCGATTTTGACGACATTTTGACTGAAAAAAAATACTTGAAAATTATTGTTATTACTTGTGAGACATAAAGTTTATTTCTGTGAAATAAAGTTTATTTGTGCGATATAAAGTTTATTTCTGTGAAGTAAACTTTTTGTGAGATAAAGTTCATTTCCGTGAAATAATTTGTCAAGTATTTTTTTCTCAGATAACATAAGGCTCCCATTGGCCCTTAATTTCCGACTAAATATTCTTGGTCCAAGCAAAGTTCTTCGTGTTCTGCTTGCCCTGCTCCAGATCGCCGCTGCCGTCGTAAACGTTCACGACCTCCCGGATGACGTGCTGATCGTAAGGACTGAATTCCGACGGCGGTAGTGTTCTGTAAGGCCGATGCGGGAAGTAATGGTCGTGATAGTAGTGCGTGTCTATCGGTATTTCGTGCGCGTAAGTGTGGAAGCCGTTGAACCCGTTCGGCGGGTGCGGAGCCGAGGCTGCGGAGAAGAGCGTGTTCCATCCTAGGAGGCCGCTCACGAACAACGCCACCTTCGTCAATAGCAGCGCCTTCTTCGTGACGATCATCAGGAAGCCGAACATGAGCGGGATCAGGGAAGCCAAATTGAACTTGAAACCTAAGAGAAACGGCAGCAGTACGTGCCGCGCGAGCTGCTTACCTGAAAACGACACAAGCCGACCGTGAATCCACGACGGCAAGGCCTCGGCGGCCTTGACCGTGCTGCCAACTGAAGGACGTTCTTGGAAGCAGCTGGCCGACGTGCCACGACTCTTAGTGAGTACAAGGAGCCGCGACGAGGTTCACTTCTGCGCTAAGACAGAGCGGCGCGGGTAATTCCGCGTGTAACGAGCCGCAGTCTTTCGCGGCAGTCGCTTTGAGTCAATTCTATTCGTTCCTCGGATTACCCCGCAAAGAATCCGTAACGGCGGCCTTGCTATTACGACATCGCATTATTTTGTCCACTTTATAAGCGGTAAACCAACCGAGCACGCAACCGCAACCGTAACATTCCAAATCATGAGTCTCCTCCGCGCACGGAGATCTCACGATGGAGAGTAATTTAGCCTCGTCGAAAAAGCTGGATACCTCCGTCTTTGTAATACTAAGGGCTCACGGCAGTTCGTCAGACCACTGATGGTTTCATTGGCTCGAAAGATGGGTCATTTTACAGAAGCGGAATTAATGACCTGAAAGATGAAAATAGCGGATAATGATGGCACGTTTCAATCGAATATAGCGCGTAAGGTTTTATTATTGTCACTGAGAAAATCAGGTTGACAATCCGACGAACTTTCGCAAGCCCTTTGTATTTTTTTAACAACCTACCCGGGCCAGCTTGCCTGTCGTTGTACGAAGCAGTCCTTTCGTTAAGGACGAATTCCAGCACTCCCTCGCCGTTCAACATCGGACCGACGCGCATCTGCAAGCCGGGGTACAGATGATCCAAGTTCCACTTGACGTTCCGCCGCTCCATCAGTCTGGCCGCGGCCTTCACGACGTTCCCAAAGTCCTTCGGGTCGTAGTCCAGGTCCAAGAGGTCCCTGCCGTAGCCCTCCGCTCGGTCCAGCCTCACCTTGCCGAACTCCAAGCTGTCCTTGTCGTTCAAGGACTGCAGAGCACTCAGGATGGCGCGGTTCACGCACTCGAACATGCCGTGCTCCTTCTTTGACAGGCACATGCCGAAGGCATCGTTGAAATCTTGCGAGTGTCCGGGGTTTTCCAGCGGGACGTGCTCCCTCGGCTCCATGACCACCGTGATCCCCGTAGACACGAGCACGAGCAGGCAGAGCTTGAGTAGTTCGCTCTTCATCGTCGCGCCGTCGATCTTGTCGCAAGCCAGACGTACTCAAACGCGACCGAACATCGGAGGAAGGATCTACAGAACTGGGGAGAACCGAACAAGCTTCTGCACGGTTGAACTTTTCCGTCGAGGGCTGACAGACACCGACAGATTGTTGTCACATCGTCAAAAAATGACGTAAGATTCGACAAGCCCTTGGCGCACTCCTTACACCCTCGAATTACCGAAACATTACAACTTTATTTTCCTTTCTTTTCTTTTTGTTTTGTTTCAGGACGAACTGCGCTTCTCGTCGACGGAGAGAACGCGGAGCGCTCGTGTGGCCGCGGTTCCCGTAAAATACTGCTCATTCTGCACCCACGATCACCCAGCTATATAGGCGACAAGGGAGCGTTCACACACGACAGAACAATCGGTTTCACTCTGTGGATTTTACAAGTAGCGAAAGTACACTTCTCATTTGTATTTGGCGTTTGTATACAGCGGGCGCTTGTAGTCGATACACCGGATGCACCCGAGGAGAGTAATTTCCGCCGGCGGAAGAATGGAGCGTCGAGAAGATCGTTACTACGTCAGATTGATGAGACAGGCATGATAGTCGGAGGAAAAGAATTGAGGGACGCAAGTAGCGCAGACATAATTGCCGAATTCGCGTAAGTAAATCCGGGACAGTCGAAATATGAGGATGCCGTTTGCGGACAACAGTCCTGAATTCGGACCTCTCGAGGTGTCCTTAAAAAAAAAGAAATTTGTCTTTTCATCGGAGCCACGTTACATCTGTCGATCGTTGAATTTCTACTCTGCTCTTTGTCCTACAATTCTCTTTATCCATTCAGGATAATATTCTCGCTCGAGTGAAAGTCAGTAAAAATGTCTCGGATTGAATCAGCAAGAGGAGCATTTTACTGATAATTGAAGATAATTCCCAGTATAGAGATATAAAACGAGAATCAGATAAATCGGATAATTTGTCACTTGATAAGTCAGCGAGTATTCAATGATCCTCAGTAGAAACTCTCCCACTTTACTCCTCCATCTTGTATCTCACTGATGGGGGCCACAGTGGCAGCAAGATTTCACCGCAAAATCTGTGGTACATAAATTCGTTGCACCAGATCCAGCTTTCTGCGTTCATGACGATGGAATAAATAAATAAAGGTGTAAATAAAGGCTTTCTTGCGCACGCAGAGAAAAAGACACGATGGTGGCAATTATTTATAGCCGACAACTGTACGAGTTTTGCGTGAAGAATTAATGCGTATATAGTTCAGTGAACTTCTTTGTAATTATATTCTTTATAGTTATACACACACTGCAATTAAAGCTTTAGTCTACTACAATAACTATAAAGATGGTTTATTAAACTGTTACATTGTAATTCTGCACATTGAACTCGTGTAGTTGACCATTGCCACGCTTTTCTCTAAGTTTTGGCACTGTCTTTCAAACTGTATAAAAAATTGCATAAAAAATATATTGAACAATCGTCATTATTAACTGATTCTCTCAGCGAGATTTGATTGTGACTACAGTGCTATACTTACAACTGAGCCATCAGTTATAAGCGCAAGATATTTCAATGAAGAATACACTGATTGTGTATTCTAAAGAGTTTAATTTTTACGATTCACACTTTATAAGAGACTTATTTTTTCTATGAAGGATAAGGTATTCAAGGACAGCAGAGTTAAAAGAGCTGATGTATATTATATAAAATTACAATTTATTTATAAATAATACGATAAGTTACATGATGTGATCCCGACAGGGGTGATCGATATATAAATAATCATTGGATTAAATCTGGTGGTCTCGCGCGAGCATTGACTACGAGTCGATTCGCGTGCGGATTAGACGCGAAGGACTCTGAAAGGATACTGCGCGAGTGATCGAGGGGGCGCGACCTCTACCGCTGTGACAGGTCACCGTTTTGGGAGAGTTTCGAGATTCTCGTTGATCTCACGAATAACAATCTTTCTTCGTCGTTATCGTCGTCGTTGTCATCGTCGTCGTTGTCGTCATCATCGTTATCGTCGTTGTCAAGGATTGCCGGGGCGCGCATCGAGCCTTCATGCACGTCGATGCGGAATCCCCGTCGTCGGCTACCATCGTCGTGTCGTCGTGTGTCGCGTGCTACGGTTCAAATCCGGTAACGAAGTGCTCGTCCTTGAAGGATAGTCGCACGTTCATCAGCGTGCGATTGCGTTTTCAATCTGGTTCGTCGTTCTTGCGTCGCAGAACGCAAGTCTCCTTCGAGTTGTCTTCAAGAGAGACAAAGAGAGAGAAAGAGAGAGAGCTGAGCGTTTGTCGTCCGCGGTTCCCTGAGAAGCTGGGTCACGCCACCCTCGGGTGACCGCCGGGGTTAGAGACGATCACTTTGGCGAATGAAGGTAGAGAGTTAGGGGGGAGGGAGATTGTACGAGACATTGAGCTATTCAGAGGGCTTATACGCGTTGTACGCGAGATCCGCGCCGGACCTTGCCCAGCCGTGATGGTCATGGTGGACATGCTCGTCGTGTCCGTAGGAGTGGACGGGGTGAGCGACGATGTCGTAGCCGTGGTGCTTCTGAGCCAGCAGTTTCTGCAGACCGATGATCAAGCTGATGATGAGGGCGATCTTGCCGATGACGAGGGCCTTGAAGGCGATCAGCGCCAGAGCGCCGAGGGCGATCGGGATGAGGGCGGCGGCCTTGAGTTTCAGAAGAAGGAGAATAGGCAACAGGGATTTCACGATTCTCTTCTTTTTGCCACGAGCTGAAACGTTATTTCGGAATATAAGTGTCTTGGGCCCGTATTAATAGTCGTTACTTAAAGCTTTCAAGTGAGATACTTAGATTTGAGTCCAGAGTCGGATGAAAGTTTCCTTGTTGAATTGCGATTATATATATTGTACAATTCGATTGGAGAATTTGTGTCTAACTTTAAATAAAAATCTAAGTATCTCACTTGTTTCATAAGTCACAATTATTAATACGGTCTTCAGGCTGACATCATTAGTTATTACTTGAAACTTATTTTACGTATGATACTTAGTGAAGTATGGTGAAGTAAGTGCGATACTTAAGTCTGAATTTCAAGTTAAATCTGAGTTCTTCGATTATAAATATCACGATACGTGTTACATCTGTAATTGTTATTCAACCGGAAAATTCAAATCTAAAATCAAATTTAAGTATCACTTGAAATAAGTTTCAAACGTGACGACTATTAATACAATCTAATCTCGTAACCTGAAACTTGTTCTTATTCGTCAGATCTAAATTTAGAATTAGATTTGAGTTTTTTATTTGAATCATATATGTGACATTAGATTTGTAATCGCGATTCAATGGAAAAACTCACATCTAACTCTAAATTCAAATCTAAGTATCTCACTTGAGACAAGTTTCAAGTTAAGACTATTAATCTGAGTCTCTCTTTTCTCTCTTTCGAGCGATCAGATATAATTTCAATTATGTTCCCCTTATATTTAATTGTCTACATTTTTTAATTGAGATATAATTCAAAGGATAAAAATTCTGCTATTAAAAGTTTGTGGGTGAGGTCAGAAAGTTTTTTATTTTAATTTAGAAGATTGGTAAAATTGAATTTTACCTTCGTCGAAGGAGCGAGAGACCTCCTCGGGCAGGCTCAGCTCGACGGTGTGCGTGGACAAGAATTTGGCGGCTCTGTCAACGAGGGCCTGGTCGATCGCGGCTTCTTTGGCTTCGGTCTCGGCTGGCAAGGTACTTTCGATGTCATTGAGAGACCTCGCATTGTCAGCGCGGCTGAAAAGAAACGATTCCATTCTTATTATGGTCCACTTGCATATATCTGTCGAGACAGGCACGCCAACAACTTTCTATACTACTGTTATAACAAGCGGACGTTCGACTGAGTGCTCAGCAGAGTGAAGTGGTACTCGAGCTTACATCCCCTCACGATTAGAAGTAACAAGAACGCGATGTTAGAGTGACTTGCTAGTTTCTCAGTTCGCGAGAACGATCGAATTCGAGAATTTGATAATTGGCGAGATAATTATCCAAGTGATCGAATTGTCAAATCCAATGGCTTTCGAGTTCTTTTTTAGAATGATCGAAATAATGGCGAGATTGTCAGTTCTTCTTTAACAGATCAAATAACGTGCAGCGAACGCTTGGTTTACGCATGTGCGTGCCACGCGGGCGATCTCGTGCACTCGGACGTAGCGAAAAATGCTCGAGGCTCGGCTCTCGTTCACGCGTTCACCACACGGGTCACCTGGCGCGTTTCTCACGTCCCAATTTCACTCGGCGCCGACTACGATATCGTTCCCGAGTGGTCCCGAGCCACGGTGAAACGAGCGCGGCGATCACAGTCATCCCGAGCAGAGCGATCCTCGCCGGCCCTTACCTGTTCTTGGCCTCCTCGGTCTGCACGATCTTGAATCCGTCGATGATGTCGATGTCGGCCGATCGGGCGGCACGGTCGACGTAGCGCAGGGCCTTCAGTTTGAGACACACCGCGACGCTCGATTCCCCGGAGCAGGAAGCGTACACGTCGAGGGCTTCCTCGAGGATCGAGGTTGGCGCTGCCGCGGCCGAGTCCTGTGCCGCCGGTGCGGCCAGGGTGGATACCACGAAGAGCGCTGTGCCGACTATCGCGAGTCTGAACATCTTGGCGTGAATTTCTTGACGTGAATTTGTCGGGTACGATGAAGATGGCACACTAAGCCGAGCCGATTTACTCCAACTCCTACGTAACTGATCCTCACTATTGCTGGTTCTCTTGCCCTTCCTCTCGCTTCTCCGCGCCGCCTTGCGATAATCAACTCCCTCAACGTCCTGGCTCTCGTGGTGCGCGTTGATGCTCGAACGAGTACGGCGATCGTATCGACACTGCCCGAAAGAATCACGATTGCTGCCTTTTATCCTCGTCGCGAAAGGGGCCCGCGTACGTTTTTGAAATTTTGATGGCCCCCACCGGGTGGCCCCCGCCGGGTTGCCAACCCATACGAGCTATTGGTTCTCCTCCAGGCGGTCGATCCGTTCGTGTCGTGTGCGTCTCTCGTTGACGCGCCTCCACACCGCGCGCTGGTCCTTCTCCATCGACTCTCCTCTCCGCGTGTGTGCCTACTTACTTAGGTCGTTTGTGTACACAACGGGTGTGTTGGCCCCCGACAAACCCGCCCTGTGCGTGTGCGTAGCGCGAGCTCTCACGCACACGCGCGCACATTCGCGAGAAAACGCGCCAAGGGGAGAGGGCGAGGAAGAGAGGAGAGAGAGAAAACGAGAGAAAGATGATGTGTGCCTACGCACACCGCGTCTCTGCCTCTCTTCTCCTCTCCGTGGAGATCGGCCCCGCCGCGATCGAATCGAGGGAGACGTTTCGGCACGGGTCAAAAGCACCGAGAGCACCGATCCACCGGCCGAGTTGGATCACTGGGACGCGTCCTTCGGGAATTCGTTCCGATGCGAATTCGCTCTCGTCGCTGCTGGCCCCACGACTATCGCTAATCTCTGTCGGCATAATGACGGCGTCGCGCGGCATCTGCGGCGAAATTTGCTCGAGAAATTACTCGGGAGAGTAATTATGAGCTCGCTTTGCGTAGCCTGGACCAGTGGCTGGTGCGATCTGCAGTAGGTCGGTTCGGACACATTCACGTTACGAGCTCTCACCGAACTGTCGAAATCGTTATTGACGGGTTCGCCCAATAATTACATCACTAATTCTTCTTGTTATTATTTCTTGTTGCTTAATGTTTCTCATTGTATCATTAATTATATTATTATATTGCGTAAGTGTCGATAATGACTTTCCATTTTGACACTTTGTCGAGCCAACTTCATCGTGTCTAAATGACGTTTTACAGGGCACCGTACATAGCAGCTGCGACAGGAATCGCCTACTTGCGAGAAGACTTTCAAAGAGACACATGCGCAGTGCCCCATGCATTAAAGATGAATTATTTGCGGTTGCATGAATTATATGCGGCGTATCCTCTTCTCTCTTTCTTTCTTGCTCTCTCTGTCACCGAAACGACTCTCGGAATGACTTGCTGAGTCGACTGGCCTGTCGTAATTAGTCCCCGAGCGAGAGAGTGCGGCCGTAGTGTTCATTTTGTCGTTAAACCGTATCTCCTCTCCGCCTGATTATGTACCGTAACGCGCATCGACGAGGTCGCGTCGTCGCGCGGTATCTTTAATTAACCTGCACCTTTCTACCTTCCCTCTACCCCTCCCGAGTAACGAGACCGAATACGCGGGTGGAACAACGAGCGGTGCGGCGATAGAGAAGCGGACGGCTGTATTTGGCCGAGAGGCATACACTCGGGGGACAAGTCGCCGTGCGCGATTTCGCTTTCGACAAGAAGGTATATTACGCCTTGGGTACTACACGCTCTACGCCACGTAGACGACGTAGCTTCATACGCCTCCACGTCAACTTTCCAACGTGCTTATAATGTTATACGAGCCGGCGCCGTGTGCACGAGGACGCCTCCCGTTCGGCGCCACCAACTTCTCGCGCTTATTCCTTATTATCCGGAATTGCGACATTCCTAACGTTTTCCTCCTCTCCCCTTCCCCCCTCATGCGAGAAGTGTACCGCTCCTCATGAGCGCGCCTCTTCGCTCTTCGTTATCGGGGTCGCATTTTTTAGTATAATTTTCGTTCCGCACGTGTGTATATATATAATACATACATATAAATGTGTACCACGCCTAATGTAACGCGTCTCTCTAAGAACTAACTGACAATTGTAGTCACTCTTTAAAGTGCAATTGGTGTATTTTTCGTTGAAACGCTGCACTTGTCCGAGCCGTCAGTTGTAAGTACAGCATTGCAATCAGTAAAATCTCGCTGCGAGAATCGGTTACTAGCAGCTGTTCCTGTTATCGATACATTTTGCGAACACGTACAGCCGTTAATTCCATCGCCACGAAGGCAGAAAGTTAAATTTGGCGCAGCGTGTGACGAATTCTTGCGCCACGGATTTTGCAGTAAAGTCTTGCTTCCACCGATCAAAATCAGTAAGACATGGAACAGAATAGTAAAATGGGAGATTTTCCACTAAAAAAATCTCTAAGTAATCTCAGTGAAATACTTCTTCTGCTAATTTAACTAAAGACATTTTTACTGACGCACTTTAAGAAAATGCGAATCAAGGTATTTCGCAACGTTCCGCATTCCGGTTGATTCGCCTCGACAATTTTCCTTTTTCCTCTCTTTCTTAAATTCCTTTCTTTCTTTTCTCATTTTAAAAAAATTTTTTTTCTCTCATGCTAGTCGCCTGTCCCACTCATCACGCTCTAATCGCGCAACCCGACGACGTAGGTTAAGGTCGCCACGCGGACGACACGGTGACGGCGGCGCCGATCGATACCACTACCGGTCGACTAGTCGTCGATAGTCTTTGAAATTAATGTATTCCAGTGGCTGTCGCGCGGAACGTTTAACGGTTTTTCACATGGAATGTGCGTGAGCGCGCTTTGCCGATGGTGTGCGAGTTGGGCCCGAGCCAGGCTTCCTCCAGGAGGACGAGCCGCGCCTTGTCTCGCCTCGCCTCGCCTCGCCTCGCCTCGCCTCACCCTGTTCCCGCTCCACGCCGCACAGTGTGACCCCGAAGACTTCTTGCCTAGAGAAAAAAAGGAAAAGAACGAAAGATGGAAAAAGGGAGGAGACACACATGACACAAAGTATTTCATTGCCGCCGATCCATTCGCGCGCGCGCGATTCGACGAGAGGAGCTCGGATGCGCGCGGGCCAGACTTTCTCCGCGCTTCAAGCCCGAAAATGGTCAAACGAATCTCTGCATCTCTCCGTGGTCCCGCTCGCGCGCGTTCCCACGTGCCTTATCGAAGAATTTGACTATACCCAACGGTACCTCCTGACATGCGCGCTAATTATGACAGTGCCGGCCATCGAACACGCCGGCGAATATTCCGGAAATGGAAAATGACCGTCGAGATCGGAGAGAGACGTTTAATTGAACGATTCGCGCAGCACGAAGACGCGTCTCTCTCACAGGTGTTTGAAACGTCTCGCGGACACGTTCGCGTTATGGCGAATTCCTCGGCGAGGGGAATCAAGGATCTCGAATTAATGATTACAAGACTCTTGGATTAAAATAAAGAAATGTAACAACCCAGATAGCACAGCGAATTCAAAAAGAATTCAGTGTGTCACCAATTCTGAGTTTACTTTTGGATACAAAAAGAATTCTTTTCACTGAACTGAGCTTTGAAGAATTCTTTTTGCATCTGAAAATGAACTCAGAATTGATGAAATACAACTGAATTCTTTTTGAATTCTTGTTTAATTATCTGTGCTATCTAGGAAGGAACCAAATTCACACAAGTTGAGTTTCAACCATTATTATGGACATCTTTAATGTGGAACTTGCAAAAAGCACAAAGACTAAAAATAAAATTATCCAGATAGACTTTCATAATTATCACGATGCGAGATAATTAATGATGGAGACTTCACTACTTTTCCAATTTATATCATATTTATCAAGCAAACATGTGGTATTTCATTAATTAATAATTATCAATTATAAGATTATCAATGTATGATTAATTCATATTATATATTGTGTGTGTATGGTGCAAATTTAATAAATTTATATTATTCAAGAACGTAAATTTTTCGTTATGCCGATGCATCAACAAACTAAAAATCACACTCAGATATTCATATTACATGACATGTCGTTTTAAACAAATTTTGATAAATTTTTTATTAAAGTAAACTATTTCTATCTCGTCACTCTTATGTGATAAATATAAGCGCCATGTAAACCTTTCATAAGAGATGCGGCCTTTAAAAATTAAGTGTATATCTCAAGAGCCTTTAATATGTATTTCTTTATAAATCGCGACTAAGTTGTTGCGAAATTTACACGCACCTGTCTACTTAAATATAAAGTATTAAGGATTAAGGGTATCTGGAATTTTATAACAAGACATACAGAGGAGGCATCTCGCAGGGGGCGTCGTAATGCAACGGAGGAAGAAGACAATGACGCGCGCAGCGCACTTCTTTCACATTTTCGCAGGTGCCTCCGCTGCTGCTCTCGTGCTCTCTCGAAATTAGCATTATTCGCGAACTCTCGCGAGTAGGTACATAATATACGTCCCGGGTCCCGGGGAACTTTCACTTTGTTCCCGCGATGTTTTTTTCTTTTTATTCTCTCGTCGGCATATCGCGACGCCCGAGAAACGCTTGTTCCCTCCGCGCCTCGGCTACATGGCAGACACGTTGGCGTCCCATGATCTCTCGCTTGCAACGGGCGTGCTAATCCGAAAGTTTCGCCGTCCGGCCTCCGGCTGGCAGGCGGCGGAATCGGGCTCGTATATGTGTACCGTCGCGAACTAAAACGCTAATCCGGATGGTATAGGCCGCGCCGGGTGGCAGCCATGCGCGCTCTTGGTGATGGAACACTTTCCTCTCGTCGACGCCGGCGAGAGTGAACTCGCCCGAGGATCGAGGTCAGGTCAAGGCCCCCACGAAGTGAAGCCTTCGTACCTGGGAGTTCTCGCTCTCCTGCTTGTTCTGCTTCTGCCCCGTGCCGTTTCTCATCTCGTCCTACTGCGTCTGCTTCGTTCGTCCGTCCGTCCGTCCGTTGATTGCTCTGTCGTTGCATTTGCGAGGCGTCTTAAAACCAACATGTACACATAAACAAATATCATCTCCACAGAATGAAGTTGGCAGCTCGAGACAGAGCCAGGAAGCTGTTTGAGGCTATAATCCTCTCTCGTTTTAGCTGTCATAAATATTTATATTTGTGTTGTATGTGTATATGTAGCACAGCTTTACAATAAATGTAGACTCTTGACAACCGCTCTAAGCTAGAATGAGAAAGGGTTAGCCTCAAAACAGCTTCCTCACTCTGCTTCAAATTATTAATGCCAACTTATCCCCTGCTGTAGTAGAGGTATGTGAATATCTGGTTTATGTGTACATGTCGTTGCCTAAAGCTCGATCTACAATCTTTGTAGATCTATTCTCTGCTTCCTGTTTCTTTCTCTTTATCTCTTTCTGTGACCTCAAGCCTTAAGCCAGAAAAAGACAGGGAACAAGAAACAGAGAGCAAAGAGCTCATTGTAGATTAAGAGGCATAAAGTTCGAAGGGAAAAACATTTCAGCCACTGACGAAGAGACACGCATGTTCCATGCATGTTCCGAAATCAGCGACCTTCTTTCTTTCAGCTGCAAAGCGCGAGGAACAAGCGGAACGCGCCTGCAGTCGTGTGCGCATTCGTACATGCGTTATTATGCACCCATCGTTATGTGCATCGTTATGCGGGTTGGTAAAACCGCGGTATCGCGGTCCTGCTTTCCTCCGGGCTGTCATGAGCGTAAAGTAGGATGTCGAAGGCGAGAAAGATGGAGAAAGAGAGAGAGAGAGAGAGAGAGAGAGAAAAAGGCTCGCACCTTGCGTGGAGGCACGCGTGAATGGACGAAACGAAAGTTCTCTCGCCTTTCTTTCTCGCCTGTTTCTCCGCGTTCGCGCTCGCACGTGATTCCGCGGGATTCTCCTCTTATTGCTTAGCGATTAGTCACCCCTCCCTCCCCCTGGCCGTGCCTGACCGCCACTCGAAGGAGTTCACTCGAAAGAGAGATGAGGCGCACCGTTAGGAAACAGCGGCAAGACGGAACACGGAGAACGGGTCTGCACGGATGAATGAACAGTGGCGATCGTCGCGTGGGGTGGCACACCTGCGGCCGCACGGCATCACGAACAATGGGGGACGAGCCTCTCCAGCGGGTTAATAAGCACCTCGTAATAGCAACGATATCGCGGATATACGGGCGCATCCTCCTATGTTCCGGATCGTTCACGCGTCACTGAGGAAAGTAGCGGCATTAGTACTTTCACGCGAATAAATTTGCGCTCGACGTAAACTCGGCGCTAATTCCGGCATGTTGGCCTACTTATGTTTAAGATTGTCTTGGACCCATCTTCAGACGCTGTGCGGATTATTTCATCGGCTATGGAGCGTCTGAACAAGATAATACTAATAACAGATTAATAACAGCGATGGGTGAACGTAAGACGGTCTTAAGTATAAGATAGGATGTATTATTTGAGAATACACACAGAAAAATATATACTGCATTCGAGCAAATATTACTTGCTTCAAGTGCTTCTTAAGTTTATATATCCGCAAGCCTATCATAAGCAAATGAAATTTATTCAAAATACATTCTAAATGCTAATAAGTCTAGTATTTCAATCGAGAATATAAAATTGAAAAAAAAATTTGTTTGCTTGCTCCATAGAGTCGAGCTAGTGTTCCTTTTTATTAAAGTCTCATAATATTTTTGTAGAGAGAATAAATTCTTCTTTTGACAGTGCATGATATATTGAGAAAAAAAATACTTCGAAATTTATTTTGCTGGGATATTTCTTTATATTAGGGAAATTCATTTGTAGGATAAAGTTTTACAGGGAAACCATTTTTTTCAAAATTCACAGAAACTTTGCCTTTGTAAATAAATTTTCAACTATTTTTTTCTCAGTGTAATGAGCTTTTCTGGGATCTTTAATGTGTATATTTGAATAATATTATCAAGAAGATATTCTTTGCTGAAGATAACCGTTATTTAAAAGAAAGAAAATAAATTGATCCCTCGCTTTTCTAAACAGTAGAACGATATTTTCCCGTGTGTGCCCTCGACCTTCCGTCGTTCTGTCGTTTCGCGAAATTTCACGATCGGCGTGTGGCTCCTCAGTCGGAGGCACCGTCGCCGTGGTCGTCGTATCTAACGGCGATCGTGGCGGTATTTAAGGAAGACGAGAAAGGCGGGCGAAGAATTCGGGAAGTCGGTCCATCGAGGCGACTTTCGGAACTTGCACGTAGAAGGGCCCCGGCGGCGTGTCAGGAACGGGACCACCTGGTCAGAAGTGCGTTCTCGGGGATCGGCGAATCTCCGTGTGGCCATAGACGAGGATGGAGAGAGCCGACGGCGCGGGCCAGCGCGGAGAGAGCGACGGAGAGAGAAGACGAAGACACGGACACTACATACTCCGGGGTACCAGAGCGGGCGAAGGGGGCGGACGAAGGGGGACCGGGCATCGACTTTTTCTCTGGCACGGTAGAGAGTGTTAGGCGCACCTTGAAAAGACTCAGCGCGGATGCTGACTGGCCTGATCGGTCTGCTCGGCCTGGTTTACTTCCCGAGCGTATGTCCACCGACTGGTCCTGCGTACACACGGCTCTCTCGAGCATCTTTACACGCTCGGCTACGCACACGACCATCGGCGGACCACGAAGACCGAGACCAAGACGGCGACGACGATGACGACGACGACGACGACGGATGGAGTGAGCGATCGAGCAAGTGCGTAAGGTGGCCGCGCGGACACGTCAGGTTTCGTTGGCGCGTCTCTCGTATGTAGGTGAACGGCCGCCTCCTCTTTCTCTCGCCGTCTCTTCTCGGTGTACCCCGCACCGTCATCTCGTTGCCGCTTCACGCGTCACTCCGTATCCTGCTCCATTTTTCACGGAGAAATCACGGGGGGCAATCGAGACGTGTGTCGTCCACGTCGATTGTCCACAGTCCAGGTGCTGAACGAGCATTTACGGCGTCTTAGACGCGACTTGGTCGTCTCGCGAGCAGAGACCTGTACCTCACGAGGGCCCCCCTTCTGTACCCCGCGGCCACCTACGATTCTCGGCCCGCCACGGTGTCTCTTGTGGAGCCTTACTTTCGATCGAGTCCCGAATCCGCCGGGCCCATCATCAGTCGGTCAGGCTCCAATTCTTTTGCATGCCTGCTGTCCTCTCTCTCCCTCCACCTGTCCCTCTCTCTCTCTCTTTTTCTCTCTCGTTCACTCGCTCGCTCGCTCACTTGCTACATCTCGTGTTACCCCCGCCTGCCGCCGCGTTTTCTCTCGCCCGGCCGATCTACGATTATAGCGTATCGACGCGATTTCCGTTAGTTTCACCCGAATTTTAAGCGTCTCTCCGCCAGGCGGAATTCCGAGGCGCACACGCTGCTGTATCGTACGAGATCGTAACTGCATTAGCTTGCTGCGAGGCGCGAAGGAGGTGTCTCCCATTCACGGGACGCAGAATGGGAGATCGAGTGGTGGGTCGGGAATAATGTGCGCGCACGCGCTAGTCGTACGATGTGTAACTCTGTCTTAATTTATTTACGTATTTATAAATTAAATATACATGTCGTGCGTGGCGGCGAGCGCGTCGCGGCTACGCGTGGAAACAATAAATAACGGGAGCGATCCGTGGACACGGGCGAGTCTCTCGTGCGTGCGATATGATCTGGACGTGGATTCAGCTGGAGAGAGAAAGAGAGAGACAGACACAGAGAGAGAGAGAGAGAGAGAAAGGGAGAGGAAGAGAAGGAGTGAGAGGAAAGAGTTAGGGAGAGAGAAGGAAATTATTCACGAGATGAGAATAAATAAGAGTTAGACGAGAGGAGAGAGCGAGAGAGCGCGAGAGGGTGAAAAGAGAACTCTCCGCGAGAAAGGGAAGAGCGATGAGACCAAGGTGATGCCACGATGACGTCCGCAAATTTTCGTTTTCCTAGGTTGACGGTGGTTTGTACGCGGAGTAGGCCAGCTCGTGTCCCGATCTCGCCCATCCGCTCGAGCCGTGTCCTCCTCCGACTTGGACGACCTCGTGGCCGTGGTCGTGGCCGCCCGACACCAGCTTCTTCAGTCCGATGATGGAGGCAAGCACCAAAGCGAGCTTGCTCACTATCAGCGCTTTGCCGGCCAACAACGCAAGAGCGCCGAGCGCCAGCGGTACTAATGTACCGCCAATTAACAGAGGAATGGCCAAGAGGCCGCCCATCTTGTTCTTTTTCTTACGACCTGAAAAGAATAACGCGATTATGGACTTATCCAACCGGGAAAACGTTCGAGGAGAGAGATAAAACGACCGATTTAATGATTATAAGGCTCCTGAATTAAGCTCCAAATTACACGAACTAACAAGAGCAAAGATCTAGTTTGCATGTATTTACAATAAATTATACAAGCAGGTACTAATTAATTAACCTCAAGCAACTTCTGCGATTATAATCTCGACTGGAGATGACCACAATAAATGACCGAGACGTTCATTTGAAATTAACTGACCTACTCGTAGAATTCATCGTAAATATACGCAAATTAGATCAGCAATTTGGCTTTCGCCATTCGTTGGTTTGTAGAATTTTGAAACAATTTGAGACGAGTCCCCAGCTTGTGAGGGACAGTTTTAATGTTTCAACCGATATTCAACAGCCGATATCGAGCATTTATTCAAGCGTTTCGCCCGTTATCAAGCAATATCTCCGTTACGACCGTCTTTCTTTCTTCCTATCGCGTTCAGGTTCTCTTACCTTCTTCCGTGAAACTGCGTTGAAGCTCCTCGACGTTCGGCAACTTCAGCTTCAGCGTATGGCTCTGGAAGAACTTGACGATCCTGTCGAAGATCATACCGTTGAGAGCGTCTTCCTTGTCGTCTAACGCGCGTGGCAAACCGGCTTCGATTTCCTGCGGAGTCTTCTCCAGCTCAGACTCGTTAGTGGCCGGCTCGTCTTGCACCAGAGTGACACCTTCGGCCAGATTCAACTGCGTGCTGCGGGAGATCCTGTCCATGGCCGAGACGAGCTTCAGCTTCAGACAAGGGCTTAGTTCCGCGCCGGAGCACTCCTTGTACACCTGATAGACGTAGCGCAGGTCGCCAAACACACCGTTGTTGCTCGACCTCGCGGTTTGTTGTTGCTGCTCGTCGATGGAGTTGGACGCGGGGTTCGTCTCGGCGGATCTCGCCGCGGCTGTTGCCAACAGCAGGGCCAGACACACACAGTGGCGCGCAAACTGCCTCATTTTTTGTGCTTGGGAGGTGGGTCACCTGTGAAAGAAAGAGAGATATTACTCGTGGGTGAAGCTTAGAAAAAGAAAAAATTGGATTTGCGAGGCACAGTAAAAATGACAGGTGTGTATGTTTTGGCAATTTCTTATTAAAAGTTACTCAAATCTGTAACGATGTATTTTATCTTTCCAATATGAAAACTGAATAAAAGCAAGAAAGGAGTAATCAACGTTTCTGTCCTTCATATTACGCATTTTTTCAAAACTCTGTCATTTTAACCGTTCTGGTAGAAGGTCGTTGATCGTCGGTAGTTCTAGTATCAAGCTATAATAATACTCGATCACTGAGAAGAGGGAAGGGATACAATGGCCAATGAGAGCCATGCGGGCTGATGGTCGCGATCAATGATTCCTTGCGGCCGGAAAATACGAAAGAAATGTCGCACTTCTAACGAACTGCCACGAGTTACGCGACGTAACGCGACCTCGCGAGGCGCAATCTCCAGAATCTCCACGGAAATCCCCCCGAGGGTCGTCCGCGACACTTGGACGTCGTCTCTTCGAGTCGAACAGAATACGCGATATGAAAACGCGTTCTGCGGCGCGTCACCGCAGCGAGCGAGCGATCGGTCAGTGCGAGCTCTTCTTCACTCGAGACGAAAACGCGAGATCCGGTCGCGACACGAAGCACTGTATACCTTCCGTGCAATTTCGATACGCGGACGCCTCTCTCAGGGGGCTTCGCTTCTCTCTCGAATACTGTGTCTCTCCAGCAGGTGAGACGCGCGCTCTCAAACGTACGCGGCCCGGTGTGACTAGCGCGCGACTGTGCGACTCCCAGATTTAGATTTCGACACGGTGCGTAACGCGCGAGATACGCGTGTATATACCTGAGAACACTCTAAGTAGACTGTACGTAACGGAAGCCCTGCCCTAGCTCTATATATCTGGCCAGGTATACCTCCGTACCGGGCGATATTCCCCCTCCCGCTCGCGGATGACGACGTTGTACACCACCATTGCGCGACCATTTTCATAGCCGAGCATGATTTGAGAGCAGTTGGGCTTGTGCCTACTAGACAACCACCCGGGGAAGACGAGAGTAGAGAGCAGAATTCCTGCGGAACGCTCGATGATCACGGCTCTCCCCTCGCGGATTCATGCCTCCCACCTCCGGGTCGCGCGAGCTGGACGCGAGCGATTCCGCGCCGCCGCCACCGTCGCCGTCGCGCGGTTTAGCCGCCGCTCTTTCACACGACCGGGCCTTCCTCCACGTCATAGTAGTCGCGCGGTGTAGTCGTGCCTGCTGCTCTCTCGTCTCGTGCTCTCCTCATTGTCCCGGCCTGTCAAATTCGATCTAACCGCATTTCGGTCCGTGCCGTGCCGTTCCTTTTACGCGCGGGCGGCTTTCGCACCGCCTACGCGCCGATGGCCGACGCGCTTCGTCGCTCTGGCAACCGCTGCTCGCCGACCCGCTCGGCTCTAATCTCTCGGCGACCTGCTCTGCTTCGTCGGCACTCGAAATAAGATTGAAAATGAAAGGGGTGCGATAATCCGTCAACGCGCGACAGACGGCCGCACCCTGACATGTCACGTGTCACGAGAGGCGTAGAAAGCGTCTCACAGCGTTCACCTAGCCGCCGATATATTTGATAACAGGAAGCGCAATAAAATGTTAAGTGTGTTATTGGCACGATCGAGTGTGCCCACGGACTATCCTCGTCGCGTTTACGATACCATAAAGTAGTTGGTTCGTTAAATTGAATTACTGAACGGCGAGCTGATTTTTAGCGTTCTCTTCGCAAGTGTAATGCCTCCGTCATTTCTCGCATCACGATGCAGGAACTTCATCGTGTCTCACATAAGTTGATGGAAATTTCATAATAAAATGCTAATTTTTTAAGATAATATGCTAAATTGTATCAAGTTGGTGCAAAAGAGTATTTGCTAAGTATAAAATAGAAAAATAGAAGATGAAGTTATTCAATTTCAAGCGCCTCATAATTTTCACGAATAACACAAACGAATATTGATTTAATACCCAAATTTCCCTGATAGACAGACGTGTATGTAAATATGGCAGCAGCTTTATTTATTGATTTGCAAAGATTATATGTCACTGATAAATGGTTCATATGATACTCATATTTATCAAATAGAATGCCAAAGTAGAATTACAAAAAGAATGTGAAAGAATTTATTATAAGTTGCTCCAAACAATGTCACGAGAAATGTAACGTGAAAATCTGAGTGCAATTTTTAACAAATCTGTTACTGCATCAAAATAATGAAAAAAATTACATCGTTGTAGAGTGCGGCCAAGATGCTCCTTAATCTCTTCCTATTCGATTTCCTAATTAATTTTGTTGTAAAAGGAAAGATAATCGAGTAGATTACAAAGATATAAGTTTCAAATATAGATTACAAACATATAAATTGTACGCTTTAACTGTTTCCAAGAAAATAGGCTCCAAAAGTTTCAACAGCCTGACAAATGACGCCATATAAAAATTAAAGAATGCAATTTATTAAATAAAATATCTTTATACATAAAGTATTATTTTTGCATCAAGAGTCAAGTTTGCATCACTCAAGTTCTGATTGGGAATGACTTGAATCTTTTAGAGCCTTTTCTTTTCTTGAAAACAGTACAAAAGGATACACTTTGAAGCTCATATATTTGTAATCTACTCGTAAGTTTATTTTTGGTTTTATAATAAAACTCGAATACGAAAAAATTCAGGTGTTGAACTTATGGCTATTTGGCCGCACTCTTTAAGATTAATTCATTACAACATATTTGCTTCATAAATACACGAGAGAAAAGATTTCACTGCCGCAGCTATAATCATGGTTTGCTGGAAATATATTTGTTGCTGTAACTAAAAAAAAGTTGTTGCTAAAACTTTTGCTACTGTTGCCACTACTTTGGCTTTACAGCTAAATGTATGTTTACTGGTATATAGGCCTAGCTGTATTTTTAGGTATTCATACAACAACATTACATATTTAGCTACCACACACAGACTCTTGCTGCACCCGCTAACTCCTTTCTTTTTGCGTGTAAAAAGAAAAGATTGTAAACTTTCCGTCATCGTGATAATCATGAAAGTCTGAGGTCCTACCAAAATTTCGTAGAAAAATGACAACCCAGACAACATAATGTCTAAATTCGGGACATAAGGCGTCTTAAAGATTATCTTTAAGACGTCTCATGTCCCGATTTTAGACACTATGTTGTCTGAGAAGTCTTTTGCGCCAACCTGATTCACGGTATTTTAGAGTACACGACACTTAGAATATGCATGGATCTCTCTGGACGCGCTGCTTGGAAGTGTCGCAAGGAGAAGCGCTTGTCCGAGCGTCAGCGGGAACAGCCGCCACGATCCGGAACAGGGGGGAACCCTTAGCGGGGCTGCGGCGTATGCTGCACGATCGGATAAGACTGCGCTTCTCATTACCTCCCCCGAGCTGCGTGCGTACAGTTATGCCGCTGACACTGAAATCCGCGGGACTCAGGCCGCGCGACGCTAGCCTCAGCTATTAAATCAATGTGACAATGTACGTTCCACTTCTCAATGGCGGATCGAACAAATGTCTGTAGCCCGGCTGGCTGGCTGGCTGGCTGCCTTTACGCGCCAACGTAATCGTGCCATCGAAAAAGAGAAACGATGAATCGGCGAATTAACATGTACCGTTACGCGTTAGGCACCATTTCTTCCCGTCCGCCGATTAATCATCTAATTCACGTGACGCTCTCCCGTCGGGGAGAACTGCGTGCTGGCGCGCACAGTTGTCCCTCGGCCTGCGCATCCTTGACTCCTCATGCCCTGCCTGGCCGATTCGCGAGATTCGCGAGACGTGGCGTCGCGAAACTAGGTCGCGCCAAGTGAAAACGCATCGCATGCAGATAGTGACGGCGCTTAGGCCGTTTTTCCCGGACGGAAGGAACAAACGGATGTTCGCGCGCGACGCGTGAAACAGAAGTATCCTTCCGACCGATTCGTTCTCGCGAACGCACGGCGAGAGGAGAGGCAAACCAAAAGGAAAAAAGGGAAGAAAAATGTCGGCTCGATCGCGTGTCCCTTCGCCTTCGTTGACACCGCGCTTTGCGGCTACCGGACGCGCGCGACCGACGATTTCATTAAGCCGCACGCGAGCGCGCAAGAAAGCCTCACGACCGGCTAACGGAGACGCAGAAGAGAGGGAAGAGACGCGCTTCTCTTCTGGGTCCTCTCGTCGCGGCTCGCCGGTTCCCCGCCTATCGTCGCCGCGCGAACGGCTACGCGACATGCGCTGCCGGAACTTACCTGCATAAAGTCGCGTTACCGATTTCTCGTGTATACGTGCCGTGAAAATGATCCCCCTTCCCCTCCCTCCTCCTCTGCGCCTCTTCTCGTCTCGACGGCGAGGCACGGCACGGCACGGCGAAAGCGACGGATCTCACAGCGCGAGACACCGTCGTCTTCTCCGTCGCCGTTATCGTCGTCTCGTCTCGTCGTCTCGTCTCATGACGAAGCGCGAGCTAATAATCGCGTACCGGCTCCGGCCGGGACGTCCGGTGTTTCCGGTTCGCGGGGCCGCGCGATCCTCAATTCCATTTGGTAGCGACCGTTTGGCCGTACGGTGGTTTCCTCCGCTTCCCCGATACGCGTGGCTTCTCGCGCGGCCAATGAAACTGTCGTTACTCGTGCCCCCTCGTTCTTCCCCTGCGGCGGGGCGAGAGGAGAAGGTGAGCTGAGAGGCGGAAGGAGCGACGTCGGCCGCGGTATGCAGGTTAACCCAGTCGCGCATACCTCGCCGGCTGCCGCTCGCGTTGCTCGCAGGACGATCGGCCAGGACGCGAGAGGCATCGTCGCCGCGAGCGCCCTCGCCGTCGATCGCGTCGCCCTCCATACGTGTCGCGGAACCGCGTGTCTACGGAGGACCCGGGGGGAGACTTCTTACGCCGGATTTACGAGCGCTTGATAATTGCACCGTGCCCGTGCACGCGGCCGTGAGGCCAATAGTAAGCCGGGTTAGTGGCCACTTACGGTATGGAAATGGATATACTCGATATTAACGCGGCTCTCGCGATACTCGCGGCCTGGAACTTAACGGTATCCCTCTGCCTCTCTCTCTCTCTCTCTCTCTCTCTGTTTTTCTCTCGCCGCGCTGTTTCGTGCGAATTCATCTCGCTTCTTCTTCTTCTTCTTTTTCTTGTCTCGTTCCTTTTACGCGACATTAATTCACCTGCTCGAGGCAATTTTCTCGCGTCTGGGGTCTCGCGGGGATCAACTCACCTACCTACCATCGCGCTTACCCGACAATCGGCAACCGCGGCTGATGCCGAATGATAATCTCTGGCGATCTCAAGACGACTGGGTCGCTACACGGGATCCTCCGAATGTGCCCGATAATAAGGACGATAAAGCGACGCAACGGAGCGAGAAGAGCGTAGCGAGAGGAGCGGAGCGTGAAGAGCGGAGCGGTAATTTCAACGCTTGTGCAGGAAGTGTTGCCGCCGATCGCCCGCGTATACCTTACGCGGTCGCAATCCGCGCACACCTCGACTACTTTCGCCCGCGCCCGTGAACTTCGGCCTATCCTCCATTCGCTCATGTGGTATGTGGTACAGCGGCGCATCCGGTCGGGCGCGATCGGGCCGTTTGCTGCTCGACGGGCCGTATTTCATGGCCGCGCGTTACGCCCCGTGACCACGAGTGCAAGTGTATCGTATAAATAGAAGCGCTCGGTCACGGCGGATTCTCGCCCTCTCTCTCTCCCCTCTTTCCCGATCTCTATCAACGCAGGTTGACGCTGCAGCGTCTTTCTTTCTCTGTTCCTTTCCTTCTTTCTGGGACAATACGGAGGTGCATCTCTCTCTTTCTCTCTCTGTTTTTTGTCGTTCTTTTATTATAAAAAAAAAAAATAAAAAAGACAAAAGAAGAACACACAGCAGGTGTCATGTAGTGGAAGCACACAGTCAAACGGTCAAATAAATATTAATAGTAATAAGATATACAACGAGATAATAAATAACGAGCTCGCGTAAATCTACACACATATATAAAACAATGAGCATTTCCCAGAGGTACTGGTGACTGGCCGTAGGATGAGCCGACCGTTGCGCAGGATAGAGCAAGTAGGGGAAGAGGAAGTGAGAGAGACAGAGGAATGAAGAGGGACGTAAAGGGAAATGACAATAAGCGCTGAAAGAAGAGGGACACGCGGAGGTTTCGCGCGCCACGATTTCGGAGAGTCACGTGTCGTCGGGGAACTGTCGAGGACGAGAACAGGGAGTCTAGTGGTAGCAGTAGCGGTAGCAGTAGCAGTAGCAGTAACAGTAGCAGTATAGTCGTAATAGTTGTAGATGGAAGAGATATTGCACATTGCTGCGACACAGGTGGAGGAGGACAGAAGACAGCGGGAAGGATCAGGATAACGAGGAGACGTGGAAGCAGATGCGAGCGAGATAGGACGAAGGAGATGAAGAAGAAAGAGAAAAGATAACGAGGGGTTGCAGGATAAAGACGCAGGAGGAAGCGACGGGCATGACGCGAGGCGAGAGGTTCCGCGGTGGTGGCGATTAGGCCTGCGTCTGCGGCTGATGGGCGCGGTAGGCGATCTCGTGGGCGTCCTGAGGCAGACTCCTGGCCCAGCCGTGTCCGCTGCCGCCGGAGTAGCCGCCGTAGTCGCCGCCGCCGCCGCCGCCACCACCGCCGCCGAAGCCGCCGTGGCCGTCGTCGTGGCTGACGACGTGGCTGCTGCTGTGATGCGGGTGCGACACCACTTCGTAGGTCACGTGCTTCTGGTGCGAGCCGAGCAGCTTCTTCAGCCCGATGATGGCCGAGATCACGAGGGCGATCTTGCCCACGAGCAACGCCTTGCCGGCTATCATCGCGATCGCGCCCAGCGCGAGCGGCAGCAGCGCGGCCGCCTTCAGGGCCATTGCCATCATCAACGGTCCCAGGATCTTTTGCGCCTTCTCTGTAACGTTTCAAATGACCGCGCGTTTTAGCGTGATGTATCGGTGTGGGCCGATTCTATGTGACGAGCGTCCATCATTTTTTCAACAAGATATTTATATTTGGTAGGTACATAACTCTGAGAAAAAAGATTTGAATTTGTTTGCGGGACATAAGGTTTTTATATATTCCTCCGTGAACAAACCTTATATTCCCTGCAAATCAATTTCCAAATATTTTCTCTCGATACACTAATGAAAGATATTTATGCTTGTACTAAAAGATATTTTCACACGAAGAAAAGATGTCTTTGAATGAGAGAATGTACATTTTGAAAAGCGTACACTGCTGAAAATTTCGTGCTGAATTTAACGCATATTTTCATATGTCCTGATTTATCCACTTTAATTTCTGTGTTAATTTAACACAAAACAAAAACGTAGTAGCACGAATAACACAACTTATCTGCACACTTTAATAAAATATGTCACCAAGAATTCACACATTTACACATAGGTTGTATTTTAACACTTGAAAATGATGAATATATGAACTCAATGCTGTGAACAGTCGAGATAACACAACGACAATATGTTCAAGTAATTCACGGATATGTTACAAAATTAACACGAAAGTTTCTGCGTGAGTCAATGTCAACGCAAAATGTACGTGTAGTTTCTTGTGAGAGCAATTATTTATTCTGTTTAAATGAAAGAATTTAAATTCAAGTAGAAATATTTCATTAGTACTCTCCGAATAAATATTTTTATTCTTTAGATGACTTTTCTCCCAGTATAGATATATTTCCTTCTCTTTTTTCTTCTATAAAGTTATATCATTTAATTAAATCTATTCTTCTTTAAAGCACATTCTGATAATTACTTCAAATCATCCCACATTTTAGCGTCTCATCAATATGGGACGATTTTAGGCGATAGATGCTTGTTTCTTCAAGCATCGGCATTTATCAGCAATATTTTTTTCTAAGACGTTTTGGGTTATTATTTTTTTCCAAGTCTATTCAGGTCCGCGTCAGAGGATTTGTCTGGATTTCGAACGATCGCTCGTTTGAGCAACACATCGACACGGGGCGGCTCCTTTCTTCAGGCACGTCACGGGCTTTGCTTTCATTTTTTTTCTTTAAGGTCTTGGGATAATTATTATGTCAGAACTTGTCGACTTGCATGGAAACGTGGGTTCCGTTCCGCTTGTACTTTGAAGAACACTGTTGTTACTCTCTTTTCGCGCTTCTGGGGAGAACGGGAGTCCGAGAGCACTCCGTGAGATGCAGTATAATAGGCAGTAGACTGAATACACGTTTTCACTCCTTCATGCCAATTACCTTATTACGAGGCGTGTCATTAAAGATATACCCGTTTTCGCGGGGCGCGAGCGGAGAATAACAAATGGCGTGTCGGTGACTAGTTTGTGCCAGAAATGTATACCTGCTCCGCGCGCTTATTCATACGCCTCTCCCCTCGTGCATTTACATAACTCGATAAAGGTATCAATCTCGTATCGCACGCGTATAATCAAAATGAGAAACCGTTACGGCACGACTCTCTCGATTGAGAAGTCGGGATAACGCTACTTGTTGTGCGGTGCCAACGAATTATGAATGACTCGTGCGACACTGCGACGTGACCAATGCTTCAGCAGGAGGCGGAACAACCCGCGAAATATTTCGCGACTGAGACGTTGTGACACGCGGCGACGGAGTCGCCTGCGCGCTCGTGCAATTTTGAACGAATTTTAAAAAAGAAGAGAGGAAAGCTGATCATCATTACCCGTCCTCGCACGTTGATATCAATCATCGGGCAACGTGCAATTTGCGAGCGGACGAGCGCGAACGCCGAGACACGTACACGCGTACACACCGAATGATCGATTGCGCATCATCGTGGGCGTAATGAAGGTCCTCCGTAAATCATCGCGCGCGCAACGCATCGCGAGACGCGAAGTACCAACATTTAGTATACCAAGTGGAATAGTCGAAGATCAAGGCGAAGTACCAGCAGCATGGAAAGTATGTCAAAAATCTTGCGCGGCGCGGAATCCCGCGTCTCTCCCCGTCTTCCTCCCTATCGCTATCTCTCTTTCTCCCCCTCTCCCTATCTCTCTGTGTTTCTCTCTCTCTCTCTCTTTTGCTATCTCTTTCTCTCTCGAGCTTTCGGTATATCGCCAGCGATCTCCTCCTGATCCTCCTCTGCCGAGGAGGAGGTTCAAGGGGAAGCGGAACCAGTTCCTCAGTGGGTCAACGTCTGCGGCCGGTATCGGCTTCCTCCTCGTCGTCGTCGTCGTCGTCGTCGTCATCATCGCTGTTCACACGCCGAGAACTCCCGTACCGCAGCTGACGTTGGCCCTGATGAACCGTGATTATCTCGTCGCGGCATGCGAAAAGTCCGTTTCTCTTTTCTTTTCCTATATCACACGTCCGCATGACTCACATGAATTTTTCCACCCAGAGGTCAAGAGCGCGTTTCAATGGACTTACAATGGTAAAAGAAAAGAACCAGTGCTATCGTTACGTATATAAGTCGTGTGCAACACAAACATGATAACACGGGTAAAATATGATGATGCGGGCAACGTGAGGTCGGCGCAAAAGGTCTGTTTGTCAAATGAAATAGAAAATTACACAATTTTGAAGGAATTCGTAATCTTGAACTTGATATTTTGAACTTCAAATCGATTGATAAAATAAGTAATATCTATATCTTCTTTTAACATTTAACAAGGACTTTCCATTTTCTTGTTGTTGTTATAACTATAGCCGTGAAACTATGTCCATTGACCATCCATTTTCTTGTGAATATTCAAACTTTCTATGAGAATTTAATAGAAAGACAACGAATATTTTGTATCGATCTAACATGTTACAATCTCATATGTAATCAATTGTAAAGTATATCTCATAATCATAACTTTACAGTATACATTGTATTTGGTTTGCCAATTTTAACGCGATATTATTAAATAGCGTTCATTTGCAGATTAACAAGTCATGCGGAAACGTGATGGAAAAATCTGAGAGAATATATCGCGCAAATATTTATGAATACAATAAACAATCTCTATTTTTTTTCAACATTTCACACACAACGAGCACTTCCTATTTTCTTTTTAATATACAATTTTCTACAAGAATTTAACATTAATATTTAATAACATTATTTTAACCAGTGTTTATTCGTATATCAATAAACCATGCGGATACGTAATGAAAAATTTTGAAAGGAATATATTGTTTACATAATTTTTACGAATAAAATGAGCAATGGGGATTTTCTATTTTTTTTTTTTATATTGAAACTCTTACCAAAATTTAATAGAAAGATTATGAATGTTTCGTATCAAGCCAACATTGCAGTTTGATGCAATCAAATGTACAGTATATCTCATAGCCATAATAAGTTCTCATTGAACTATAAAATTATGGTTATAAATACTCATTGTACTTCGTCAATTTTATCGCCATATTATTAAGTAGTATTTATTTGCAAATTCATAAGCCATGCGAAAACGTGACAGAAAAATCTGAGAGAAATGCTTCGTAGAGAGTTGATGCAACTTTTACGAATATAATGAACAAAAATCAAAACATCTGTTTTGTATGTTTTGTCAATGGTAAACTTTGACAGGAATATATCGCGTGTTTACGTAATTTTTACGAATAGAATGAATAACATTAACCTTGTATTTTTGTTTAAATATCTCTACTGTTTTTTAAACAGTTCTCAAGGAGAACTTTCCATTTTCAAACTCCCTACGAAAATTTAATAATCAATAAGCTATGCGGAGACGTAACGGAAAAGTCTGCGAGAAACATATCGCGGGTTTATGTAAATCACGTTCGGTTGGCGTAATAGCCCGGCAAGCTTGACGAAGGATTACTCGATTATTGCGCTAGTTTCGCTTTCGTGGCGAATTCGTCTATTTGGCGAGCGCTAGCGGCCGTGAGGGAGTTCCCGTGGGGGGGAATAACGAACGCGATAAAACGTAATTGGATGTCTGGCGGTACTTCGCAACCGGTTCCGTGTTATAATTAAGCACATCCGAAGCTTGAGCCGCCTCCGTCCGCGCGTCTAGAGACCGGAATTCGTAATATACTCACTTTTCTTGCCGCGACTCTCCACGGCGTTGTCGCTGAAGTCCTCGAAGCTGCGCCCAGCGGACTCGATTGCCCCCAGAATGTCGCTGCCCTTCAAGTCAACCTTAACCGAGTGCGTCCTCAGGAACCTGCCGAGGCGGTCGAACAGAAGCGTATCTAGGTCGCTGGATTCGATAGATCTGCCAAAAGACATGAATAATCAGTGCAACGCACTCCTGCGCGGCCGCGAAGTGGATCGCGCGAACTCGAGCTTCCCGTCGAACCTCGACTGCTGGCCGATTCTGTCAACCGAGCTGTCCACGACCGCGATTCGTTCGACTCGAGTCGAGCGTTTGCTTCCCTCCCGAAGCCGAAGTTCGACGTGAGTTCCCGCAGGCTCTCGCGGTCTCACGGGGCTCGCACAAGGTGTCCCGAACAACAACCGACCTGGGCGCACCCTCCTCGGCGTTGGACGTCTTGACGACGGTGATGCCCTCGGACAGCGTGATGTCCTCCTTGTCCGCCAACATCTTGTCCACGTAGGTGAATACTTTGTACTTGATGCAGCTGATGGACTCCTTCTTCAGACAGTCGGCGTATATGGTCGCCATAAGGTCGTTCTCACTTCCGCTCTTGTCGTTGGTCGGCAACGCCAGGCTCACGGCGGCTAACGCCGCCGCCGTCGACACCCACAGTAACGTCGCGAGATGCATGGCCGTACGTGAAACTCCGCCGCGCTCTGATCGTGTGTGAACGACGAGACAGTCCTCGTATATCCTGCTGCTGCTGCTGCCGCGCGAGCCGCGTGCGCTTGATCGTTCTCCTCGAACTCCTCTCTCGCTCTCGGTGCCCTCGGTGCGGCAGACGCGCCAACGGTACGATCCAAGGTCTACGTACGCCGGGATTCGCCGATGCTGCCTCGTGTGTTACATCTAAAAGAGGTTGCTTTGCTTTTATACCGAAGTATCGCACGAGGGGAGCCCCCATGGACTCTCGGTGCCACCGAGGGTCCGCGTCGCACGCTCTCTCGTATCCCTCCTTTCGCTGCTCCTCTCTCGTTACCCCCCACCCCTTTCTCTCTCTTGCTCCGTCGAGTGTATCGGGTACCGGCAGGATACCTCCCCACTGGTTGCTTTCTTCCTCCCCTTTCAGCAGCCTCCACTGCCTGCTCTCGCTTCTTCTCGCTTCCTGTCTCTCTCCCCCCTCCCTCTCCCTCTCTCGCTCATCAGCCCGATATCATTTCGGCAAGGTAAAAATCGCATCGGCTGTGCGCGGAAAAACAGGAGGAACGCCGATGGCCGGCCGAGGAGAGGTGGAGAGGGGCAGACTGAAGTGCGTACAGAAGGACGAGAGCCCGTATGAACACGTCCGCGAGATCCTCCAAGAGGATTTTCAAGAAAGATCGAGATAGAGATAGAGAGAATTAACATATACTCTCCAATTACGCACACTCCAGTTCGTTTGGCCCGCCGCACATACATACC
Source organism: Odontomachus brunneus (assembly GCF_010583005.1). Classification (NCBI taxonomy): domain Eukaryota; kingdom Metazoa; phylum Arthropoda; class Insecta; order Hymenoptera; family Formicidae; genus Odontomachus; species Odontomachus brunneus. The sequence continues at coordinate 545,788 of NW_022639460.1, read as the reverse complement.
TCTCTTCCTCCGCTTACTCTCTTCCTCAGCCCCGGCGTCCAGCTACGCGTATTCTCACGCTACGGACCTACTTCGAGTCGCATTAAGAACCGTCGATAGAAGGGGAGAGCCTCCCCGCCTGGGGACGCGACCGGGGCGATCGGAACCAGATTCGATGAGGGAAACCCACGGTCTCTCCGGGGGAAACTCATGGGCATCCAGGACGACGGAAAAAGTATACGTATGATTTGCCGCACCACTTCACCTGGCCACTCGACCGCCCGCCTATGATTATCGCGAGAGTGTTGCGGCGACTCAAATGACCATCGCGCGTGCACGGGGCAGGGGGGAGGAGCGACGTGAGCCCACAGCTTTGTGTGTGCGCGTGCCCTAATGACGTTGATTCGAGACGCCTAATCAAGGAATGCCGAAGTCGACCGCGAAGATTCCTCCACGACTGTTGCATTGTGTATACGCATGTGTGTGTGCGCGCGCGTGTGTGTGTGTGTGTGCGCGCGGTACTCGCGGTGTGCAATTCACCGAACACGAAATTCTAGGGCTCGCGCCGGTAGCCAGCGAGTCACCAGTCGCTCCGATACCTCTCTCCTCTTCGTTTATTCAAATAAGCGGCGGCAGAAGCGCGCCGACCGCTCCAGATACCGGGCTCAACGAGGTCGTGCAATTTTCGATAGGCGCCCGCGTTAACCGAAGAAGGATCCAGCGTCGGCGGATGCGATTACAAACTCCATTAGCGACGGCTCATGTGTGCGTGTACGTGTGTGTGTGTTTGCGCACGACGTGTGTACACGCGTGTGTGTTTGTGCTGCGCGTGACTCATGGTCTTACCAGTTCGGCTTGATTAATTCTTTACTCTAAGTAGCACAATGTAGCGCGTGTAGTCTAGATGCTGTTGAGCCACTTACGGTAAACTGCAATTATTTTCATTCCTCCGCGTTACTTTCCTGCCTGCAATGCTGTCATGAAGTCATGCAGAAGTACGATGGACACATTATCTCGCGCTGCGGCTTCTTACTATTCGGGAATCGATTCGGGAATCGATCGGGAGGGACACGGTGGGCGCGCTGCAGGGAGGAAAGCGCGCAACCACCCATCAGCGTACTGTCGGTCGCTCATAGTCTCGTTGCGACGGCGGCCAATCGTCGCGGACGACGACGCGGTGTGATCTCCGAAAAATTCATCGGCGGATATGACGAACTCGAGATATTATCCCTGGAACGAGGTCGCTCACCTATTTATAACTGGGTCGAGAGTTGGGCGATCGTTTTCGTCTCGCTCTCTCACTCCTTCTCTCTTTCCCTCCCAGGGTCTCTCTCGCCAGCCTCTACTCTCTGTGTGTATCTATCCCTCTTTCTTTCTCTCTTCCTCTCGCTTCTTCCCACGGTAACGACGTTCTCGATCCCGACTTCTCTCGGAGATCAAGATCCCCCAGTACGCGAGAGCGAATGTCGCCTTGAGCGAAATCACACACCTGACGCGCGGCCTGTTGAACCCAGCGGGTCCTTTCAAGCCTCGCCAGCGACGCGAGAACAAAGTGCCGAGAGCGCCAAGTGACGTACGTACGCGCGCGCGCGCGCGCATACACCCTCAACAAAAGCGAACGTCTCGCGCGTGCGCGCACGCATCTTAGCACATAAATAACCAGGGACCTATTCCAGACGCGCGTCGAACACTGAGGCCCGTATCAATAATCGCCACTTGACACTTGTCCCACGTGAAATCAGAACGATCTGAATTTTGAATTAAGTTTGGGCTTTTTACTCAAATCAAGTGATATATATATATGTGTGTGTGTGTGTGTGTGACATTTTACATCTCTAATCGCGACTCAGCTGAAAATGTTCAAAATAGCGCAAATCTGCTTACGGATTTTGATTTTATTGCGTTGGTATCTCATACCTGAAGTTTTACTATATTTGACTCTGAAAAAAAAAATTGGTTTAAAAGTATTGATTTTCAATAAAGTTATTATAATTCAAAGCTGTCCCGGTTTGACAAACCCAAATTGTACTATACACGCCTCAAAATCAAATTGTCATTTGAAATTTGTCTCATATGAGATGTTCAGATTTTTATTCACACAGAGTTAGATCCAAGTTTTTCAGTTTTGAATTATATGATATAAGTAATATCTATATATTGTCTGATATATATAATTTATATTATATTGAAAAACTCTAAATTTAAATTTAAGTATCTCAGTTGAGGCGAATTTCAAATAACTAACTCAATATGGGTTTACATTCAAATTTGAGTATCCTATTTGAGATGAGTTTCAAACAACGACTATTAACACGCGTTTAAATGCCTTCTTGATTTTCTCAAGCTGAAATAACGTTACACATGACGTTCGTGAAAAACAGAACGTGGAATGAAACAGGCATACTTAACGTTAGCTATGTCTCTAGAATAGGGTCCTTGGGCGAGCGAATGGTGATTTCCGTTCTCATTATCATTTATTCTGATTGTCTCGAGTGATTAACATTATCTCTGAAGAAGCCGTCCGGCCTGACGCTTCTTTATCCACTGTGTGGAAATCGCGCTCGATCTAGACATGAGCGAGCCGGACGGATATATTCAAATGATCAGCTTTCACATTTGACCGTTGTAAAGGCTGATACGTTAGATAACACTTGTAAATCCCGCGGATATCGACAGTGAGCTGCTGAATTGATTATCACGAATAGGCTATATTAAGATGCCTCATTAGAATGCGGGTCGTCTGTGGTTCGCGCTAAATCGCGTCAAGAAAGTCGCTCAAAACGTGGCGATGAATCTCGCCGAAGGTTCCTGGGCGGAAGGAGATCGCTGTAATCGCGATGCTGGAACATCACCGGCGAGAACGACTCACCCGGAGAAATTCAGGAGCGCGACCGTTGCGCCCGCTGCCACGATACCAATTAGCCAGGCCGCCGCCGAAGGCAATTAAGCGCCGGCGTGCCAATTAGATTTCGTCGTATAGCAGATACATCCGTTCCGTGCGACAACTCGACCCTCGTCGAGTGACTCGTTGAAAGTCACGGGAAAGGTAACGGTCGGCAGCTGCGATTGTTTCGAAATCGCAGTCGGCGGTTAAGTTCAAGGTGTATTCAGACGTCATCTCAGACACACACCGTGATTCGGCGTGCGTGTGTACGTGCGCGGATGCGCACACGCACACCGACACATGTTAATGCACTGCCGGCATTCAGATAACAGACTTTCTGACCGACCACAAGCGCGTCTCATGAATGAATGAAACTTACCTCGGGGACAAATGTTGTGAAATTAGGCACGAGAGATAGCATGTTTGATAACGTGCAATACTAACTCGCGACTTTCGAAGCGCGCCAACTGGCGCTCCAAACAGATGTATGAGCTCTTACATCGTAATTCCGATTTTCGTGATGATAACTGACGACACACGTCAGTGTGGAATCAGTTGGCTTTCCCTCGTCATCGTGCTACGAAATTTCACACTGTCTCCTCTTGTTCTACCTACCACGATGCTTCGCCTGCTTCTCAGATAAACGGTGTACGTAAATTTGGCAGCAACTTTATTGACCGATTTGTAAAAACCGCATCCTTTGCGAGTGACTCGTATAGCACTCATATCCTAGAATGACGAAACAGAGAGAAAAATAGGAGAAGAATGGTTAAAAATTGTAGACTCTTTTATCCGTTTCTCTCACAAAAAATGATAGAGTTTCCATCATAAATTGACTCACGTCGTGATAATCAATCTATTATTGTATTTCATACTTAAATTTTAAAGCAAAAAATATTTTTCATAATTTCTCTTTATGTAATCGTTTCAAATCAGATTAGGCAATGATAGTAGCTACATTATTGTCATCTCTGGTTGTTTTCCTTTGTATAATCTCTGTGGTATTGTTTATTTTTCTCTCTCTTTCTTTCTCTTTCTTGCGACCAATGTGAAGTTAGTATTATTATTATGCTATATGTATTCTCGTTAGTTACATTTTTGTCACTTCCCAAAGAGGTCAAAGTCACGTTGAATTTCGCACCATATTATCGATTTTCCTCGAGCTCATTCCTGGCCTTGGTTTCGTTAATCGGAGACTTATTACTGGCTTTTTGGATTTATGGATCGCAATCAGAAATGCGAATAATTCGGTGTGCTTTGAGCTGAGGAAACGTTGTTCCTCGTATGCAAAGTGGATCGTATTGCAATGCAAAACGCGCGACGGCGCGGGGAAGGGAGAGAGGGAGGATCGCAGTCCCCGCGCGCGGTGATTCACGTGCAAGACGACGCACGCCTAATAGCGACCCAGGAAATCGGCGTATCGAGGGAAGAATCCAGTAACCCAGTGACGCATGAGAAACTCGAGTTGAACATAATCGTGACGTGAGAACCGTACCTGGACTTAGATGCGGGTAAAAGACGCGATCGGCGAAGGAACTTTACGACTCTCTAATAATGAGACGCTCGGCGCTACGAGTGCGGAGAAATTCCGCTTTTGTGCGCGACTCATCGAACGGTTCTGTTCATCCACTTGCGCATCCGTGACGAACCTCCGCGGTGCCAATTTTCACGACACTTTTTTCTCTATTTATTCGCTCTAAACGCACACATACACCGTCTCTCTTTCGCCTGGGACACTATTTTCCTTTTAACCGCCGGTAAGGCCGTTTAGGATATCGCGAGAACTATCGCGTTCTAAAAAAGATGGAAATCACATAGAAAAAAAAGAAAGGAAAATATGCGAAGAAGAAGAACAAGAAGGAGATTCTCGTCCCAGTCCTTCCAGTATTAATACAGCGTACTTCGTCGCGCTAGCACGAATGAAAGTAATTCCTCTTCCTCTCGAAGTCACTCTGTGTCTTTTTCCACGTTGTCTTTTCCGGCCGCGTTGCGGTCGTCGTTGAATGTAACGAGGCGTGACAATCGTTTCCTTTTTGCGTCACTTTTCTCTCTCTCTTTCTCATCTCACACATTGCATCTTGCGCGAAACGATTTATTTTTTAACGGCCCGATTCCACATCATTGATTCCCAAATGCAAAGTATCTCGTAGCTGGCATGCGAAAAGAATTTTTTATTCTCTACACCAAATGCGAATTAATTTCCCATTTCCTTTCGTGAGTTCTGCTAAATAATAAATATAACAGTATTATATAATAACATTCTGATTTTCCTTAAATCATATCCGGAAGGAAGTTTCTCAACATTGCCTTAATTCAGTAACTTATTAGAAAACAGCAGAAATAATCGGTTTTGCCAACTAGTCCCTGGTCTATCCTACATTGAACAAGCCCGTTTATAGACTTATCTTTGTATTGCTCTTAACTACTTAACTTTGTATCATTTAACGTTTATAGACACTTAACTTGATATTATCTTAAAAAATAAGGGCGTACCAGAAAAATTACTAAGCATAGCCAGAAATACAGATTAAAGCGCGTCCACTTATATCGGACCTGAAGCAGTTAGCTGGGCCTCATCGTGATGTCTGTCAACAAATAAGACGAATGACTATATTCTTCACTCCGTCGCCCAACTTGCTGCTCGATCGGTTCCGTTTCTCTTCTCCTGGATCGGCGGCGATCGCACCTCTCCCGGCCCGCGCAAACGCTAATGACCGTCGTCCGCGACGTCGCGCTGCGTCGATCGGTCCGCGCCGCGTCGTCCTAGAAAACGTTAGGCCGGCACATACCTATTGTCGAAGTAAAATTCTTTTTACCGGCCGGCCGGTGGGGTTTTAGCGCGGAAGAAACGGCAATTTTGCCTCAACCTCCTTTCCAGCTATTTATTTTTCTTCTATGTGGCACTGAAGGGGACGTCGGTCTCGAAGGAGATTTAGTGGGATGCCTGTCTTCCTCTCGACCCGATTAAGAGTGACCGCGAGCCGCGGCCCCTCGCGACCTTCGCGAGCGGGAAACAAGCGGCTCTGCCCGGATGCACCTGAGACACGTGCACTTTCCCCTCAGCGTGCGCGCGCGCGGCACCGAGAGTCAGCCGGCAGCATTTCCATCTCGTCGGCTCGATTTCCAGCCGGACGCCGGATGACTCGCCAAGGAGAGCAGAACACTCGCAGCGGCTTGTATTAACGATTTCGAACGTGCTCTTTATGCAACGCGGCCGTCGCGAGGAGTTTCGCTCGTGAAGAGGGGAATAAAAAAATGATGTTTCGGACGTTCCAGGAAGGACTGGAAAGTTGCCGCCGCCGTCGTCGTCACGGTGATTTCTCTTTTTCGAAGCTCCTCGGCGAGGTGCAGGCGAATGATCTGGCGAATTTGGCCCGAGACAATCGAGTGGATTAATAACGCGCTTCTTCAAATTAACGGGTGTCCTCGCGATCATAGCGATCGTTCATTCAAGAATCGATACTTTCACCGGCGGGGCTCGAGCCAGAAGACTCTCGATTGCCTCCCCCACCTCGGAAGTATCATCGTCTAAACACAGAACTGCAAATTGCGTATTGTATGTCTTTATTGGTCGTGGAGCAAGTCCATTGGCCAACAAATTGCGTATATTTCATTCAATGAACACGCTGCGATCTTTGATCAAAAGTCCACACTGACAGGTACTTTAGTTTGGCATCAACTTTATTACCCGATTTGTAAGGGTTACATCCCTTATCGACAATTTATCTAGCATTTTTACTTACAATTACTTACGTTACAATTTGGCAGATTTACCACACAGAGAATGACGATGTAGAGATGCAAAAGGGATACAAGAAATGATGAATTTTGTCAACATAAAGCGTCATGTAAGATGTACCTAACATAAAAATGGCTTTTAGTAAATTCATTGCAGCATAAATCTATAAAAAGAACGTTATTTTACGATGGAAACATAATGTTTCGTTCAATAAATTTGCTTTACACACAGATGTAAGTGAATGTAATTGAAAAAGTGGTTATAAAGATTTCATCACCGGTTGTCTCCTACGCCGTGATAATCACGAAAGTCTATCACATTTATCGGCTTGAAGGACTTTTCGAGGAGAGATTTCGAAGTGAGACGACAACGTAGGACACAAAAGGATTCAGGAAGGATCACTTACTCGTTTCCATTCACTGACACAGCCGTGGCACTTTTGTACAAATAACATTATATTAATGAAGATGCATATTACAAAGCATACACAGAATCTCATAGGGATATAGCCGCACGAGAGTGAGGCCATTAAGTATTTCGTACACATCGCATATCGGACTAGATGTACTGCGTCGAGTGGGTTCTGCTTACAAGTCCGCTACCGCGCCGCGGGAGCTCGCGCTAAGGTCGCGAGGTCGTGACTAAGATGCATCCTATAATATCCTTATTAACGGGGTAACGTAGCCGCGTGCTATGCCACCGTCGATCGACACGTGTTGCGACTAGCCTCTCGGTTTTGATTCAATTTCATGTTTGATCTATTCGCACACACGAGAGCGAGCAATAATTTATACTCTATGTACATCGCGGAAGGACCAGACGCCCTGCGTCCGCTCCACCTTAACGATAAATTAGAAATAAATATCCTCGTGATCGCGCGAACAAAAAGAGTCGATACTTCAGCCCTACCTTCGACCTGAACCTTCCCACATCTGCACGTTCTGAAGTATCAGTGCCTTTACTTAGCGCCTCTAAACGGCGGAAAGCGCACAAAGTACCATACAGTAGGCTCTAAGGAAGTACTTCTCAGCACAGCTAAGCAAAGGACTTGATACAGAGCTTCGAAATTAAATTATCGTTAAAGTAAGCCTTAAATAGAATGTCCAAGTTGAAAGTAGGATCAAAACTTCGGCTCGGGACGACACGAAGCCTGAGAGAAGAGACTTCGACTGTCGTCGATGAACTGTTCTTCACGTCGCTCACGTTGCTTAAAAAAAGAGAGGAAGAGAAGGAAGGATCAAAAGGAAGGCACGTTGACGACTCTCGCCTACTAATGATGGTATCCAGAATACGCTTGGCCGTGCGCGTAAGCGTGACCGTCGTCCCAGCCGCCGCCGCCGCCGCCGCCGCCGCCGCCGTTTGACCATCCGCCGGTGACCACGGGAGCGGACCATCCACCGCCGCCACCGGACCATCCGCCGCTGATGGGCACGTTCCAGCCGTTGGAGTAAGCGGTTATGTCGTGGCCACTCTTGCCGCCCCAGAGCGACTTCATGCCGACGAAAGCGGAAATGGCGAGGGAGATGAGCGACGCGAAGATCGCCTTCTTCGCCAGCAAGCCGGCCACGAAGTACGTGAGAGTCGCCAAGAGGCCCATCTTCACTTTCGCGGCGATCAGCAGAGGCAAAATCCCTTTCATCTTCTTCCTGCGGCCTGGAACGTCGGAAGAGACAACAGTGAGTCACGTGGGCGATATCGATCGATCGTACAGCGCGGAAGTAATCATCGACGGCTCGATTTTCGCGAGTCTCGCTTTGGATTACCTTCGACCACCTCATCCACAGCCTGGCGAATCTCCGGCGGCACGGACTCGCTGAAGGCGCGAGCTGACTCGCTGACCTTCTCGAAGGCGGACGCGAGGTTGATCTGTGGAGAAAAGATCGGCGAGTGTTCAATTCGGCCACTTTTCCGGTTATGGTTGCGTGTAAACGCGAGATCAACAAGTAGATATTCTCTAAGGACGTTTCTGCTTGAATAGTGAAGTTATTGAAACAAGGAAGATCGTAAGAGTGAGTTAAAAGAATGAGAAAATAAAGAGATAGAAATAGGGAGAAAAAGAGAGAACGGAAATAAATATAAATATAAAATAACGATCCTATACGTCAAGTTTGATTTTCTAGAGGAGATATAGGAGACATAAAAATCAATAAAAAATAATAAATAAAAATGCATACCAAAAGTATCGAATGTAAATACAAGAGAAAGAAGGAGACTTGAATTAAATAACTATTGGATAATTGTCATGGAAAGACGTTACTTATAACTTGTAGATATTCGTTAGACAATTGTCACTGATAATTGCAGACAAGAATTAGATAAATATCGTAGATAATCATGATTTTCTAGAAGCGAAAAGGACTCGCGATTTACCCTGAGACTACGGCCGGTCAAGAACTGGCCAGCCTCGTCGCCGATGAAGTTCTCGAGGGCGTCCTGCCGCTCCACCACGCCGCTGGCGACGTCCATCTCCTGATCGTGTGCGAGATCCTTGCCGGACCTGGAGCTCCTGGCGTCGTCCTTGCTTTTCACCAGACTGACTCCGCTCACGATCTCCAGCTGGTCCTTGCTGAAGAACTCCTTCGCGCTTCTGTACAGGCTCTTCTGCACACAGGATATGCTGTCCTGCTTGAGACATTCGTCGATGGTCTGGCCGGCGGCGAAGACGAACACAGTCGTCAGGATCACAACGGCGGTCTTCTTCATGGCTGGTTCGGACGGGGAATTTCACGTGAAACTGGAGGAGAGTCCGATCGGATCACCGGGTGGCTCGCGCGCGCTCTTGTGCTTGCAGAGAGCTTGCAGGGAGGATCACGAACCTGGTGCCGCGAGATTAGCGTGTCCCGGGCGCAGTGAGAAATTTCGTATGGTCCATCGCACAATCTCTTTAGCTTATATTTGGCGGACCCCTCCTCGACCGTCTCCACCGCTGACGCCCCACCGCCGCCTTTTTTTCTGCCGTTTGCCATGCGTGAGTGCGTGAGCGAGTCGTTCGTTTTAACCACGCCACCGAGACGTATGGATGTGTGTCCGCCCAATAGAAGATGGGTGTACCTACATGCTACGTCGAGGAGGTATCGACCACGCCGCCTATCGCGACGCGACCTGCGACCTGCCTACGACAAGGCAAATAGAGGCCGGGCGAGGTGCTGTGGGGACAACGCCTCGAGTGCTAGTAAAAAAAGCTTTCTTCAAACAACGCGCTCCTCTCAAGCGCGCCGCAATCGGCTGCGCTCTGCGATGCACGAGAGAGCGATCTCTCATTGGGCCTCTGTCTCAAGAAGTTCACTCGCTCAAACGAAAATGCTTCAGATTGCACAGAAATTTTACGTAATGTTCATCACAGCACCGCAAAAGTTTCATGCGATTTGCACACACCGTTCATGAGAAATGGAACATCGCAATTTTGCACATCTAACATATGATGGGAGCAACACAAACGACCACTATTCCAATATAACTTTGTAAAAGTAATACCATAATAGATAAAACGAACTTATCCCTATAAGTGTTTCTTTAGGGAACGCGGCACAGAAGTAAGGGCAGTATTCATTACATCGTTTTTGTGTAATAGTCGATTGTAGGCCAGAAAACTGCTGGTTTATGCTTCGAGTAGCATTATACTGAGTGGCAGTGAAATTAGTTTCAAATTAACATTTATTATTTGAATAGTAAAATAAGTAAAAGTGTTATTTTTTTCTTAATAGGGAATTTATGAGTGGCTTCCTTGATGCGCCATCGAAAATATACCTCTTGCGCCTTGAAGATACCGTACCTGGTGAATAAACTCCTTAAGTACAACACGAGAACGTAATGTGCGGCTGATGAGACGGTGGAAATTGACGAGGCGTCGCGATAATGGGAAAATTGCACATGCTAGGATAGCAAAAGGTACTGTAAAAGGTGTCAGGTCGCAAAAAGCTAGAAAGTATCGAATATTAGAATGTAGGATACTACATATAAACAGGTTTTCGAAGTGCACAACTTAAAGGAAGAAGAGACGAGGCAAATGAGAGCTGAACGCGGATTATGGGGCGAATGTTTAAATTATGGAGAGTAATTAATAATGTTTGATATTAATATCAATATTAATAATTACGAGAGTCAGTTTGATGTGGAAAGTAGATTTACAATGTACATCTGTAAAAATATCCTGCTAGGAACATTGTCAAACATTATTATCCTCACGTATCTTAAATATTAGCACCAACATCCGCGTTTGTGGCTTACTTGCCTTATCTCTTCCTCATTCTAAATGTAAGACGTCACCCTTTACTCAGGTAGTTTAAGTACAGTAACATATTTTATTTGTTTCTAGCCTCTACAAATATAATCTAGTGACTTTTAATAGCTGTAGTAATTTAAGTTTCAGCAGAAATGTGAGAGAAGTAACACTTTTAGGAAATATAATCTAGTGATTTTTAATAGCTATAGTAATTTAAGTTTCAGCAGAAGTGTATTGTGACAGAAGTAACACTTTCAGGCGAGAAATTGGACTAACTCTGTTTCGGGAAGATTTCATCATTTTCGCACGATATTGATTTATTTAATTGCATTGCAAGCAAAAAATGAGGCATTCAAGAGTTTTTACAAAACAGCTAAACCTCACCTAAATAATACAAGATCGATATATCAAGAGAAAAAATACACACTTACACACGGATAAAACGATTGGTTGCATTAATAAAATTTTTATGAGATAAGATATGAGCGAACCAGAAAGTTTCGGTTAAATAGAATTCCGCTCAGATTAACAATTCTGGTTAAGCGAGATTTCGTGCCTCACCAGAAATTTGGTGAATCCAGTCAAACTTTCTTTATCCGCGTACATTAATACAGATAAGAAACGTCTAAATCGGTCTCCTCTCGAATTTCATAGCTACGCGAGCGTGTGATAATCGCTTCGACGTATATGTGGCGAGGTATATAATAAATTCATATTGCACACATAGGCGCGTACAAGGAAGAAAAAAATGCTAAACTTAGATTTATTCTCGTCCGAGTCCGCCGAAGTTTCTCGGCCTGTCCCAATTACCTTGCATACTTACGTATGTAAAATCGAGAATACCGAATGGGACCCGAATTTCAAGAATGTGTTAAATCCCGTGTAAACAAACTTTCGGTAAGATTCTTCCGAAGCAGCGGCGATCCCAGATACCGCGCCTGAATACTAACCGGCCCCGGCACGTGGTCGGGCGTGCGACATCGCCTATTAACTCCGTTGTCCCGCCACCGTTGGTCTCCTCAATGGAGAGACAATCTCAATAAGAAACGATCGATCAGCGAATACGCTCGCTTGGAGCCGCGAAAGTTTACCTCTGCGGCTAACCGAGTGGAAAGCGCACGGCTGAATTAACGTCCGTAGGCATTAGCCGCGGTGAAGCCCACGTGACGATAACGCATTCGTTATACGTATAGTTTCTACAAACGAGAGACGCTTAATTAACCCGGCGTCACAATCCTCCATTTATTTCGTGTATGCGCGAGGAAAGAAAAGAAAAAGGAGAGAAAAAGACGAGAAGAGAGGAGCGGCGAAACGGCGCGGCCTCCGCGTCTGATTACGTGCCGTCTTTTACTACTGAAAACCTCATTCGCGAGGTTGCCGGGCGTGTCAGACGCGACACGTGCACACACTTTTCCCTGGAAGAGAAAATATGTAACTAAGAAATAAAAAATACATATTTATCCTTCACGGTGGATACCAAAACAATACACATCTATTTTTATAAAATAATCTTTTTATAAAATTTTATAAAATAATCTGCTTATACTGATACACATGTTTCCGCACTGAGAAACATTATTTTTTAATCGACAAAATATATGCATTTGTAAAACACTTTTAGTATTTGTGAGGGGAAATTTTGTGTTAAGTTTGGTGTTTATATGTATTTTGTGTTAAGTTAACACGGCCATGTGCTTATTTAACACATTTTTGGTGTTATTTTGATTATTTTGTGTTGTTGAATTCATATTTTTGAGTGTTGAAATAATACAATTTATATATAACGTACGAATTCTTGGTGACATATTTTGCAGAGTAAAACGTACAGGTAAATTGCGCTATTATCTATTTATATCTACTTTGTGTTAAATTAACGAGAATTAGAGCGAATAAATTATGACGTGTAAAATGTGTTAAATTGACATAAAATTGTCCGGAATGCATTTCCTTAAAATCATAGCTTTTCACGGAAAAATAATTATTCCTTGTCTTTTGTTCTATTTAAATAAAATAAATTTTAGATTATTTAAGTAAATAAATTTCAGATTATTTAAGTAAATATGTTAGTGTGTCACCAAAAATAAGTGTTTTCTTGTCTTTTAGATATTATTTCTCAATATATCGCGCTTCTGAGTGAGCAAACAGCAGCGTAACGAGAGATAAGGGCCGTGGTATACAGAAAAACGACAAGACTTCAGTAGCAAGCGAATTGCCAATCATAGTAAATTATTGTCAATCACAGTCGAGGATTTCGATACGGTAATCTTGCATTCTCAATAATTCTCGAATGTAATTGGCCAATTTGCTTGCTGCTTAAGTTTTTGTCACCACTTACATTTCTCTCATGTCATGTGACACTCGCTTAACTCTTAAGTAGCTCAACTGGCCTCACGGCCGCCGATGACGACGACGACGATGACGATGATCGTCGTCGTGATACAATTCAAGAGGAAAAGCTACGAAATGATCGTACTCTCTCCTTGCAGACGATGCTCGTCGTCTTTTTGGCGTCGCGTGTGTCGACCGCGTGTCTACGCGGCCACGCGGATCTCACACGCGGACATGAATGAAAGAAAACTGATCAAGTTCAAACATCCCGGATCCGACCTTCATCGCGACGGCGTGCGCCGCGACCACCACTTTCTACTCTGACCCTGCGACTCTCACGGACCAACGATAACGTCTCTCCCTCTCTCTCTCTCTCTCTTTGCCTCTCTTCTTCTTCTCTCTCCTTCTCTTTCTCTCTTTCTCTCCGTCTTCTCGTTTTCGTTTCGTTCCCCCGGACCCCGCGATTTGTACAAAGCGGATGCGCGTCGGTGACCAACGCAATGACCGACGAGGAAACCTTTGTATGCAGCGGACGTGGTCGCGTGGGAGCACAACGTGGATTCGAATTTCGAGAAAGTGAAACCGCAGGTGGTCCGCGGCTAGGACTGAAAGCGGCGATTTTTCGCCACATCTTCGGAGATATCGAGGATGTGCGCGATGTAGACTCAATGGAGTGGAAAATTCGGTACACCTCGCGGGTAAGATCCACTTGGCGGCTGCAGCATGAATATAATTTTGAGACTGACTTCCTTCAGGGATGAATTTATCAGAATTGAAAAAAAAATTATTTACTTTCTAAATGACACACAGAAATGATTTGGTGAAGTTAATGTCTCATGAGATTTATACGAATCAAAATTCCGGTTAATGTTATTAGAATTCTGTTTAAGTTAACAAGATTTTGGTCAATTAAACAAGCTTCATCTGCGATTATCTATACGATTCAAGTTAAATAGTTGCAAGTTCTGCTTAACCAAAAATCTTGTTAACTTAGAATTCTGGTGACTTCAACTGGAATTCTGCTTTCTTTATATTTCAACCAGCCGAACTTCTCTTTCCATACATAAATAAGACATCTGTCAATTATGTGACGAGATTTCTTTTTCTCTTGTGGAATTTTGTGCTGAATATTCACATATTAATTCATCACGACACTCGAATTTTGCAAATAAGCAATGGGAAAAGCGACATAGACGCTTTCCAGCTAATAATAAGAATTTATTTTACCTATAATAGCGAACTTTTAGCAATAGCAGCAAAACGATTAGCCTTTCAGCTAAGCTTGACTAATGACTCATTGAAATTCAGCTGATACTAAGTCGTTTCTTTATGTATATTTCCCCAATGTCGTAAAAAGAACATTTTGTGCTTCCTTTTCTCCATTCTGTCTCTCACAAAAATAAATACACAAACGAAGTGTATGGCCTACATGAGCCTTGCTCAATGTCAAATAAAATAATATCAAAGTAATAGCCGACGTAATAACTTGGCCAGATTTTCTCTACTACTTCAACACGCGACTTATGTTATAGTGAATTGTGAATATCTTTTGATCACGAATTCGCGAGATAGTCCCATGACACCGACTCTTCCGTTTACACGTGACAGCCGTTACTTTCTTTCATCGCTCGCGTATTCAGAGAAAATTACATTGTGCGAGATGAAGAAAGGAACAAGCGAAAGAGCACGTAGAGCTGTTCGTTGTTCGTTCTCCCGCTGGTAGTCGCGCGAGAGCGCGTCTCTTTGTCGACCCGGCCGCATAATTATTACGAAGTAACGAAGGTGCGCGCGCTCGATCTCGATCCGTAAGAAGGGATTCAATGACGAGAGGCAAGTTCAAGAGGCGCGATTCCCATTCCCGATCTTACGTCAGTATGCCATTCATCCTTTCTCGGTCATCCGGCAACGTTCAGAATCCTCTCGTCGATCCTTCACTCCTGGTCGGAAGTGCGAGCCTTAAAAAGTAAAACCAAACAGTCGGTTTCTCCGTTACGCTAAACGACAACGATCGTTAAGCTACAAGCACACCCATCGGCGGGCAAGATCACTATATTTAACACGAGGCTGCATCAATGTTGCGCGAATCGGACATATCATTCCGCTTGATTCAGTGAAATGCGAATTAAGAGCGGATATCCTCATTAAACAGATTACGCCAACTCTCGCTCTTATCACGCGGCTTGCTATTAAGACGTTTTCGCAGGTTCAATTGATACTAGCAGCTGATCAGAAAAGAGGCAGAGAGAGAGAGAGAGAGAGAGAGAGAGAGAGAGAGAGAGAGAGAGAGAGAGAGACCTCTTTTCCGATTCACCTTGTTCATTTATCACGCGACGAAGTTTCAGCGAAACGCGCGTCGATAACACACGTCGCATGTGTAAGGCAATAGTAAAAGAACAGCTACATCTGTCCCACTTTCGATGATTACATCGTTTCATTATGACATCTTTGGAAAATCAACGAAGTTATCAATCTCCGAATATCTTTTTCTACGACCGTTATTATTAGGTTGGTGCCAAAGCTCTGTGTTGTGTTTGTCAAATAAAACAGAAAAGAAACTTTAGACTTTCATAATTATCACGTCGTGGATAGAAAATCCATGGTGAAAACTCTGTGATATTTTTGAATTATATTTGCGAGACAAATATGCTGTATTGAATTAGTCATCGAATGTACATCATACAACAATGTAAATTTTGTTATTGTATTGATTATTTGATTGTTATATTGATTTTGTTGTTGTTATATCAATTATGCAACTGCACGTTTACTAAAAGTTACACTTAAATTTTGCATTTTGCTTGATGTATTGTTTTGAGCAGATTTCTTCTCAGTAGATTTCTTGAATAGATTTATTCTTTCCGTATTCCTTTCGGATCTTTATTTCGTCGCTCTGTGTAGTAAATATGAATATTATACGAACCACATTTGTAGGGCACTACCTTTGCAAATTAACAGTAAAGTTCCTGTCAAATTTATGCACACCTGTTTATTTGATAACCCAGGTAGACTTTTATGATTGTGACATCACGTGAGACAATCGATGATGGAACTATATCGTTCTACAACGTTTTAAATTATTTTTATGAGACAAATTATTGTGTGAATTGAATTAATTATTAAATTAAAGTAAATACTATTAAATTAAAGTAATTAAACTAAAGATTAGTAAAGTTGCTGGTAAATTTATGTACCTCTTTCTCTACTTATCTAAGAAATTATCCAAATTCAAAGAATTAATAATTTTATTAACGAAATGAACAACTGAAGAACTCGCTAGTCTTCCTTTGATATACTCAACTTGCTACAAGAATTTCACAAAGAAATGACAAATCCTTCCACACAACTTCCGCAACGAATTGTAATTAGCGACGAATTAAAATCTGCTTCTCATTGAAACACGTTAACGACAGTTCAGCGACTTCTTAGCGACTCTTTAGCGACTCTTGGGCAACATCAGTGCCGAGCTAAATTGTTGCTAATACCTCCATGAGGTTACGGAATTCTCGAAAATAAAACAGGCCCGGGGTGGGGACGTTCACCGACTTTCGTAGGTCGCGGTATTTTTCCAGACGAATAGGTCAATGGGTTGCGATCGTCGGTGATTCCCACGAAGTGCGCGGGGCTTCGTGACACGGAGCAAAGACACGGAGCTTTCCAAAAAGCATGTCGATTAAGGCCAGGGGAAGACGCCGGTGAGATATACGCGCCGCTCGTGTCGTCACCCGCCCTAAATCGGTGAGAGCCGGCGCTTCTCTCCGCGGAGTATTCCATAGCTTTCGAACTTGTACGAGCAACTAGTTTAACGTCCGCTGGCGGACTGTGCCAGGAATGTCTGATGCAAAACCTCGATCGATCCTACGACGTTTCGCTGTCGGCGATCGACACGCCTACGACCCACTGGAAAAGAATCGATCAGGTGGCCGAGCGCAGCTACTACAGATTTGAATTTTAAATGTCCCCCGCGCGAGATTCGTAATGAGCATGGAATGTAACGGGGCGCTGTCGCCTCCTCGGTGCTCTCTCGGCTCGATACTTTTCCCTTATGGACCGTGACGCGCGTTCCACGCTCTGTGCCAGAAAACGCGGTATTAGGGCCCGCAGCAAAGTTTAAGCAGTAAGACGTAAGCAAATTGACCTGTATGAATATAAAGGCAAATGTATATGGATATAGGTTTAAGAATGCAAAGAAAGCCAGCATAAGGTTAAGATTAGGATATATGGCTACTAAGTTCATATAATATTATATAGATGGTGTAGGGTTTGTAGAGGTATAGTATGGACGGTAGTATGAGTGAGTATGAGTGTATAGATTAAATGTAAATCAAGTCCCCTTCTCGGCTAAAAATATATGCTGAAGGAATAAAGATATATATATATATATATATATATATATATATATAAGTAAGCAAATTGACCAATCACAGACGGTGGTTCTTCTTAGAATCAGTGATCGTGATTGATTCATTTGCTTGCTGTTTTAAATCTTACTGATTACGTTTTTCTATGTGCCATTGGCCTTTAATCCTCCGTCTGAAATACGTCCGTGAGCAACCACCTCGCTCTCGCGTGAGAAGATAACGGAAGGAACACGAAGAGCGAACGCGGGATCGTTTGTGAACGCGTACGAGTCGCGCACAAGTTTCTGTGTCAATAGGTATCGTAACTTAAAAGATACAGCTTGAATCGATTACATATTTCGTGTTATCGACGATAACATGGTATTAAGAACGAATGTGAAAGTGTTCAGGCTGAATTCAATCGAGTGTCGGGACGATTAGTGAGCTATTAGCGGCGCAGAGTGAGAAAGAGAGAGAGAGAGAGAGAGAGAGAGAGAGAAAGATAGAGAGGGGAGGGGGAGTCGAACGAAAGGATCACGCGTTTCCGCATGAGTCTGCGGCGCAATGAGTCATGAAACAATTCGTCCTGGCATCTCGCGAGGACCAGACTGCGGAGCTGCATCGCGGCCCTGCAGCTCGCGGTCGGAGAAGCGACCGGCTCCGCACGGGATCGCGTCGCCGTCTGAGCTGCTTTCGGCGCGAGTCTCCACATTTTATGATATTCGAAACGTAAAAAAGGAAACGATCGGTATGTGTGCCAGTGGGTCTCAGCTCTTCCTTCCCCTACCGTGTGGAGAAAGAAGAAGCCGGGGAGTTGCAGTGGGAGGAATGTCCGACGCGCGGAGAAGCAGCCGAGAGATGCACGGGGAGAGAGACAAGGAGAGATAGAGGTAGATAGGTAGATATGTAGAGGTAGATGGGTAGACTTTATTCGATCGTGGAACGAAACTCCCTTTGGGAGTTTAAACATACTGAAAAAATGTAATGTGAAATATAAGAATAATTATAGTGGATCAGAGTAGATACATTTGAAAAACATGTCTTTTTCTTATATATATTTTTTTTAATGATTAGGAAAGAAATATTTCTCTCTTATTCGGCCGAATCTTCTTTTCCACGATGTTTACACAAATAGACATGTACGTAAATTTGCCAGCAACTTTATTAATCGATTTGAAAAGATTGCGTTTTTTATTATTCATATGCATTTGCATTTATCACGACAAATGACGAAACAGAAACAGAAATGCAAATGAGTGCTAAAATAACGATCAAATCGTGCACAAAACAACGTATCGTGTAAAATGTAACATACGTATTTTAATTTAACTTTTAGTAAATTTGTTGTATCAGATTTGCTACATCAGTGTAACAAACAATTTATCTTATTGAACAAATGAAGAGAATATTGAATTTTCTTTTCCCATTCTTTCCAATCTAGCTAATAGTTTCTAATAGTGTAAGAATAGACTGTCAGTAACGTCTATCATGCTAAAGAGTAGGGTCAATTTTTCAATAATATCAGTTTCTCTCTCAGTCCCTGAAATTTCAGTTTCTAAAATAGAAATAGTACACATGAAATAAATGGATAGTCAATTACAGAAGAATGTCGATCTGTTTATCGATTACAAGATTCTCGGCAATTTTTCCACAAAATTTTCTGCGTGTGATCTGCGTTATGATGCAAATTTAATGATTAATTCATAATGCACTTGCCTCATAAATCTGATTCAAACAATTGTAAAGTTCATCGAATGTCCTACGTCGTGATAATCACGAGAGTCTATCTGAATGTTCTCTATTTCTTTTCTATCTTCTTCTTCTTCTTCATTACTCTATCTGAATATACTCTGTGTAAATATTGCTCGACTTCCTTGATTTATTATTACTTAGTCGCTCTTGTGGAGATGTAAAAGCGCGAGACAGATTTATTTATCTATCTATCTATTTCCTTCCCTCGTTTTCGTCTCGTCAACTCTAGAGTCCGTTTCAGATTGCGATTCGCGCGAGCCTACGGGCACAGTTCAGCGAGATTCGTCTCTTGATCACTGAAAGTCAGCCGCCAGAAAATTTGCGACGAATTCCCGCGGGATCACGGCTCCTCGCGCGTCGCTTTCTCCAGGAAATGGAATGAATTTTGCGCGCGGACAAACGCCTAACGAGCCCCGGTTATTAATTCGCCGCATGTACGCGAGACCATACGCGGCACGATCCACGCGCTTAACTTTCGGTGCGCCATCGCCATTAATCCACTTAGGGGACATCCGCGCAAGCGAACGGACTATTATTAGCCTTAGCGTCGCACGCGCGCTCATGACGAGCGCAGCCGGTCGAGTAAACGCGCATCCGACACGCAGGTGAATATATGCAGCGCGGCGATACCGCAGGTCGCTGGCACACTTTCCTCATTGGCTCGAATCGCGTTACCTCGTTCCTGCGATTTTCCAATGTTCCGTGCGCGAGCGAACGGGGAACACCGGTGTGCGCGCCGACCTGGCGAAGCGTGTCGCTTCGTTTGGTTTCGTTTCCGCGCGCCGGAGAGAGAGAGGCTGTTACTCCCTAAGCGTCTTATTAATTTCTCGCAATAACGCCGTTACGTCTCGATTCGTCCGAGCACGACTCGCCGCTAAACGCTCACGGCTAGACGCGATCACCGTCATTTCTATTCGTTTTCGCGCGATTTACATTCATCCTTGCGTTTTATATTCATCTTCGCGACTTATATTCATGTAGATACTTCATTGGATGTCTACATTTATATCAAGAGATTCATTTCCCACTCAGATAAATGCTGTTATTTATCTTAGCGTCTTATACGGGTCTTCACACGATTTATATATTTATTTTCGCGATTTATATATCCTCGCGAATATTGCACTTTGCGCGTGGTGCGATTAAAAGTTGACCACGTCGTGTTATCACTGTTTATCGTGTGAGTGGTGGTCGACGTCGTTAAAGCTGCAAATCTCCTCGATTCGGGAGTGACAAGAAATGCAAACATGATTTCTCACTCACTCACTCACTCACTCACTCACTCACTCACTCACTCACTCTCTCTCTCTCCATCTATCTATTTATCTACCTCTATCTTGCGTATATATGCTTCCAAGCACGTATGCTTTATTAACATGCGATGCACAACAATAAATACATATGTAAAAAAATAAATATATACGTACAAAAAACAATTAATCGAACAATGTGTACTTTGGTTTCTTCAGTTCGGTATCCTTGATCTTTCACTGAGAGAGTCCTGTTCCGTAGCAACGGCCCGAAGAGGGTTGGATGAGCGCGTTTTTCGCGAGCAAACGTTTGTTCGAGCGTCACTTTCTACCGTGGCTGTTAATTAGTTTCTTGGTCACTGTCGTCTCGTCTCGGCGTGTCACTGTCACTGATCTCGCGTCGCGTCTTCGTCACCGTCGCGTCGTCGTTGTCGCCGTTGTCTACGTCGCCGTCGCCGTCATCGCCGTCGTCGTCGACGTCATCGTCAGTCGTTTCCCAGAAGTCCGTTAACCCCCTGCCGCGGCAACCGTGCAGTTTCGCGCTCTACAGCCGAGAGGATGTGAACACCACGTTGGTGGAGTTGCGTTAAATGAATGAGAGGATGATGAGGATACAATGACGATGCAATGGAGAATGTAAATAGTGCGAACGCGCCGCCGTCAACGTGGCCCGTCTCGGTTCCATCGCGGAGAGAAGCTCCGGTCATCGCGATAGGGGAGTGGAGAGAAGGCCGTGGGATCTCGATCGAATTGCGCGGAGGATGCTGGCGATTGACCAGGACATCAGGACGCCTGTAGGTTGCCGTAGAGATTGGCGTATCCTCGGTAGGGCAGCTGCGTGCGGTCCTCGTCGTAGTCCGCGAACGATCTCTTCTTGCGGTGATGATGGCCGACATCTTGCGCGTACACGACATGATGACCGCCGCCGTGGTCGTCGCCGCCGCCCGCCAATTTCTTCACAGCCACGATCAGTGAGAGCATCAAGGCCATGGCCGACACCATCAGCGCCTTCATGGCCAGGAGACCAAGCGCGCCGAAGCCCATCGCGGCCATCATTTTGCCTGCACGCGTCGGGAAAACATAGATTTATTCAAATACGTTGTTACTTCAAATTAACGACGTGATATCAGCAAGTGTCGCGATTGCATCTAATGCGCGAAATCAACAGCCAAAGAAAGATAATCTCATCCTTAGTGGAGTTTTCCTATTTGTCGCTTCAAGAGGATTCTTCTGAGAGAAATATTCGGACGATATTATTCATTATATTTATTTAATACTATTCACTCTTCATTAAAAAGGAATATCCTTTCAAGGGTAAAGTGCAAGTTTTCACTTAGAATATGAGATTGCAGGAAACGGCACCTTGCAACTAAAATTATTTTTATTTGGATATTAAGATATTTTCTTTTTAGTTTTAGTAGAATTCTCTTGAGAGCAAAAAAGGATTCAGCTATGGATGAGATTATATTTTTTTTTATGAAACAAAAGAATTATACGAGAAAATGTTATCGTATCAACAGCTTTTTCTGAATAAATCTTCTTTATTCAATGATAGTATTATTGAGACTAATGCTTGAGTTATTAGAACAATAATGTGATGTATCAATTTTAATAATACTATTACTGAATCAAGATTTATTCCAATCAGAAAAATGTTGTTGACACAAAAGCATTTTTTCGTACAAATATAAAGATCTGATCAACACTCTTTTAATTGGAGTGATTTGTTCAACTTAGGTTAGGCCTCTCTTATTTTAACTTTGATATCAGATTCAATTTTTTAAAATTAAATTTGTGCTTAATCAACATTACGTAATTTCTGTAATATTACGAGACTATTCTGAATCATATATTCGATCGTGAATATAAAAACACAGAATATTAATGTAAAACGAGATGTCTTGATTGGAATAAATCTTCTTAATTCAATAGTAATATTGTTGTAACCAATACTCGAATTATTAAAACAATAATATGATCAGTTTCAATAATATTATTATTGAATGAAGATACATTCTAACCAGACAGAAATGCTGTTGACACAACGGTATATAGATATAGAGATCTGGTCAATTCCCTTTTATTTGAACTACGTGATTCGCTCTCCGATTTTCGCCTCCAGATTTAGTTCGCGCGTGCGATAAACATTGCGCAATTTCCGCAATATCACGCGACTAGTCGGCAGGATTCGGCCACGAATACACAAACACAGAACATTGACGCGAAGCGACGCGTGGTCGTAACTTTCTCAGATTAATCAACCGTTCATGGGACGTTGATTATTCGTAACCACTTACCCATCATGAGAGCCATTATCAAAATACCGCCGCCGCCTCCTTTCTTGCCTCCGCCACCTTTGCCGCCTCCGAAACCGCCGCCGCCGCCCAAACCGCCATCTTTCCTCGCTGCAAAATACAAACTTTCAGAGATTCCGTCCGAATTCTTTCCCTCTCTCTCAACGAGCATCGCGAACGATCAGCGGGACTCCCTCACGGACGATTTACCCACCTTCGGACTCGGAGGGCAAACTCTCTTGCAGCGCAGTTTCAACGTTCGGCGGCAGCAGGGACGGCAGCTTGACCCGCAGCTCTCTACCCTCCAGGAATTGCAGGAACGGTCCGAGGCCACCGAAGCCCTTGAACACCCTGGCCTTGCGCGGCGAGCCGCTGCCGGGCACCTCGACGAGGCTGACGCCGTCGAACAGCTCGATATCCCGTTCCTTGCTGGTGGTCTCCAACATCTGCTTCACGATCTGGCGGACGATTCGCACGCCATGGCAGGACATGGACATGTTCTTCGCGTCCTCGGTCGCGCACGACGTCGAGAATCCCGTCCACGCGTCCTTGACGTTGGCGGCGGCGGCGGCGGCGGCGGCGGCGGCGTCGATCGTGTCGACGATCGACAACGCGCAGATCATCAGCAGAAGCAGCTGGACGAACGGACGTCGGCGGCCATCGTCGTGTATCCGCGACATCGTGCCGTGTCTGGGTCCGGAGATACGAAGGCGACTCTCTGTGTATCGCGTTACGAGGGAACGGCCCTTCGGAGACCAAGGCGCGCGGAGAAGACAGACACCGGACAGGCGGGTTCTCCTCGTGGTCGCCGACTAACTAACTAAGGGCGACTGCGCCAATGCGTGGTCGACGTGATACCGCGCGTTCGTTCTGCGTTGCGTAGCTGCGGAACCTACGGCGGAGGTCCGAGTGCTGCAGCGTACGAGCTTGCAATTGCCATTTATATAGATCTACGTGACGGTCGGTGATTGTAGCAGGAAAAAAGCAAGGAGAGCATTGGTACGGTGGCTGCCGTTCTCTGCTCTTGCTGTGCATTAGCCGGTGAATTTTTCGTCCGCCTCACGGCAGACGCAGTCTCCTCCGAGTCGTTTAATTCTTGTTTCCCGACTAGCGTTTCAGAGCGTTACGGTGCGCTCGCGCGGCCCGATCGGAGGCGGTGGCGGCGGCGGCGGCGGAGGTGGTGGTTCCGTCATCTCGGGTAAGCCGAGTGACGCCCGCCTGCCGTCCTTCTCGCGCCGTCTTTCGCGCCTTCCTCCCCCTCCCTCCGCGCCATCGCTGGCGTAATCCGCATCTGACGAGATGTTAAACGCTATTCTAGACCACCTATCCGACTCCCGGATCGCACGGCGACGCGGCCCTCTTCTGCTCCGCGCGCGGCCATCACCTTCCTTTCTCTCCTTCCGCGCTTTAGTGGAGCGGAAGAGAACGTGCCGATTTCGAATCGCGATCACACGCCGCGGCTATAGCACGTAGAAGCGACCGGAGCGCGTCGCGTCTCCCATGGAGAGAGCATCCGCGAGAAACCGGAACGGGACTTCGCACCACGGCGACAAGGACGAACCATGGCGAACAGACGGACCCTTTGGTGGACAGGTGGACGCGCAGGGCTGAGAAGCCGGCTCAGGAGGAGCTCACACTCGACCGCAGGAATGCGACAATGAACGCGAGATGGAATGCGAATGGACATGGCGGCCGCAGGAGGGCTGCAGGAGCAAGTCGGAGGACGCGGAGCAAGAGAGGCGGAGGGGAACGAGGACGGCGAACGTGGACGGAAAGAAGAGATGACTATCCGAAATCTAGTTCATCTCCACGTGCCTTTCTCTTCTGTTCCACTTCCCCTCGCATGCCTGATACCCCGTAGTTATGTACGCACTCGGAGGTCCGCTAGAGGTATAACTACCGGCCGGCTCGAAATCATCCTGCCGTTCCTCGGGACGACTCGATCGCACGCGGACGATCGTCCTCGACTATATAAACCTGAAACCGGAGCTCGCGAGGCACCAAAGACTTCTCCATGGGCCCCGAACACGCCGATTAGAAGCGGCAGAGCATCCTGCGCTTGAAACAAAGAGAGAGAGAGAGAGAGAGAGAGAGAGAGAGAGAGAGAGAGAGCACTCGCGTGCGAAAACGACCACTTAATCGACACCGCGCACAATACACACGGAATGGTAGTTATAATTAGTGAACGTTGCTTCACAATTAGCAGTGGATACACGCTCTGCTTGCTCCGCGGCAATTTTATCGTCCATCACAGCGCACTTACTCGAGTCATACGTGTAGGGTTCCTTGCGAATTTTTTTCTCGCGGCTCGCGCAGGTCCGTGTTAGATTTCCGACGAGCATCCGCATCGCGATCGCGTTATCGCGACCTTTCAGAGAACCTGTCGTCCCCCAAACGTCGATCTTGTCTTCTTTTCGCTCTCTATCTCTTTCGCACTTTGCGCGTCTCGTTCGACCTGTTGCACATAGAATCGATTTTCCAGCAGCAACTCGAACGTAGATTTAAATTTTAACTCTGCGTTTGAACAAAGTTTGAACGTAATTCTAAGTTCGAGTTCTCAACTGTCGAGAAATCGACCCTTAATCTTACTGAAACTCGAGGTAACGCCAAATACGAACACGGTAAGTTATTCTGAAAGTTTCACAATATCCACAGAATTCGAAAGTATGCTGAAAATTCGGCGATCCATTCAAAAGCAACGTGATAAATTTCCAAATAACTACGACAATTCGTTCAGGAGCGAAAATTGTCGATATTCACGAACTGACCTAGTCAGGGTTGAGAGATTAATTAATACACAAATTCTAAAATTTGATCCTCTACTGAAAAGAGAGTCTGCTTGGACTCAGCAAATTTCTAGTCAAGTACAAATGAGCTAGAAATTCAAGTAATCAGGATTTTCTGGTTCGTTCATGTTTCACCTGCGATTGGTTGACCCAGTCTCCGACCATTTTTTCGTAAGATTCTAAAATTTCAAATTCAAATTTAAAATCTCGAATCCATAATTCGTTAGTCAGAAACGCACGCATACACACGCGAGCACGCACACACACACACACACACACACACACTCACACATATCTGCACACGCACACGTGTGAACGCAGAATCGTCGCAGTAATCGCGCGACAATAACTCTTTTATAACGAGGCCCGAGCGATTTTCACCGCTTGGCTCCGTATTAATCTCTCCGATCTGCAGGTAATTGCGCTTGAAGCAAGCGGGAATTCAGGTTACCGGCGACGAACGGCCCACATATCAGAAATCAACGGTTAATTCCAGATCCATCGTTCGTCGTGATCTCTTTTCCCGATATCGACGGCATTAATTGGTCGCGCGGCGCGCGTTCGCGCAGATTCGTAAACGATTCGTGTCATCGTCCACAAATATGGGAAATCATCTCGACACCTCATGTAATAACAACACGATGACGCTTTTGAGAGCGCGTTCATCCATGGCCGGTCGGTCGGTCGGTCGGTCGGTCTGTCGGTCGGTCGGTCGATGTCGGCGATATCCGTGTACGATCGAGGTTTCGGACACATACCGGACTTCAATTTCTTCCTCCCTTCCTCGCCATAAACACGCACATGAACGGTTTTCGAAAACAAAAAAAGAAAGAAAGGAGGAAAGAAACTGGGTCAAGTCCGCGATCCTCGCCACTCCGTACGTCGGAAATCGAAAGTCGATTTCCTCAATGGCACGAGATGAACGACGCTCTCTCTCTCTCTCTCTCTCTCTCTCTCTCTCTCTCTCTCT
>NW_022639460.1:499520-513602 GCF_010583005.1 Odontomachus brunneus | reverse complement strand
CTCTCTCTCTCTCTCTCTCTCTCTCTCTCTCTATCTATCTATCTATCTATCTATCTATCTATCTATCTATCTATCTATCTATCTATCTATCTGTCTCTTTTCATCTGCCTCCCTTTCTTCGCGCCACACCACTTCTCTTATCATCGCGCGGTTATCTGACTTCTGATCCTTTGCCGATCGCGATGGAGAAAGCGGACCTTGCGAAAGGAGGTCGGCTTATTTGAATGAGAAATGCCCGGTACAGCACGTGGTCCAGGCGGTTTTCCCTTCGATCTCGATAGACGTGCCCAATTCCTCGTGGAATATACGAGATTTCATCGTGTTCGCCTTCAATTGTTGACACTTGATAGCGTAGAGAAATCACGTTGATTCTTGTAATTCTGATTCATCTAATTCTGAATTTTCAAAATTCTCACCGATTATACGAAGAGAAAAGAGTGAAGAACAATGAGCAAAAAAACCCACTTTCGGATACAGACTTCCGTGATCGAATTACGACGAGAGACATGATGGAAATTTTACAATTTCTGTATTTACAGGACAAAATTTGTTATATTGAATTAAACATGAAATATTTGCATCACACAATTTTTTTGTTATATTGATGCAGGGAAACAGATTTATTAAAGTCACTTAGATTTTTATATTTTATGTGATACATTGCTTGGGACAAATTTTTATCATTTTTTTGTATCTTTTCTCGTATTTCTATTTCTATTTCGTTGTTCTCTGTGATTAATATGAGTATCATGTGAATATATTTCTCTCAATGTACTGAGAAAGAGAAATATTTGAAAATTATTTGCGAGATATAAAGTTTCTTCCTATATAAAATAAAATTTATTTCTCTTTCTCTGTAAATAAGCTTTATATCCCCCACGAGTAAAGTCTCGAGTATCTTCTTCTCAGTGTGTTGTGTCGTATAATATTTTTATTCACTCGTCCGCCCATTTATAAGGGATGCAATCTTAACAAATCGACTAGTAAATTTGATAATAATTTGATAAATTTAGTAATTGACTCGTAAAGGTTGCATTCCTTATGACAGATGATTTATATTTATTACATATATAGAATGCCGAATTAGAAATACAAAAATAATTATTTGAAATTTGTTCGAAATTATCGAAATTTATTCAAAACAATGTATTACGTGAAACATGTAATACGAAAATCTGAGTGCAACTTTTAGCAAAATTTGTTGCTGCGTTGATACGACAAAGATTTACATTATTATATAATGTAATTTTAATGATTAATTCAACACAAAATATTTACTTAAATATTTACTTGAATTAAAAGAAATATTACAGAATATTTACTTGATGAATATTTACTTGATGAATTAAAAGAAATATTACAGAATATTTACTTGATGAATTAAAAGAAATTTATCCAAAATTTTTATTATCGATTGTCTCACATCGTAATAATCATGAAAGTGTATCTAGGTATAAAAATAGAGATAATAACAGATAACAGTAGGTGACAGAATAAGAACATTCGTAGACCTTGTTGACCCGTGTAGATCGTTACTTGTGTTATTGCTATTTTCTTGTTGTTGCCTTTGGTGTATACAATGTCGTGGAAACTTGCGGTAACGCGTCTGCGAATTCAGATTACACCATACGCACAATAAGTCGGTTAGAATAATCACACGCTCGGCGTTAAAGTCCCGCTAAGAATCGCCAAGCGGAACTGCTGCGTTTGACATTTAACTCGATACCGTCAGTGAGCGCCTCTCCGCTCTCGACGGAGAGATCCGCGACTTTTATGTAAGAATCTCATGCGATAAAGTATATGTATGTGTCGATCTTTTTCATCTTTTTAAATTGCAATTCGATCGCGAATTCCCAGATAGAATAGAAAATCAGGATAACGCCAAAATGACGATGAAAATGACTAAAAAATCAAAATAACGCCAGGAAAATCATAACAGCGTCAAAATAACGATGAAAATGACTAAAAAATCAGGATAACGCCAGAAAAATCAGAATAATGCAAAAATGACGATAAAAATGATTAAAAAATCAGGATAATGCCAGGAAAATCAGGATAACGCCAAAAATGACGATGAAAATGACTCAAAAATCAGGATAACACCAAAATGACGATGAAAATTAGTCAAAATGACCAAAACATGATCGAAAAGTCAATTTTCGCAGTCACTTCTTCATCACTTCGACGTGATTTTCTGTTCCACTTTGCCTCCTAGATAAAGGTGAAATTGTTCTTTCTATCTCTATTATATCTCTCTACATTTCCTTTCTTTTTACAATTTGCTACTTTTCAAGGTGAAATGTATCGGCAAGCAGCTGAAACTTTCGGATTTCGTGTATGTGCGACCGTGATTTCATTTTGACATTTTTACAGCGTGGACGCAATGAAATGAATCGCCTGGATGTGAAACCGCAGAAAGCAACTTTTATTCTCGCGTCTACGCGATGTTTCGTCCCGTGTCTGTTCTATAAGTTGCCTTAAATAGACCATAACTAACGATCGCAACTAAGATGCTTACCGCGCCTAACAATACCGTCCGCGTATCATTCGCGGGGACTTGT
Organism: Odontomachus brunneus; assembly: GCF_010583005.1. Classification (NCBI taxonomy): domain Eukaryota; kingdom Metazoa; phylum Arthropoda; class Insecta; order Hymenoptera; family Formicidae; genus Odontomachus; species Odontomachus brunneus. The sequence goes on along the minus strand of NW_022639460.1, from coordinate 511,041 downwards.
GTTTAGCCGAAGCGTGGTCGAGCGTGACCGCGTCCCGGGCCTCCGCTCGAAAGTCGTTTCACTGGAGAGACGTCAGTCGTTGCGATTAAAAAAAAGGGGGACAGCCTCGGGCTTGATGTCGAGTATTACATCCTTTCGGCGACTTCTGCTCGAAAACACGTGTTTCTCTTGAACGATATTATTAGCCGTTATTGAACGCTATCTCGTTACGGCGTTGTTATTTTATAATTGACGGCCCGTTTTATTCCGCCCCGAACGAATTATATTAAAAGCGAATAATTACGATCATGTTCCACGGCGACAAATAGAACGTAAACAGGCGGGCGAGTGAATAAAAATATTATATGACATAACACACCGAGAAGAAGATACTCGAGAGTTTATACGTGGAGAATATAAAGCTTATTTACAGAGAAAGAGAAATAAATTTTATTTTATATAGGAAGAAACTTTGTATCTTGCAAATTATTTTCAAATATTTCTCTTTCTCAGTACACTGAGAGAAATATATTTGAAAATTTATTCGTAAGGTATAAAGTTTATTCGCAGAAATAAATTTTATACATTTCTTAGAAATAAACTTTATTTCGCAAAAAGATACTTTATATCTCGTAGAAAATTTTTCAAGTAATTTCTCTCAATATATTGAGAAGAAAATACTTGAAAATTTATTTGCGGGATATAAAGTTTATATAGAAAAATAAACTTTATATATTTCGCAGAAATAAACTTTACAAAAAGATACTTTATATTTCACAAATAAATTTTCCAGTTATCTTTCCTCAGTTTACTGAGAGGAAAATATTCGAAAATTTACTTGTGAGGTGTAAAGTTTATTCACAGAAATAAACTTTATATATTTCGCAGAAATAAACTTTATTTCACAGAAATTTTATGTTTTGAAAAAAATTTTTTAAGTAATTTTTTAAGTAATTTTTTAAGTAATTTTTTTTGAGTATACTAAGAAGAAAAAACGCTTAAATATTTATTTGTGAGATATAAAGTTTATTTACAGAAATAAATTTTATCTTACAGAAGAAAACTTTATATCTCTCAAATAAACTTTTAAATATTTTTTCTCTAAAGAAGACAAAGAAATTAATGAAAAACAATTACGAATACAATTAATTCGCGACGCGTTATTGCGATTACAAGCGAATCTGGCGGACAAAGCTCTGCGTTTCTATAAAAATAATAAATATTTATTTATTTATACACAAATAACAGAAATATATTATCATACATTCTCGCAGTCTCGTTAATCGGACGGGACGATAAGTTAGACACGGATTAATTATAAATAAAACATAGTTACACGCATTTTTGTGTTTATGTGTATGTGTGTGGTTTGTTGTCGCAACTCGTGAAATTTTGGCGTCCTTCCGTTGACAAACAGCAGTCCGCAGTAACAAGTACGTCTGTCTGTCTGTCTATTGCGTTCAGCAGATCACTGCAAGACTCTCCGCTAAGAAAGACACGTCCTATTTCGCGACTAATGATGCACCAACTGTGTAATCGTTCGATTACTCGCATAACGTTCGCGTAATGATCCTCTCGCAAGTTACTCTGCGATCATTCTCCAATTATTTGCACGTATTTCTTCCTAACCTCGCAATTTCCTTCATAATCTAAAATTGCATGAGACTGCCGGGGAATCTTATCGAAGAGATAACTCCCAGACTCGCGACTTTCAAGTGCGAATTTCCACATGTTCACGCACCGCACTTCAAACTCAACGAGATACTTCGAGTCTAGAGAAATGCCTCACATTTTCGGATAAATAAATTAATAACGAGTAACGAATAGTATGGAAGATGAAGCACACACAATGTGCTCTTTTCCTCGCGTTTCTTTAACTCTATAGTCAACACTAAAAATACAGTCATCTGATTCTGAATTGTCTAGATTTTTCCAAAGCTATACTGTGAAAGAAAAAAATATCTAAAGAATACTAAACATTTTTATCCCATGAGTACTAGTAACGTATTTACTCTTATCAATATACATATCTTTACACTGAGAAAAATACTTTCTTTTCAATATAGGGAATTTTTATTTTAAAAATTAGAATTTTGTAACCGAGAGATGGGACAATTTGCAGTAATTTATTATCCTGCCATTTCTCATATGCTATTTATCTTCCAAGAACTGAAATGTGCTATTAAAAAATTTGCTGTGTTCATTGGGCAAAGTAGACTTTACTGGCAATCTACTCTTGCACTACCAGAAACGTAGCAAAATTTACATGGAACAGAATTTACATGAAAAAAGCAAACTATAACATTTTCTCACAAAATCCGTAGCTTTCCGTAAACTGTAAGCTTTCCAACTGTTTATTCTGTTTGAATGAAAGAATCTTTAAGTAAGTGTGTATTAACACCTACGAATAAATACTCGTTTAGATATTTTTCCTCTCGGTTAACGCGAGAAAGGATAATCAGACGATCGCGTGCCCGGCGTTAGACACGCGACGAGAATCTGAGCGGAAAAACAGACGGTCAGCATTGAATGTGCACGAGAGAGCTTTCGAGCTATCGCGGAGATTCGAACAACCACCAGCAACAATGAACGAGAACGCCAATAATGACGCTGATATGTGCGCGTCCGATATCCTGACGACTGAGAGTCTCGCAGTAATCCGCGATTATGCTCGAGTGCAGTCACGAAAGTAGGTGAGAGCCCAACGATGCGAGTGTGTACCGTATGCATTCGAGAGGCTCTTATCCACTCGGGCTACGTATCACCATAATCCGCGATGTGACGTCACGGTGAAGCTGTCGCCGTGCTGTATCCGTTGAACTACGTGCGTAAACTGTGCGTGCGTCGGTGACGTGTCTCGTCCTCGTCGTCGTCGTCATCGTCGTTTTATGCGTAGGTCTGTCGTGCGGGATTTCAGGCTCGCAGGGAACAACGAGGGGTGATCGTGGAAGGAGGATGACAGGTGGGATAAAGAGAAAATGAAGGGCAACGAAGGGCGGCGCAATAAATACTCGATCGGGGTGGATTCTCCGCGAAGGGGTCCAAGAACACGTTCCCGGGCGCCGATCCGAGGACGCCGTGGAGTTGGATCGAGCGTCTCGATCGTCTGAACGGTCCTCGGATCCTGCTTGCGCTGGGAAGACGGGTGTCGTTCACTTGACGTGCGCCGAGTAAGCCAACTCATGAGCGTCTGGCTTGCCGGAGATCGGCGTCAATCCTGGGAAGTTTCTCGCCCAACCGCTGGAGTAGCTGTCGCCGTGGCCATGTTCGAAGGAATGGCTCGAGCCGTGATGAGGATGCGCCACTACCTCGTACGTGACGTGCTTCTGTTGCGAGAAGAGCTTCTTCAGGCCGATGATGCCGGCCAGCAGAAGGGCGATCTTCGACAGAAGGAGCGCTTTGCCGACCAGCAGGGCGAGCGCTTTGAACGCGAGGCCGCCGATCAGGCCGATCTTCAACATGGCGGCCGCGATTAACGGACCCATCTGATTGTTCTTCTTGCCGCGGCCTGCAAGACACGCCAGCGGATAATGCCGTTGTCACTCACTTTCGGCGAGCGCTAGCCGGGAGGATGACAAAGAAACGGGATTACCGCAACCGCGCAATTGTACTTTCCACGGAGAAAGCAGTAAAGTTCGGTGATGAGCAGATGAATGAGCTACGGCCGGCGAAAGCTATCTGTTTATGCAGTCGGTGACACAACTTGGCGCGAGCGAAAATTGAAACGAAACTAAAACTGACGCGTCATTTTTGTGAGGTTCGCCCGGCGTGGCGGACGCTTACGTCAGTGTTGGGCATTAACCGATGAAAATTTTCCTTGGTCGAAGTAACCGGCAAATCACGAATCGAAATGATTGATCAACCGTCACATATAAGGTCACAAATAATTCTATCGATGAAGTTAGTTTCACTGATCAAACTTTGATGTGATTATATACTGATTAATAATGATTTTCATAAATTAATTAAATTACTCGTGACTACATATATGATTCGCTCATCATTTTAGTAAAAGAAAATTTTAAACCCCAATTTTTAATGCCTTATACCGATTTGCGACGAGTAGAAAATGAAAGCTCGTGCTCGACACAGAAATTGCTCTTCTCTCTTTTAATTTCTTAACAGAAGTAACTCAGAGAATCAATAGTTTTCATTAGATTCGAATTACTAAATCGGAATTAAGACAGAAACAATTTCGCGAATTGGGTTTTGAAAAGATTACCTTAGTCTTTGTTACAGAAATATTACAATATTTGTCCAAAAATGCGTCAGTCGACAAATACCCTGATAATATTATCAACTTTACCTTGCTTTATCGGGAAAACTTGATGCTTTGAGAAAGAAGGCAGGATAATTACCGTCTTGAATAGGCTTGTCAGCGCGTTCAATAGAGAGGCCGAAGTTCAACGAGCCCGTGTCGCCCTCAGACGCGGAAACGACGATGTCGTCCTCGGGCAGGATCCTCCACTTGATGCTCCTCGACTTGACGAAAGCGTAGACCTTATTCGCAACGAGGTCGAGGATCTGAGTCTCGTCGTCCTTGCTCCTGCCAGCCTCGAACGTGATCACGTCCTCCGACGTCTGGCTCGTCTTCCGGATCTCGATGTCGTCCGTCAACTCGATCGATGCCTTCTTCAGCAACTTGTTCATGTACGTCACCAGCTTCAACATCACGCAGCTGCTGATATCGTTCTGGGAGCATTTCGAATTGAGCTTACGCAGAAGCTCCTCCTCGTACTTGGCTCGGTCCGACGAGCTCAGCGTCGCAGACTGCTGCTCGACGACGCTGATCTTCTCCTTCTTCTCCACTGGATTGGCCAAACATACTCCTAAGACGAATAATACCAGTACCGGAGTCGCCTTCATGGTGATATTCTGAAACATTCCACGCCAGTCAACGACTCTCAATCATCAAGATAAAGTCTCGCTTGAGCGAAGAGGCAAAACACATCTCAAGATGCACGGATGAAACGTTAAGTTGGATCAAACAAATTTCTGTTTGTGTGATGAAATATGAACGAACTAGAACTCTTCAATTCGGTTAAAGTTACCAGAAATCTTGTTTACTTGAATAGGATTCTGATAATTACAATTCCGATTGAAGTTACCAGAAATTTTGTTCACTGAACAGAATTTTGATATTTCAACCGATTTTTTATTCGTGCGTATTTGATCAGAAATTTAGTTAATCCGACCGAACTTTTCTTTCTTCATTCCGATTGAACATTCGAAGTAAGGTTTACGTTATTTGAATGAAGAATAAAACTTTTGCTGAAATCAAACTGCAAAAACAAGTAACAGATCAATAATGATTAATCGGTCGCGGGAACGCCCAATAAGCAACACGATAAGGTCAATGCGCAAAATCGACCGCGAATTCCGGCGCTGACCGCGCGCAGGTAGAACGTATTCGATAATTTGCGAGTAACGGAAACGACAAATTGACCCACCTGTTGGGCCCGAGAAGTCACGGAGGGGCCGTAGGAGGCGCGAGAAGGGCTGGCGGCGACGGGAGCGTGGCTTACGGCGAAACAGCGGTCCTTTTCTCTCTCCCTCTCTCGGCTCGCTTCCGATCAGCTGGTCGACACGGTGTCGCGTGTACCGGAGTACCCTTCGACGCGCACTCTTCTCAATCCCGACGTGCGGACTGAGGAGCAGTACTAAGCTTCTGAACCCGCGTCTCGCCCTCGACGACTTTATATATACGTAGATCACCGCCTTCCTAGACGCGCTAGCGCTAGAGGTGTGCGCGACGTCGTCGGGTATCGTCGACCCACCACCTCCTGCGGGAAGTATATGGGAGCCCGCGACGACGGCGGGTGGCGCGCCAGGGACGAACGGTAGTGGTGCCCACTTTTGCCTTTGATACGGCTCCGAGAGAGAAAGAGAGAGACAGCGGTAAGCCCGTACGTCGCGGTGAGCCTCGGTGTTGGAGGCGCAGGTGGTGGGATCAACTGCCTCGTACGTGAGATCTCGCGCGAAAGAGAGGCCTCGTCCCACAGCTGTAAAGGACAGCCTGCCGTCCTTTGCGCGCGAACTGGTTCTTCCGCGGTGAGCGCGCAACACAACAACGACAACAATAACAACAACATCGTTGTTCGGTGCGATGAGCCTCGCAAAGAGAGCAATCCACCACCCATTACGCTTCCTCGTCATCCTCCTCCCTCTCCTCCTCCTTCTGCGAAGGGGAGGAGAACGTGCATCGTTTCCCCGCGTCGCAAACTGGTTCCCAGACGCGATACCGGCAGCAACGCACCGTGTACGTGCGCGTAAACGCGTAAACGCCGACATGCCAACCTTCTGTAGTGTAGCGGCTCATCGCTCATGGCTTGTGTGGTTGAGCCCGACGTGTGTACGTAGCGCTGCGATTCATGAACGGCCGCACACAGACACGCGCGCGGGTCCCGCTGTCGTTCGCCGCTGGTGGACCATTACCAGCGACCCGCCGCGAGAACCGTGTCACGAATGTAGAGCACGCACGTTATCCATCCGTCCGTCCGTCCGTCGTTCATCCATCCATCCATCCATCCATCCATCCATCCATCCATCCATGTGTCCAACCATTTAGCCATTCATCCAACCATCCCGGGCAGCGAAAACGCGCAGCCACCTAATACGCGAGCGTGAGAGTCGCGCGTTAATGTATGACTCTTCAATCGCTTTTCACAAACTTTTCTCTACGCACTCGTGGACTTTTAGGGTAGTGAGACACGGTTCGACGGAAACGGCGCGAGGGAAAGCCGGGGTGCTGCTGGCTAGGAAAGCTGCTGTAGGACGGACGAATGATGATGCCTAGACTTTCGTGATTATCGCAACGTAGATAATAAAATGATAGAAACTCCAGGAAATTCTCTCGATTGAGACAAATACAAAATATTAATCGCTAAATTTGCTTCGCACAATAATATAAGTTTGCTTCATATTGCTATCTCGTCACTCTGTGTGATAGATATGAGTGCCGTATAAAGTAATTATAAGGGATGCAATATTTAGTCGACTTAATAGAAAATTGCCACCAAATTTACGTACAACTTAAGCGATGGTAATAACCCAAATAGATTTTCATGATTACCGTAATGTGTGAGACAATTGATGATTGTCTCACACATGTGATGTGTGAGACTAATGATGATTTTAGAATTTTCTTTGCACTTATGAGATGAATATACTATATTGAATTAACCATTCAATTTATATTATATATTGTCATATGAACCATTCATGAGAGATATAGTCTTTACAAACCGATTATATGAAAGAAATTTTATAATAAAAACTAGCTAAAACTATCCGGCATTGCCCAGGTTATCACAAATTGTCAATGAAAATCAGGGATGAAATTCAGGGAGAAGGAATGAGGTTTGACCAGATTTTATAGCTTATATCTTCTGCAAGGTCCTTGAAAGTAATTATCCAAAATCTAGTGCAGGTCGGCCAAATGGTTTAGGAGTTTACAGAGAACAGACAGACATATATTGTTTTGTGTATATAGGTTTCTACAAAATTTCATGACAGATCGACTTTCTCAGTTGACTATCTTTTTACTTCATGTGCTATTTGTATTTCAGGCATTGAAGTGTGCTATTAAAGAATTTGCTACATGTTTCCAGCGAAATTTATTGTGTTCCTTAGCAAGATAGACCTTACTAGCAGTCTCTTTCTGCACTACCAGAAACATGCAGCACATTGAAAAAAATTTCTATAAAAAAGAAACTACTCTTTTCTCTCTTTCCATGCATCAAAGCTGCTGCTAAATGTGTGTGTATTTATTTATCTAGGTAATGATAATGATATGGTGATAACGCCGCCGCGTTCAGCTTGAGGAAATTACTGGAACAAAAGAGGCTGCTTCTGTGGCGAGACGCGTTTAACGTTAAATCAAATCAGCTCGTTTAATCAACGAATTTCCCGAAAATTCTCGTGCTGCAAATCCCGAGCGAACCCGAGTCAAGATTTTAATCCAACTTTCATCCTTATTATACTATTCAATGTCTATTTTGATACTCTGAAACTTACACTCAAATTCTTTTGATTCTATTTAACCTATCCGAGTCGAAATTTTGATTCTACTTTCACTATTCTATTCAACACTTATTTTGATATTCTGAAACATATAATACAATTTATTTTGATATTAAAGAAAATGAAAAAGGAAATTTCGTGCATCATTAGAATCAAAGTTGAAGTAAATTGTATTATTAAAATGAAAGCTACTTTGCTAACTTAACTCCTACTGCGTTGTAGAATTCAAGGTTTAACATAGGGCTGAAATTTTGACTCGAAAAGTGAAACGGTGTTGAATTAACATACTTCGATGACGGATCGGTCAACACACCGGATATGCGTTTGCTCCAGAATGACAGAGATTCAAGGTGTCGCGAAGAGAAATTCTGTCGGCGCGTCTATTGGCGACATGCTCGTGCTGTGTGCGCGCACCTGAGTGCAGACAACGCTACGTCTAATCACACGTTACCACGATCTGAATGTACAATCGAGCGACTCTCGATTCGACGATTATGTGGCTTCCGTTGTTCCCGATATCGCGGCGCATATCCTAGTCGAGGATACGCGCCGACGCGAGAAATACTACTATCGGTCGGGCGTACGTGCTCACGTCATTCATTAGCTCGCTCGTAAATCTGCCTACGTCACTTGATTGAAAAAGGCATCGCGAGGTAAGCGCGTAGAAAGCAGTGGCGTGACCGCTCGCAAAAATCCCGAGGAAAGTAAAGAGAGGCAAAGAGACGAGCGAATGAGAGCGAACGGAGGTGTGTATCGCGAATATCGCGATTTATCGCGTCACGGCCGACGAAATTAACACAGATTGCCTGGATCAGATCGTGAGGATTAATTTGAAACGCGTCGTTACGCTTTTCTAGAATATCATTTCGGAAAATACTTTGATTCACTTCTCCCTCGAGTACGTTCAGCAATCTCTTTACATTTTTTTCGCTCTGTCGCAACGGGATATTCTCTTTATATTCTTAGATTGCTTTCCAAAATGTTCTTTTTGAGGAAATTTTACTCGATACTCTACAGTATATATAACATGAATTATAGATATTGAGTAAAATTTTCCTCAAAAGAACACAAAAAGAAGTTTCGTTTTAAAAAGAAGTTTTGGAATCGAAACTTAAAAAATATTCTCAGTGTCCTTTTATTATACATATCTCTTGTATTATTCAAGAAAATCAAAGTAGATCTCTCCGCTGATGTCACACCTTTTCCTCTCGCAATATATAAACTAAAATAAATGAATTAATAAAAGTTTTTTATCACACACACACACACACACACACACACACACACCACACACAAACACACACACACGCACACACACATCATCGATTTCTCCGCAGAGCTATTCATTATCCTCTTAGGTGATTTGCCTCAAAGTGTCAATAAATGTATGTATCTATTTATCTACCCAACCATGAATCTTGATAGGTTAATCTACGGTAGACAAGGTCTATTAATTATGACAGCGTTAGACCACGAGACAGGTAAGCTTGCCATCACCGCGAACTCGCCGATTCAAATATCGTTGTGCCGACAATTAACCAAGTCGTACATGCGCTGTCGTTTGATTAACGGCGAGCTACGAAGCTTAACAAGACTAGTAATTAAACCGTTACGCGGAGAATGATTTCTCGACAGAACTGCCTGGCAGAACGCATCTTTCAACGTCTTCGTCGAGCGGAGCTGGTACGAAGGTGTGTGCTATCCATTAACGTCGATCTCTGTCTAAAATGAGTATGACTTTGGAATTTCGTCTAATCAATCATAAGTGAGTCCACAGAGAGATAGATAATAATAATAAAAAATAATGTAATAATAGTAATAAATAATAATATGAAATAATAATGCAGGAAGAGAATTTTGTAATGAAAATTGTTGTTTTGTGATCGAGTAATAAATAAACATTCAGCAGCAATTGACTGTCCCTTCATTTCAGATGTCATTTATATTTTGAAAACAAAAATGCGCTTTTAAAAAATTCCGCAACATTTCTAACGAAATTTAAGAGAGACCGGGACTAGATGTCCTATATTTCAGAATTTGTTGTAACTGTAATATTATTCCGATTTGAACAAAATTCAGGGAAAAGTGTCCTAAAAGGATAATCTTTGCTACTATTTTCCTCGTGATCTTCTCTCCACGCCCAAGCATATCCATTAGTTAATGATATGCGATGCGTTTCGAGAGATACTTGGCGCGTTAGAAGCCTGGGTACTCTTTACAAGGATGCGTTACACTCGAGGTCGCCTGATTATCGGCTATTTGTATTTCCGATTTTGTATCCATTCTTTCTCTTAAGATAAACAATAAAAAAAGCACATGAGCAACATACAAGATAGACTTACTGACAGTTTATTCCTGTATTAAAAACATAAATTGCGAAAAAATACCAATAAATTGATACAGTTGCAGACCAAATTGCAATCATTGAATCAACTGATAACTCATCACAGCAACCATATAACTCATTCAATCGACTAAATGTTTGCTTGAACGAATTTAAGCAAAGTCCCATTCAAATCAGCCGTTTTTCTCAGTGAAATCAATCACTGTGAAATCAATCATAGTGAGACATTAGACGTGAAATCAAACGAAAAAAATGCAGATTCCACGATTCAGACCGTGCGTTCCATTTCCTGACCTCGTTTACTTCGACACGCGTGGTACTTACGAAAAATACATCGTATTACGAAATAAGGAAATACAAATAGCCGATAATCAGGCGACCTCGAGTGTAACGCATCCTTGTAAAGAGTACCCAGGCTTCTAACGCGCCAAGTATCTCTCGAAACGCATCGCATATCATTAACTAATGGATATGCTTGGGCGTGGAGAGAAGATCACGAGGAAAATGACCGTATATCCGCCTCTCCTGTTCCTAAATTCAGCGCGTTTTCTCGTCAAAGCGACTTTCGCGGATAACCAAGCAGGCAGGTAGGCACAGAGGTCAACATTGCGACCTAGCCTTGAAAACTCGTCCCGTACTCGTCACCCGATCTCTTCCTCACACACGATCCGTGAGTAGGTTGACTAACCATTTCGAATCTTGCGGGACATCCTAATTTTCAGTTCTTTATACATAGAGGCGTTCTCGAAAGAACCTCAGGCGGGATGTCATTTGTCCTAATTTACCACATATAACGTAAAAAAAACAACATAAAATTTTGGTATTATATATATTATTTGTGTGCGATGAGAAAAGAAATATATTTTAAGTTGATTTCTCATTGCTCTTTTGTGTTGATGACTGTTGTCTGATTTTATTTTCAGAAATTTATTAGTCCAATTTTAGACAAATAGTCTATATAAAAAAATAGTAGCAAAAATAGAAGACTATGTTCTGTTGACTGTGTACTGTTGACTAAAGATGTGCGAATCAAAGATCTTTAATGTCGAATCGAATCGAATCTCAGATTTTAATTTTGAATTGAATCGTATGATATAGAACTCTAGAACTATTGTAAAACAAACCGGAACTCTAAAGAAATAGTTAATTTAAATAGTTTTTTTGATTAGGTGCGCT
>NW_022639460.1:430268-493664 GCF_010583005.1 Odontomachus brunneus | reverse complement strand
TATTTAATGACCGCAACTATTGAAAATTGTTGCAAAGAGCTCTAGAACTTTTCAAGAGAGTATCAGAACTGCAAAAAAATGTCACATTTTGAAATATGGTGTGCCAAGTCTTGGCACACCTAATTAAAAAATGTGACATTTTTTTTTAATGTCAAATCGAACCGAATCGATGAAAGTTCATCCAAATCGAATCAAATCGTTGAAAGAATTTTTAATTAACATAATCATTGAATTCAACATGAAAATAATGATTTCAGTATAAGAGATAACATGAATCATGTGAAGTCATTTCATTTTAACGTAAGAGATATATAACATATAATCGGTAAACGTATATGGAATACAGTTCTAACCTTGAAAACCTGCGCAACGACACATATCGATCCGACAGTTGTTGGTAAGAGTTTATCTAGTAGCCATTATCTTTTTTTAATATTTTTGTAGAAAATCTTAATGTATAGTAAACTTTTCAAGTTATGCTAATTCCCGTAAGGTTGGATGTCTTCAATAGTTCTTCGTTAATATGCCTGATCCGTATTCGAATTTTTTCGACTCGAGATTTTCGAATTATTCGAATTCGAATCATAAGGATTCGAATTTGAATCGAATCGAATTTCACTTGATTCGATTTGAATTTGAATAGTTCGCACATCTCTACTGTTGACCTAATAATGAACAAACACTTTACTTATCTATCTATATATATCGAATTTATTCAACGTAATGGTTGATTTTGCTGTAATCAATAGTTAATTAGTTGAATTGAAACATATTAGTTCAAATCAATTATTAAATTGAGAAAAATTTAATCAATATTTTCACCATTCCGCTCGAGACTGACTGATTAAGAGTTGGTCACTCTATCCGTGAGACTTCAACCTGCGCGGGAACGAGTAAACGAGCGTTTTCGTACTCGGTGCACCGTTACGTTGAATTCCGGACAGACGTTTTGTCAGGATAACGAGCGCGCACACGAGGGCGCGCGTCTTGGTCCGTCGAATGAGGATGCGGCCGTGTGATGTGACGCGGCCAAGGTCCTCATTGCGCTTATCGTACTGGGATATCAAAGCGCGTCACGTTTTACATTGAAGACGCTCACTCCAAACCCTGCGAGATGTGGCGCGAGAGAAATCGTGAAATTGAAGTGCGCCCACTCTTATCCGTCTCGGATCTGAATTCCGCGCGATTGATCCTCGCGAAAATCGCACGTGAGGTGGCTTCTGTGAGGTTGGATACTCGTGAAATCTCACAATAGCCGGACATTCGATAGTCCGCTCGGCGCGAGCGCCGGCAAGCCGGATAACCCGGTAAAGAAGAGAAATAGACGGAACCGCGTCTTGATTGCGTTAATTTGCATGCGTGCACGCGCGCAGCGTAGCGCGAATCAACCGCCTGGATCTCACATTCATAATGCGTGGTATTAATTCAGCAGCGTTGCGCGTCGCGAGCAAAGACAGGCGCGATTTCGTGAAAAGAAGAGAAAAGAGGACGGCCTGCGTGATTACGCGTAATTAACCAAATGAATGGGGTGAGTTCGAGTCGAAGAGGGAATTTCGAAGAAAGGGGCTGACGCCCCTCGGGATGAAATTCGTGGAGGACGCGGGAAAGTTGGCGAGTTCGTCCGACACGCCGGGACTTCCGGTCATTTGATAGAAAGTATAGAAAAGCCGAAAAGTCGAACGGCTCATCTTTATCGTGTGTCGCTTTCGCTGCACCGGCTGCTCGACATGAACGAGTCGGTGTGTCGTCGGCAATTCGGCGAGTGATATGTATGTGTGTGTGTGCCTTCTTGAAGGAGAAGAGAAGGAAAGGGAGGAAAGGGAAGAATGAGAAAGAAAGAGAGAAAAAAATTCACGTAATTATAAACGCACCAGTTCGCACGCCCTATTGCGTTTTCTCCGGCCGGCAAGACGGTTAAACGGGCGTCGCAATTGTAACGTCGCGGCTCGAATTTCCTTTCACTTGCGGTCACTCGCAAAGAGAAAAATTAATTGCGTTTGTTATCATGTTCAAACTGTCGTCCTAAAGTATCTGCGGTATCGGCAGCGCGAACGGAAATTTGTCAGGAGAGTGAGAGGAGAATTTCTCTGTACGTACAATATCCGCTTTCGTATACTAAAAAAAAAAAAACGTTTGGTATTTGTAACTATCATCACATGGAGAAATAATTATAAATTATGGTCAAGAAAACTATTCTTTAATTAAATTCTGCTAGTGTTAGTAATAATCGTCTTATGTGCTTTTGACGAACTCTTCTACTTCTCGTCCTTTCCCGAACAGTATGAAAGTATCGACGACAATAAAACAATAGTGAAAAGAAAATATTATACGACAATATTTTCATATTGCTCGGGAAAGGATAAGAAACAGGAAGATTTTATCGAGAATTAAGTAAATTTCAAAATTAACAAAATTCACGGGAATGAAACGAAAAAAATATTTATGTTAAATTTTCTTGACAAAACTAAATCCACTTTCAAAAATGTCAACTGTCCTAAAAAATACGAAATAATTTGGAATCAATATTCCTATGTAATGCCTACAATTATAATATTCTAACGATATTCTAACGATATTAGACGCGAGAACCTAGTTAATTAAATCAATAATTGAATCAAAATAATCTTACATATTTTTTATCTTTCTGAAGTTATATACTAAGTTAATTATCTACTTAATTTATCTTTTTCGCAGCGACTTTTAGTATCGTTAGAATATTAAAATATAGCACGTAGAAATATTAATTCAAAATTATTTCACATCTGATAGAACATTTGAGGTTTCTGAAGGCGGTTTATTTTTGTCAAAAATTTTTTTATTTCGTACTTTTTGATTACTTACTGAATATTTGCTTTTGAAGTTGATCAGAAATAATTTATATGAAAAAAAAAATTATATAAAATGGTCTAATAAAAAATAACTAAGGTCTTGACAATGCGTCGCGGTTTTAGTGCGTTTTTGCTTTGTCAACGATCACTAAAGCAACGCAACGTGGCGGCTGAAGGGTCAGAACCTATGCAACCTACGCAACACGAGTTTCCGTCGAGTTGCTTTCCATGTATCGCCGCGAGGCGGCCGGTAGTTTCCGGTCTTCTCCGCAAAGGAGGCCACTTGGTCAACGGGTCCGTTCCGTTCGATTCTCCGGATCGTGAGTGAGAATCGTATCGGACCGGTTCACGTACAGGATAGTTCCTCGTTGCGCACCCAAGAGAGAGAGAGAGAGAGAGAGAGAGAGAGAGAGAGAGAGAGAGAGAAAATCAGCGTAAGGCTCGCTCACCATTTTCACGCCATTAGGAGAGATGCTGTGACAATAAGTGGATATCGTGAGGAATCTACAGGAAGTCACGTGATCAGGAATGCAATCGGTATTTCCAAGTGACGACGCCTCTTCCCCCACCCTCGTGATTGACTTGGACAGCAAATTTACATTCCTCATACCGTTGTCGTCATCGTATAATCCTTTTCCGGATTCCGAATTCCGGATTACCTCATCGCCATTAAAGCGTCATTAAAGATCCAACAACCTGACATTCCAATCAAAGTTTATGATGTCCAAACTTATCTCAAATCTTGTAATTAACTTGTCACAACTGTGCTTATGAGCAATCTCTTAAGAAAAAAAAGAAAAAAAGAAAATCCTTAATTTTCCTCCCAGAAAAATAATATATAGCGATATGCCACGCTGAGGAAAAAAATATTTAAAAAATAATAAATATTTCTTTGGTGGAAATGTTCTAATAACATATATTTTCATAAATCTAAGTTCTTTTGTTTAAATAAAACAAACAATTGCTCTCATGAGAAATTCAGTTTTCTTGGAGGTTCCGAGAAATATATATATTTATATTTGAAAAATATTTTATATATTTTATATATTTTATATATTAGTATAATCTCAAATATGTACCGCAAATAAATATAAATAATAAATAATGTTTACTCCTTCTTAGATACTTTTTCAGGGAAATTTAATTACATACATTCCTGTACAACATATAAAAAAATCTTATTAGCATAAACAGCTTATTAGCATAAACAGCTTCTTCTTTCTTTCTTTCTCTTTCTCTCTTCCCCTCTCTCTAATTAATCTAAATGAGGTTGATTATTAACAAAGACGTGTAATGACATGAAATGCGTTAATACGCGAACGATTATGACGATCAATGACGCGCGTGAAGAGTCGTGTAAGAGCTGTAAACACCGTTGATCACGGCTAATCTTCCTCCGTGGAAATCGCCATATCCTAGTTCCCATTCCAGAATTTCCGGTTTGCACGAATTAAACGTTAAAAAATTGTTGCGCGACATATATCTTCCGTGTCCAATATTTCTCTGTCCGCAGACCCGCTTGGAAAAAACCGCAGTTCAAAGAGATTTATTCCGACAGTTCCGCATTATCGTTGTGTCACGCGGACGCGCACTGTATATCGATTCGCAAAATCGCGAGCGCACGTATGCGTAATGCGTTAAAAGTGGAGCGAAAACGATGGAGAGAACGCTAACAGTCTGTTACTATGTATAAACGTGTGCGATGGAATTTTCATTCAACGTCACCGACCTTGGCGTTCCTCTTTTTCTATAAAACGCAGCTATAAACTGGACTCCTCGTCTATACGTATAACATATACGTAATCAGAGCGAGTTCCTCTGCGAGAGTCGCGTCTTTTATTAAAAAAAATCGACGTCAGAATTTGCACATTCACGCTTCAAGAATATGTACAACATACTCGAGTCACAATCAGATGCAAATGATGCAACGCGAATAGGCGCGCTTAAAACAATCCGTAAGAAACGACAAAACGGCGCGTCATATTTGAACGCGGTTTTCGCGACTATCCGAAAATATGACTGTCTATTCCGCCGTTGCTCCTTCTAACATGAACATGACGCAATAAATAAGCGCATTACGACTTGTAATGCTGATATCCGTGATACGCCAAGTCCTGACCGTAGGAGTCCGCGCTTCCGTAACGATCATCATGATGATAATCGATATCCGGATGAACTCCGTATTGAAGGTGACCGATGCCGTTCTTGGTGTAGACTGGCGGATAATAATTTTGCGGCCTGTAAAGCTTAAAGAAACCTATCAGACCGGGTATAGCGATCGCCATGAATCCGAGGAACTTTTTGAATGAAGCCAGGCCCAAAATCAGCGGCAAGAAGAGCAGCAGCTTCAGCTTGAACAGTTTAATCACGAGCAGCATCGGTATCAAGAGCTTCCTGAACTTATGACGGGCTGGAACAAATGTAGTACTCGTCTTAGCAAGTAGAGTAATAATATCGAATGTTATTGAACAGAAAAAATTATTTAGTAAGTTTGATTTCTATTTAGTAAGCTCGTTTAGTTATTAAACTCAATTTCACTTGACTATTTGATCAACTTAATTTAATTAAGTTTTGCGCGCGAAAGATCTAGCTCTGTCAAAGCGAAATAGAAACAAGTAATGAGATCGGTAGATGTCTTAGTATAAAAAATAATGTATAAAAATTTTTAAGTAATTTTCAAGAGCACTTTTCTCGCTGTCATCTTAGGTAGATACTCACAAAATAGTGTATCCTTCTTGTTCTCAAGAGTATTGATTTCATCGGCGATTTCGTCCAAAAATCTGGGCTCATAAGCGCCACTACGACCCGTCTCCGAGGTAGGTATGGTTAATTCGAAGGACATTGTTTTGATAAATCTCTCCGTTTTCCTCTTCATGAAGTTGAGCATTTTATCCCATTCCGACTCCTCGGACCTGTGTTGAATACATAAACAAAGTTGTTTTGGATTCAGAGATGATTCTCGTCGATCAGTTTGAGCAACGCTTGTCTCCAGCGTTGTCGGAAATTTACAAAAATCTTTAACAATCTTTTCAATCGCGTGATTTCTCCTACACGTGGAGAAGTGTGTGCACAACTGCGCATAGACATAGGCTATTTTCTGCGTATCTTTTACAAAAACAAAGTTATACCTGGGCTCGTTGGAATACTCGTACGGCTGACGATACACCTCCGTCACCACGTCCTGAGACATCCGCTTGACTCGCACGTAATCGCTCAAGGAATACTCAGCATGGTCGAAAAAGTCTGAAAAGTAATTCAAGGCGCGGGACTTGAAGCATTCCGCCAAGTCGCCGGTTATACACCGCTCGTTGATTCTCGCTAGATAAGGATCCGTGTTTCGACCTGTCCCGAAACCGATATACTCGAATAGATCTTCCACGTGTTGGACAGGATTGAATCCTCTCTGCTGCGACGGAGCTTCTTCGGCATTCTCTGAAATCGTATATTCTCATCAGGCAACTTTGTCACGTATCTTTCATCACTCGACAAATTAAACTCTTCAAAGGCTGACAAAATGAGAACGAGAGAAATAAATAATTTTTCTCGTCTACTTTATTATACTTTATATTTTTCGTAATTTTATATTTTCTGTAATCCCTTGGTAACTTTAGCATTGTTCATGAAAACTTTACGTTGTTCCTTGAAAATGATGTTTTTTATCTTCACTCGTTAAATTATAAATATAACTATAATATAATTAATTATAATATATAATATAATAATAAATTATATAATACATTAAAAAAATTATCTTCTAGAAAATGTATGTATAGAGAAAATTTATGCATAGAGAAAAAAGATATTATAGTTTTGCTCATATATAAATTTTCTTCGATTCTAATTATTCTAAACTAAATATATATATTATAATTATCTCAATTATTCTAATTATCTTACTAAAAAGCACAGTAAATCTTTTAAATATATTGTTCCAATTATCGTCTAGAAAATTTATATAGAGAGAATATATGTTATAATTTTCTTCATATATAAATACTTTTCGATTCTAATTATTCTAAACTAAATATATTGAAATAATTTTATATATATATATATATATATATATATATATATATATATATATAATTATTTCAATTATTCTAATTATCTTACTAAGGAACATAGTAAATCTTTTAAATAGACATTCTAATTTCTAAAATATAAACAACACGTATAAAATAAAGGAGTACTCAATTATCATGGAATGTTGATCTATTTCTGAACTATAAAATTCTGCAACTATTTTTACCGTAAAATTCTCTCCGTACGCGTAGGTAATACGTGGATATAAAGTATCGTACCTTGGTTTTCTGTTTGGCCTTCTGGAACGACATCCTGGAACGTAACTTTGCCGGCGGACTGACAGCGTACCAGCAACGACGCTGTCAAAACGACTCCTAGAATTACCAACAATCGCTGCGGTTGCATCCTTTTTTTCTTCGTCTAGACACTTTGAACCTGTAAAGCACGCGTCTTTACCGATTTGCGTTTTACGGCGAGACATAACAAACACCAGGGGACGCGCGTCGCGGTGCAATCAGCTAATTAATGCACTGCATAATAACATTGTTAACTGTTCTGTGAATCCCATTCACTCACCTGTCAGACGCGGAACGCAGAACGCAAAACATAGGCGCGGAATACAAAAACACGACTTGTTTATTCGGACAATTCACCCCTCCTTACTTCGACGACACTTGTTTTACGTTAATTTGAATTCGGCGACAAAATTGATATACACGTGTCGAGAATGTGTTTTGAATGCACACGCGTAAACTATGTCGTTCATCAAGTCAGAAGAAGACAACGGCGATCCCGCGATTAATACGGCTTTTCTCAACCGAAATCTTATAAGTACGGTATTCTCACCAAGCACACTGTCAAATAACCACGACTGCCCGTTGTTCGTTGCGCGACATCCTCGTCGAAAAAACGTGTTCGTGGTGATCCTCGAACAGCGCTCGGACGTCTGCGAGATCGACTGTTGGCAGTCGACGCGCTGGTTCTCCAAGTGCCGTTAGATGAGCGCACCAATCAGAAAGGTGGGATGGGAGGCAAACCAGGTTCCCGATTCTAAATTCTGACCGCGCATTTCACTGGACGGGTACCCGGCTATTATGCACCACCGTATTTACAATCATCAACCGGACCGCAAATTTTCCGGAACCGCCGAACTGCGAAATTGCGCGGCAAATTTTCGCTCGGCAAATACCGCGCTGATGACCGTGAATTTTGTTGATTAAATCGACGAACGGAACGAGAGACTCGCTTAGATAAACAACGCGAGTGAACCAAATCCTGAATAACTCAAGTGACGACTCACGTGGCAAATTAGAAGTACGAAAAAAATCTACAAATGGGGGAAATAAGAGTGACCAGAAAATTACATAAAACGTATGAATCAAATGAGAAGTGCAACTTACCTCGCTGAGATTGAAAATTAAATCTTTTTCGAAGGAGAAATTATTTTTTTGCTACTTTTTGCCGAAAAATTGGAGGTCTTTTTGAGATTGATCGATTTATCGTGGGACGCGGTGTCGGACACTTTAGTTTCCGAAAGAGATGTGACGCCTCGACTCACGATCTACGGATTTATATGAGCGTGCCATTTCGTTCAGAGAAGGGGAAGGATTCGTAAGTTACTCTATGTATGGCGAACAAGAGGATATACAAAAATCAAGAGTGAAAGTGGCGTGGCCGGAACAAGAGCCGGAACTGGACAACGTAAAGGGACAAAGACGTCTCCCGCCGCAGGAGAGAGATGAAGTCAATGTACTTCCCTCTCCGGTTCACGACCCGAGGTGCGTCATCGCCTTACACCAGTTTCATTCCTTCGCATCTCTCTCATCGATTTCCCTCTCGAAATGATCCTCTCTCGCATCGCAATACATACGAGATCTATCGTTTAACGTTTTTTTATCTAATTGTCTTCAACTCAATTGTCTTCGTATTAATCTTAAGGGGATGCTGAAGCTGAAAACTTTACCGACAAAACTTTACTGACATTTTTTTGCAAAGTTTACGTCGTATTGGTTACACAGAATTACAAGTGCTTTTACGCAATGAAAGTACGTGCAAAAATAAATAGGAGCATTGCTCGATATGTGACGAAAACGAACAAAAAAATTTTAATGTAAAATCTCAAGCTATCAGCGTAATATTTGCCTAATCCAAAAGTTCCGCAGCTTGTATGTACTGAAAGTGTAGATGCTCCAAATAGAAAAATTTTGAAGCACATTGCTCTACCTTCACATCTGCATTTGGAAGCTTAAAAATATCGAAAATGAGAATTGCAGAAAGATTTCTATATGGTTAGGTTTTCCGTTGAATATGATAAAACAAAGCAACACACATTCATGTAAGTTCTGTATATACAAGAAATACGAAAAATATAGCATGATTATGTTAGTGACGATTGTTTCTGCATTATCGACATTGTTCGAGTTCATCATCGACTCCAGCATCCCCTTAAGATACCTCGTCTCTCTGAACTTTGACATGCAATTTCACCCGTTAGAAGATAGATTTGAAGACGTCGATTTTATGCGGATGCTATAATCCGAGCTTACGTTTTGTTTTTATCGTTAACGCCTGAAATCTCAAACGGAACTAGGAGATCTCTATTATGTAAACGTGATTATATAATATATATATGTACGTCATGACACACGTTGCGCCGTCTTACTTTGGAGAAACCCTCGTGGTTGACGTCATGTACCATTTCTTCGTTTATTGACGTGCGCACGCTGTACATTAATTCATAGATATACCATAAATGCAACGGCGATTGCAATTTTTTTTAATGAAGTCGGATTTAATCTAAGTATACGTGCACTCCGCGCGCACGCGCGACGCTCTTGTCGTTCGCACGTTTAATAAATTAATATATCCGCATCCTCACGTCACACAAAAATAAATAATATTCGTAGTCACTGTCATTCGTCGCAAGATTAAATCCTACGTGCTTGTTTTTGCGTGTGTATGTGTGTGTGTATGTGTGTGTGGACGATATAATACCCAAATAAATTAATTAATTCAATATATGTAGTACTTTCTCACACAACACAAATGCCTCAAAGCCGTCTCAGAGTCGTCCAAAAGACATCCAAAAAATAAGACGTCTTTTGAGCATCTTTAATTAAGGCCCATATTAATAGTAACTCGTCTCTTCGCACGGTATTTGAATTTAAATTCAGAGTTAGATGAGAGTTTTTCAGTTGAATCACAATTATAGATACAAATATTACATATATTATAGTTTAATTGATAAACTTGAATCCAATTCTGAGTATAAATCTGAGTATCTCACATGAAATAAGTTTCAAGTAAGATTTCTACATTTGAGTTCAGAGTTAGATGAGATGAGTTTTGCAATTAAACCACGGTTACAGATACAAATATCACATATATTATAGTTTAACTGATAAACTTGGCTCCAACTCTAAATATAAATTTAAGTATTCCACATGAGACAAGTTTCAAGTGGCATTCACATATTGTAACGATATAATAACGATTACAAATACAAATGTCATATATATCATAGTTTAACTGATAAGTTGGGATCCAACTCTGAATAGAAACTGAGTATCTCGCATGAGATTAGTTTCAGGTGACAACTATTAATATAAGCCTAAGACGTTTTTGAGACGTGCGTGTCGTGTGAGTTCATAATACTATACGCCATATCTACACAACTCGTCGAAATTAATTCATTTACGTCGTTAAATTATTAACCGTTCATTCGTCCGCGCAAGTACCAGGCTACAAAGAAAAATATAATGTTTTTTTCCTTCGAAGAATCTTTTTCCTCGATTCAAGAGTCTCAGTGCAGAATACGCTTATCGCATCAGTATTCTGCACAATCTAGTTGTCATAATATAATTTCCCAGGAAACAAGTCCAGAAGGGGGGGAACAAATCCCTTCCACTGCGTATTTCTACATCGACATTATGATTAGATATCATTTTCACTTCTAAACCACTTTGTTACGTGAGAAGTAGATTGAATCACATACATCTCTCTCATAATCCCAGAACCGGACGTTTAATAAATCGCGATGCTCTAGTTCGTATCGATATAGTTTCCGCTTGTGTGTCCAAGATTGTATACTTAGGATATGACATCGATGATAATGTTGATCGACCAACTTCTTTGCACACGATACAAACGCGCACAAGACACGCTTGATTTAATCAGTAATGATCGCTAAATTATACACAAGGAGTGCATCCGTTCTTGGCCGCATTTCTGAAAGAGAAAGTTAACAAAAAGCGAATTTCTCAATCAGTGTTCGAATGAATTCATATGATCCATATTATTTATACCGTCTTAATTGAATCATGCAATTTTCACGAAAACGATCGAAGGGAAGTTCTGAGGCCTCACGTAATCAATGGAAGTTCTCAAAGGCTTACACGTGATGCCAGCTGAACCTTAAAACTCGAGCGAGTTCTTTCGTACCACGGACGATAACTTGGAAAACTGTACGCGATACACCAAGGTCTATATTGATAGTCGTTATTTGAAACTGGTCTCATATGAAATACTCTGATTTTTATTCAGAGTTAGAGATTCAAGTCTTCCAGTCAAATTATAATATATGTATAGCATTTGTATAAATGCGATTCAATTGAAAAACTCTCATCTAACTCTAGCGTGTATTAATGGTCACTCGAAATTTATCTCAGATGAGACTCAGATTTGAATTTAGAGTTAGATATAAATTTTTCAGCTGAATCACGGTTACAAGTATTATATAATGTTACATATATCATATGATTCCATTAGAAAACTCAGATACAACTCTTGTTTTGAATTTGAATATCTCACAAGTATCAAGTAATGACTATTGATACGAGTCTGAACTGAAATTTGAGTATCTCACTTGAGAAAGATCTCAGGTAATAATTATGTTAATACGGGCTACTAACTAGTAATACGGGCCCAAGAGTGCATTCAATCGCGGAAATTGAAGGCTCACACAGTGGCAGATGAAGACTGATCTAGAAACCCGCAGCGCTAAACGACTCCTGGTTCCCTTTCATCCCTTTTATCCATGGGCCCTCGAATAAATGTAATGATCTCCACTAAGCAAAAATCATTGATAGAATCTTATTGTAATAATATCCAATAACACATATTTTTTAATATATAGCTTTTAACGTTGCATATCAACGTCATTATGAACAATCGGGTCGTTTCTCTCTGATAAAACGGACTGAAATGTTCGCGAATCAAACAAAGAAGAGTCCGAGACACGGCTCAAACTCGGGAGCAAAATCTAAATGTATGGACACTGCGAAAGCCTAAAATATCAAATTATTATGAACAATTTCAGCTTCAATATTTCTAAAATATTTTCCACAATAATCAAAGAGATCGTATTATCCGGCAATATCTTGAAAATATTTTGAAAATATCTCGAACATAACCGAAAATGTTCAAGAGATACACGTAAAATTCATATATTTGAAGATGTTGATTTAATGTTCTTTGCTTACTGGGCCATCACTGCGAACTTACGCTTCGCGCGAACGAACGTCTACAAATGGACGGATGCTGAATCGTTAGAGCAGACACTGAACTTGCTCAGCGACCGCGCTAGTGCATCCGATCATTCCAACCCGACTATCTTACACAGACGACTCCTCCCAAAGATCGCGACAGACGCGACAGAAAATATATCTTCTCTTCTTCTACTTCTTCTTCATCTCACATGGACGGCGTCGACGACGAGAAGAGAAGGAGATTCGCGCGACTCTTCTCAGATTTTCCGGGCCTGCACGAGCTTGTTGATGTCTTGGTAAGTCGCCAACATCGCCTGATTCTGCTTCAGGCTCTGATCCTCGCGCGCGTTCGCGCAGTTCGCGTAGAGCTCTTCGCACTTGACGCCGTCTTGGCCGTCCTTGGCGGCCTTCATGTACCTGAAGAAGCGCAGCACGTCGGGATTGTCACTGCTAGGCTTCCTCAACTCGTTCAACTCCCTCGACAGTTGGGCGGACACTAGATTCGAGTAGGGCGCGTACCGGGCTGGACTTCGATACATCGCGCACACCGCGTACTCCCTGCAGCCCTCCGTGTTGTGCCCGAGACGCGAGAACACGGCGTCGAGGCGCGACAGCAAGGGCGAGTAGAAAGGATCATAGTTAGTGAGGAGAAGCGAACTCGTCGGGATCTCGTGGAAGACCTGCAGACAAACAAATACGACGTTTTTCGCGTCTTTACGACTTGTTCTTATGTACGTTTGATTTTATGGCGATGCTTGGCATAGAAAATAAAGATTAGCCAAATTAACGCGACAATGACACAACCAAACACGTTTTGGTTGACGAAAATAGAATTTCTGGTTCTTGTAAATCAAAGTAAATTCGGTTTTTAAGAAGCAGATACTCTATCGGCCAATCTTTCCAAATACAGTTGATTTGATGTCCTGCGCATCCGTTGCGCATTGATGCGTGTTGCCGAACGTGCTGAAACGAAGTGCAACGAAGTAAGTGGGTCGCGCAAATCTCAATCGTCGAGAGTGTCAAAAGTGGAAGATGCTCGCCGGTGTCGCCGGCGGATAGGCGGCGGCGGCGCCGGCGTGGAATGAAAAACAACGGAAAAACAAACGTATTGTTACGACATACTTACCTTGATCATTATCGAATTGGGCTCTTTGGAACTGTCAGCGACTGCCGACGCAATGTAACAAGCCGAGATTTATCTCGAGCCGATCGAACCGACAAGAATAATAGCGGTTTGTAAACCGCTATGTTACCGTAAGACAGCTGAAAAGTCGCGGTTAATAAGCAATCTCTTTAAATCTCCATTTAAGTCCTTCCCTACAATGGCTCCACTATTGGAGTGGAACAATGCTTTAGTGATTGCCGTTGAGGGAGACTCGAAACCGACTGTTCCAATCAGACAAATGTGATATGTGCCAATTTGTAATGTATATGATCTATAAATAGGTCGCAATGCGTAAGTTTTTACTCAGGAAGTGTCGGACTACTCTGCAATGTGTGTAATCATTTTTGTAGAAATTGTATGGATGTAGATCGAGTCTTTCCTTACTCATGTTGTTTGAATGCTCTTTCTTTGTACAAAACATCACACGGAAAATTTAAGCCTGCAAATCGTATTGGCTAATCTACATGTTGTTAAGCTTTTTATATTTAGGACTGCTGTAACAAAACGCTTGCGACGTTTTCTATATTATAATGACGTATTCTTTAAATATTAGAGCAACTAATCATCCGTTAATAAAGTGGAATAATAATAAAGATGCTACAAATGATCAATTATATCAGATATGGTACTTGATAAAAGTCCATTGAAATTTGATATTTGAGACTCTCGCGGCAGAGATTGTTCTTCTCTATGATGAAGCAAACTGTGATCGTGAATTCGCGATCGTGAAGACTCACCTTAAAGTCTTGCTTCTTAGAGAGCCCGTGCGCGGCCACGTGCCGCGTGTAATAACGATCGGAGAGCGCGTTTGCGTGAGATATTCTGGAGTCGACGAAGGCGTAGCGAGACGCAATCTCCGGGCTCTTCTGCGTTTGCATCATGCTCTCGTCGTACATAGCGGAAGCCGGCAGCGTGCCCACCGGCTGCCTGGTGAGATAATCGTCGTTGTACAGGTCGGAGTTGTCCTTGAACTCGAAGTTCTCCTCGGGCACCGGCGGATGCGAGGACTGCGCGAACGAGGAAACGCCTGCAATTCGTGCGCGCACGTATTATTAGCGCTCGTTTCGAAATAAACACTTTCTAAGTTAGCGAACGAACGAGCGCACTTAGCAACGTCTCTCTCGAAAGAGAACGGAGAAATCGTCCTATCGACGAGACGAAGTAATCTGTGCTCTCGTAATACGAAGTTGAACGCACCTTTGCCGACGATATTGCCGATACTGCCGATGATGCTCGGTAAAAAGAGAGCGAGCAACACGCTCTTAATGATCTGCACGCCGAAGAACAGCGGCAGCAGCAGCTTCTTCAGACCGAACGCTAGAAAACCAAGCCCGAATCCTGTTAAAAAGGTACTCTTTCCCTGAAAGATGGCTGAAAGCAAAAGTACCAGCCGGTTAAAGCCCTGCGGTTAGCCCTGAAAGCCATGCTGCAGCCAACATCTCTTCCGTATTCTACCTCTCCTTCTTTTTATCTATCTCTCTCTCTTTTTCTCCAACTCTCCACGTGCCGCGCGTTTGCTGAAACATTCCATTCTCGTGTGTAGATAAAGAAGAATAAAGGGTTTCCCACCGCGTAATCGCAATTAATCTCATCGCGTGAGCGCGAAATTTTGTTTAGTCCGCGCTTTTGCCAATTAGCATCGACTCAAGCTCGATTTACCACCAAAAAGCTAATTCATGAAATTAAAGCTCCCTCTCGCACACCTCGACCTCGTTGACGTCTGGTCGTGTCTACGAGCATACCGAGCATACCGAGTTTGTCACTTAGGAGATAATTAAGAAATATATGTGTTAATTGATATGCTCACCCCACGAAAAAGGCGCAAAACTATTATGACTCCTCTTCTTCTTTTTTTATGTATGAAGGATCCTTAAACAATAAAAATAAATCTAAGGATCTTTAGTGATATTTACTATATATTTAATAGAAAATCGAAATGGAATTAAGGATATTTACTACATTAAAATAGTTTTCTTCAAAGAATGAATCTTTAAAAATCAAAATAAAAATGGCATTAAAGGTTCTTAATATATTAAAATATTTTTCTTTAAAGAAGAATCTTTAAAACATTAAAATAAAAATCAAAATAAAGTTAAGGATTTAATAATGTATTAAAATATTTTTGTTTAAAGAAAAGGATCCTTAAAAAATCAAAATAAAAATCAGATTAATAAGATAGAATTAAAGCAAGTAGTATTATTAATAAGATAGATAGAATTAAAGATTCTCAATGATGTAAAGAGATTCTTTAATAGTATAATAGATTTAGAATGAGTAATATAAGGATGCTTAATAATGTAAAATCTTGCATTTCTTTGAAGTGTGGATATGTGTGTGTATATGCGAAGACGATCTGAGTAGATCTGTTCCCTGATGTTTCCCTGAGACCAAGATGAAAAATGAAACGAAGAAGCAGGATCATGTGATGAAGAGCATGCTGATGTTGCACGCGGTTTTACCCCTTTTTCGTGGTGAAGCCACCTCCGTTTACTCTCGCACCGCACCAATCCGAGCTACGCGCCGCGACGTGCGGATAATG
This sequence comes from Odontomachus brunneus, assembly GCF_010583005.1. Classification (NCBI taxonomy): domain Eukaryota; kingdom Metazoa; phylum Arthropoda; class Insecta; order Hymenoptera; family Formicidae; genus Odontomachus; species Odontomachus brunneus. The sequence goes on along the minus strand of NW_022639460.1, from coordinate 477,623 downwards.
ATCGACGGATCGCGTTCGAAGGAACACTGGAGAACACACGCGGGAAGAACCAGTGGCAAGCGTGTTTAGCTGGGGAAACTCACAACCGAAGAATGTCCTGGCTTTCCCGGCGAGGCTCAGATCCTTGCCCAGCTGTATCTTCATCACGTGTGTCCGAGCGTAGCGGTGCACCTTGTCCAAGAGATTCGTCTCCTCTCCATCTTCTCTTCGATTGTCGCACGTGACGTTCGCCTGGGGATTCTTCACTATCTGCACGTGCTCCGTCACGTTGTACGTGTCGACCCGCGAGATTCGGTCGAGAAAGTTCAAGAAGTCCCTCCGTAGGCAAGAAAACATTTGCGAGCCTCTACATCGCGTCAAATACGCCGGATAACGACTCGCCATCATAGTCGCCCTCGTGGTCGCTCTCGTCGTCGTCGTCGTCGTCATCGTCGTCGCCGAGTTCGTCTCCAGCGGACTTGCAGTGGTGATGTTGTCCATTCTCGTGGACTCGATCTGATAATCCGCCTTGTCGTCCGCGCGAAGATCCACGTCGAATTTACTTGGCTTCCCGTGCATCTTGTGAGGATGTTCGGTCGGCGATCGGTCGGTCCGGTTTTCGGGCTCGCCGTACAACGGCAGCTCGTTCTCCTCGACGACCTCGTCATCATGGCGCGCGGTCTCGTTCAAGGCCGCAGCTTCCGCCTGGACCTTGAACTCTGCGGCAACGCGGAGGCTTACAGCAGCCAAGATCACGATCGACAATATCGTGGCTGCCCTCCCCCTCGCCATTGTCCGATCTAATGAGGGAGACACCAGGCGCTCGACTGTCGGCTAGCTTTGGTTACCGTACGAGAAGAACTGCATCTCGACCTGCGCTTGCCTGTGCGTTTCGTTTTCTGAAATCAGACGACACGGTGTTGGCTTTCGAGGTGGCGCGACGTACGACCGAGAACCGTCGAAATTCTGTGAGCCTCAGCTTGCCCTTGTGTTGAATTATGATTGCTTATGGCATCATTTCACGTAACTTAACGGCACGAGAAATTATTATTCGAAACGATACTTAATAATAATGATGTTACTATTACTCGCGCACAGCGAAACGCAGTTATGCTAGATCAGTCTTGCATGTCCTTCCTCTATCTCGAACGGTCAGCTGATTCTTTCGCCCGTCGTGGGTGAGCTGCACGCGGCATACTCACTAGATAGCTTCCGATGGGTTCAATCGTGCAAGTTTTACTTCCAACGATTCACTGGTACCCGCGGAGATTATTCGCCAGCTTTGTCCAATGGACAAGATATAATGGACCCGGTATAAAGAAATTCGTTGTTTTTTGATGAAGAAAAGCGAAACACCGACGAAATAATGATGTAATACGGTGCACAGAACTGATAATAAGATAAGCTACCGTTAAAGACGGAACCCTGAGAAAATTTTGATGATCATATTTGGATAGACTCGAAAGTAATTGAAGAAGGATAATTGAGTATTTATAATTATTCGACATGAATATCTGGATATTTATGGTGTAATAAATATTAATTCCCTAATTTCTTATGATTACTTCAAGGTTTTAAATAATCATCGATTTGTACGCAAACCTATAATAAAGTATGTTAGATATTTTTGTAAAGCTGCATTCCTACTATTCGCGTTGATTTCTCTACTAAATTTCTCGACATAAGCCTATTAAACCGTGAAATTCTTCGCGTGTAAGGTAAAAGAATCAATTTCCGGATACGGATTTCTAATTCTGAACTTTCTCATTATTTCGGTCTTTAAATATAAATATTTAAATTTTCAGCACAAAATATATATATTTTATGTTAAAAATTTAAATATCCGTATTTAAAGACTAAAAAACAAGAATGTCCAGAACCAGATACGTGTTAGGATTTTGATATTTTTACATATTCCATGTCCTGAACCTTCTTATTGTTTTGATCTTTAAAAATATGAATATTTAAACTTCAAAACGAAATACTGACTTAAACTATCCAGTGTCATTCGGGTTTTCTGTGTATTTAGAACATCTAAACTTAAATTACACAAAGTGTCAAGGGGATAAAGTTAGGGGAAAGAGGTGGGATGTCCAGATCTCACGGTAGCTTATATTTTCCATAGAATGGAAATACGGCTAGAAAGTAACTATGCCAAATTTGATCCAGATCGGTCAAAGGGTCTAGGATTAATTAATATAGAGAACATACAGATATACAGACATTCTATTTTATATATATAGATATATACATATATATTCTATATTAAAAGTTAAAATATTCGTATTTAAAGACCAAAACAACAAGAACGCCCAGGATTAGGCGTGGGTCCGCAAGTATTGGTATTTTTACCTCCTGGATATTCTTATTATTTTGGTCTTTAAATACGAATATCTAAACTTTCAACACAGAATATATATACATATATGAATATATGGATATATTCTACGTTAAAAGTTTAAATATCCATATTTAAAGGCCAAAACAACAAGAACGCCCAGAATTAGGCACGTGTCCAAACGGCACTGATACTTTTGCCTCCTGGACATTCTTATTATTTTGTTCTTTAGATAAGGATATATTTAAACATATATATAGAATATATTTAAATATATATATAGAATATATATTATATATTTCAACAGATGCATATTTTCTATGCTGAAAGTTTAAATATTCGTTTTTAAAGATCATAAAAACACAAGAATTTCCACGATTAAGAAGATCACGTGTCCGGGCATTGATATCTTACATCAATTCCCGTAATGTTGCCGGCGTTTACTCTTACCTCACGCGACAAACGAGATAAACTAGATGTTCAAATATAAAAATGGACACTCTAATCTCGGGCTGTGTATGTAGTTAGCACGGTGGAACGTGTGCGGCAGATTGATTCGAATGCGAACACATGTGCGATTAATGAGCGGTGCGCAGCGAGTATCGTCCTTTCACCGATACATTCTAACGCGATCTCACCGACAGCGTTCTGTCCCGTTTTTTCCCCGACATGTTACGCGCCACGGACAATTTCATTCGTCCATCGCACACGCGATGATCCGCGAAGAGGACCCATTAGCCGGCGCTATCCCGCGCATCTCGCGAATCGACTTGATACTCACTTTCACGGTGCGTCGCTGACATCAACACCCGGCTCGCGCCCGGACAACAACGAGGACGAGCGACGGCGGACTCGATCCCTCAGGGCGACTCCTGCGAAATCGCGAGGCGAGCCCTTCCGGCCGCGGGAGCGAGAGAGGAAGAAACAGAGGGGAAAAGCAAAAGAAGAGAATCTGCCGGTCGCGGAGCGCGCGCCTTTCGAACGGCCGGGAAGTCGGAATCGTGCACGACGTCCGACACCGTACTGCCAGCCGGTCGCCGTAGGATCGGCTCGACTGACCCGATCTGGGTTACCCGGCCATCAGTCTGTCCGTCCCTCTATCCGTTCCTTTCCGCCTCTTCCTCGCTCACCACGTTCGTTCATTCGTCCACTCGTTCCCGCCATCGGCGCTTCAGGACGCCGCCGATGTCCATTCTTCATCTTCTTCTTCCTACTTCCGAGGGAGAGGCGCTCACGAAGGGCGAAATCATGATACGTGCCCGCTGCGAGGTGGGCACAGCCCGCCCTGACACGTGGAACCGATCGGATTTGAACAACTTGTCGCGGCTTTAATTGAACACACACGCACGCACGTAAGCGCGCGCGTACGCGGGTTCGCGATTTCACTTGGCGGAATTTCGGCGAGCACTCCCGATCCTGAGGTGAGCCGCCGACGATATCCGATGACACAAGAAATTCCTCTACGAGGCAACTACACCGCGGGATCTTCTTGCGACGGGTCTTCGAGACTGGCTCGAGAACACGACGATGATGACTCGCGAACGAACTGACAGTAAAGAAAAGAAAATCGAGTCAGTCCGGAAGATGCCGAGGCGAAATTCCTAAACTCGTCTGACTGGATTTTTCTTTGCATTACCTTCAGCCTAATTTCGTTCAAAGTAACGTTCTACTGGCAGAATTATAAATGTTAAAATTTATCGCTGCTTTTGTATCTGTTAGAAAATCGTATTTAGAATTGACAGCAACGGCATTCTAGCGATGTCTGAAGGCAAATTTAGACGGATGTGAGGATTATGCATTCGTTTGTCGCTGGTCTTTTCCGTCTAGTCAATTTTTATGTAAAGTGCGGCTGACTTTAGTCTGGATGGATGGTGCCATAGAGAGAGGCTTTCTTGCTAAAGAAAAATGTTCAAAACAGCCCCCGAGTGGACACGAATGAAACCAAAAGACTCGAGTATATCAAACTTACTCTTAGGTTCATCTTTGTCTGAAATATCCAAAACGAGATATAGAAAACTTCAAAATTGCATTATATGCATTATATGCATATATTATAATTGCATAAATACTTACATTTCGTGAAAATGAGGAACGTTTTCGATCATATTTGGGATACAATATATTGTTATGAGATTTACACATAGGTCGACTCACATTCAGCGATTTCAAGTTGCTTCTGTTCCGATTTACTATTGCTGTTTTCTTTTCATCAATGTCCCCAACTAGTATTCTCTTATTGATAGCGGTGACCCTTATTGAGTTAAGAGCTCAATCGTCTGACCCAGAGCTTCTGACTTTGCAGAATGATTGTTCCTTTACTAATGAGCAATCATTCAACATTTGTTAAAGGCATTAGGGAGGTATAAAATTATTGAAACCTTAACCACTTTAACTACTTTATATCCTTTCAGCTACTAGATATAGGAAAGTGCTGATTAAAAATTAAAGTACAGAACTAAATAAAATTAAAGTAGAAAACTATGATTTGACACAGACTGTTTACGTGAAGCGGGGTTCTCATATATTTTGAGCATCCTACTTTTACAAATAATTCAGATAGACATTCTGTTTTTCTTATCTATTTTGATGAAATACAAAACATATCGTATTATTTATTAAACATTTCTTTATCTTAGCTAGTTAGTTCCTCATATTTAGATAACTGATTTAAAAATATGACTGCAAGACTATTTATTTTATTTGAGTAGTTCGTCGTGTCTGATCTGATATATCTGTATCTCTTTGTATCTTCAAACAATTGGGTTCAGATTTCTAAATTCATTTATCTATCTGCTTGCCTTTCCACTTTGTATATTGACATTTGACGCTTTCGCAGTGTGAAGAAACGTTAAGTATGAATTCCGCATTCTCTGTGGATTTATTCCCGACTTTTCATGAACATTTCAGCTCGCTTTATTAAGGAGAAAAGCAATCTGATGAAGTAAACCGAAATGTTTAGACATTGATAGAAATATTGATAGAAAAAGAAAGACGGCCCTAAGCCGACGAAGTCAAAGCTAATGTTTTTCCATAATCAAGCCTCAGATATCAACACACAAAGTAAGAGCGTTACAAAGAGATACAAATACAAAAATACTAGGTCATGTACGACTGAAAGTGAGTAGGATTAAAAATAGCGTGAAAAAAATATCGTTAGACGAGTTTAAGCTTTCCAGCACTTGTATTTTATTTAACCTCTTTAAGGATGCATTTCTTAAGGTCAGAAGAAACAGATTTGAGAACGAAAATTTGTATTATGACTCTCTAATGTACAATCAGAGATTTTGACCAAATGTTTCGCGTACGCTAAAATTAACTCTTTAAGTATCACTGGATCACTTAGAATCGGACAGTTGAAACCTTATAAATGTGCTATTTAGCACATGTGTTTTTGACAATATTTTATTAAAAAAAAGTTACTAGAATGTTCCATGAATTATGTGCCTTAAAAGGTTAAAGAATATCTCGGTACGTACAGTTTTCCGTCAACATGATTATCTTTTTACTATAAACAATTATGAAACGAAGCCGAAGGCGAACTCAAAGGAACGGCTATTTTTTGTGTTTTCGCACGATCTACTTTTCGTATGTGGATTGTTCGCGATGGTGACGTCAGCGAAGAACTCTCATGCGAATTTCCGATCGAATCAGTCACGGCGATTTCTCTCACGCACCTTTTCTTTTTCCTTTTGGGAGTTTACCGATATTTAAATGATACTATCGATGATGTTTTCATCGGCCAGTGAGTCGCGAAGTCAACGGTCCCGAGAATCTGAATTTAGGTTTCGCCCACATTCGACACGACGCCCAATGGGGCTAAATAAAATTATCAAAACTATCTCGACGTTTGAAACAATTTCGATGCTCTTTATTTTTTTAATGAAAACTGATGAAATTTAGAATAATTTTGTCAAGCCAGATTTTTGACTCTCGTTTTCTTTTTTCTAAACTAAACCTAAAGAAGTTAGATTTGGAAATTTGCTCTCACTCAAACAATTCTGATAGATGCGAAACTAAAAAAACTTGTTACTTCAAGATCAATAATTAATAAAAAAATTAAATAACATCATAGTTATAATTTGATTTTATTAAGTAGTTTTTATTTACTAAAACTAAGTACTATTTCAATTAATCTCGTTCATTAAGATAAGATTTAGCAAGTCTGTATGACTTTTCTTCGAGCTTATAATCAGGGTTTGCATTTTTAATTTCAATATCAATATCTGTGCTACCTAATGTTAAATTAAATGAGATATGAAATGAGTTATCCACTGTTTGAATGAAAAAAATTTTCATATTTAACTTCCTTATGTCTGATTTAGAAGAAAGGAAGCAAAAGACAAGTGTCTGACTCGACGAAGTTGTTCTAAGTTTCATCAGCTTTCATCAAAAAAGAGAATCGAAATCGGTTGAAGTTTCAAAGCTGTAGCCTTCTTTGAAACGTGAAATGTCACTTGACTCTGTGCAACGTCGCCGGCGATTTGGGATGATCACCTTATTGTGCCCCGCGAGAGAGCCAACAACAGCTGACTCGGCGACTGCTCTGCGATTATCGCTACTCAACATTTGACACCGCGGCACATGTGCTCCGTGCGTTACAACGTGCTATTTACAAACGACTTTCAGCGGGGAAACCCGTTAGAATGTTAACGCTAAGAGAATCGTTTACGCGAGCGCAGTGGCACGACTCTGACACTGTCTGTGCTTTCCAATGCAAAAACAAACGGCTACTCGTCGGAAACAAGGTCCGGGCGCAACTCACATCGCAAACCCCGACGAGGGATTTACTTACTCGCACGTTCGTAAAAATGCGCTCCACCTGGAAAGAGGGTCACGCCGGAGTGTCGCGCTTCTTTCGACTCGCGTTTCACGTACAAATGTAACCGCGCCGCGGCACACCTGCGGAGTCGTTCTCGGCCGTTTCTCGAAAATGTAAGTCGCATCGATCTACGCTCACTCCTCGGCGATTTGCGTTTGATTTATTGTGTGTATCCGACTTAATGCGGAAAAATGATCGAGAGCGATGCCGTGCGGAATAAGACGGTAAATAAGAATTCGAGGTCGCGCCGTTTTTTTTCTTTTCATACAAAGGCGTTTTTATTTATTAAAATGCGCCGCGTGTAAACATGCATTATGATCTTCGGTACATCGATGTGTTTGCGATCTCGCTGCAAGGTAGAACACGAAAATTTCCCTAGTACCGTAAAGTGCACTTTAAACTAGGAGAAAGGTGAAGGAACGCATCCATTTATAAATTATTTCACAATTTTATTTCCATTAGATCTACATCCGCGAGCAAACGGCGTCGCGTAAAACACACGTGCCGCTCTAATGCTAAGAGAAAGAGAAGGGAGAGGGAAAAAAGATAGAGAGAAATTTCGTAAAAAAGACTTGCAAGAGTCAAAACACATGAAGTAATTACCGACACCACGAAAATGTCCGCAAACACCATCTGGATACAGCTGTTTCATTGAAAACTGCCCGTATCGTATGATCTATACTGGTAAAAAGTATCCAAGCAGGAAGATCGAGCTTTTAAGGTTCGAACTTCTGACTACAGCTGCATGTCGAATTTGGCGATATTATCTCTTTTATCGACAGGCAATTTAGGCAGCTCCGCGCAACCTGAAACTATCACTTTGTGTAGAAAAAAGAAAGTGACACTCTGAATATCTTCTCCATCGAAAGAGAGATACTCTTATAGTTGTCACTTGAAATTTGAAACTTGTCTCGTGTGAGATACTCAGACTTTTACTCAGAATTATATCTCAATCTTTCAATTAGATTATATAACATATATGACATTTACATCTGCAATCGCGATACAACTGAAAAACTCTCATCTAACTCTGAACTCAAATCTTAGTATATCATTTAAAAGAGTATATAATTTCAAAAATTAATATAGGCTTCAGGCCTTTTATTCAGAGTTAGATTCAAATTTTTTAGTTGAATTATATATAACATATGTGATTATATTTACATCTGCAATCGCGATACAACTGAAAAACTCGCATCTAACTCTGAATTCAAATCTGAGTATCTCACTTGAGGTAAGTTTCAAGTGACAACTATTACAAGCTTGAGTGCCTCACTTGAGACGCGAGTTTCATATAATAACTAATAACACGGATCCCTGAATGACTGTTTCATCGACAAACAGCCGTGGAGGAATCGAACGTTCGGATGTCTTTTGCCAGGAAGCCAGTCATCTGTCGCGACGCAGCTGAAGCCTTGACTTCCCTCAGAGTAAAAACGATTTCCTTTCGAGGATAGGAAAAAGATGGTCTATTCGAGCTAAAACTCCAATTACATCATGTTCATCGAAAGATACGGCACTCTCCCCCTTGTCGCGCAAAACTCTTCATATCCCGGGGAAACACCTTCGGCGTATGCAACGTAATGTCGCGCGCACGACACGCGCGCGTGCGAATCCACGCGATAAACATGCGTAAATCAAGCGCGTATGAATCGCGCATTTCAGCTCAGCCTACATGGTAGTGGGCAAGGTTCGAGCAACACAAGCTAAGTACACAGATACCCAGTCGAGCGCCGTGACATGGACGACGGTCCGTTACGTTAATGCAACTTTTTCCGCTCGCATATAACGTAAGAACGTAACGGTCGAGTTGTCGCGGACGTGCACACGCCACATATCGATCGCGTCCACGTAGCGATGTGTCGCTTCCGATTCGCGTCCCCTGCCATTTCACGGACTCCAGACCGGATCATTAATCCTTTGCTCGCCAGCGTTGTTATCAGTCCTTCGCTCGCCGGCGGGTGTTGGGCGCGCAGGTCGGGTCTCCGAATTCCCTCCCTCCTCGCTTTGACAATTCTTATAGTATTAATGCTAATGCTAAGAGAAAGAGAGGGAAAGAGAGAAAGAGAGTATTAACTTTAACTCCAAATTGCTGATGTTAGTCATTTTGAATGTCTGTGTCTTGAAAACTGTGACTTAATTTAAAAAAATGTTTTTAAATTGTGATTTGTATACAGAAAGAGTATTATAATGTTTCAAATAGAAATTCTTTTCAGTTCTATCGTGTTTCTCTCTGCAGAAAAGGTCTGTCTTGTTCAGAAATACAGCTCAGTAATTTCGTTAGCAACATGGCAAATTTTTTAATAGCCCATTTCAGTTCTTACAATATAAATAGCGCATATTTCAAGAAAGGATTTCATTTCGGTTGAAAGAAAGTCCATTAGTGTAGAATGTCAATGTATTTTTCGATTACAAAATTCTATAGTAATTTTTATTATAAAATTCCCTTCGTGTAAGACAGATAACAAATGAAACAGAATTAAGGAAGTCAAAATGACTCTATATTGACAATAACGGACTAACTAACGGTGGTAACCTCCGTACACAGAAGAATATTTATTGTTAAACAAAATATTAATTGCTGCAAGTATTGCACAAGTTTATATACTCACAAATCTATCATAACTTCATCATAAGCATAAAAAATTTTCAGATTTTATTCAGAACAGATTTATTCAGGTTTGAATCATTCAAATTTACCACTTCAATCAAGTATTTTAAATTGAAGCAAAAATTCCGTTTGCTTACTGCATAGAGTTGAATCAACTTCATCTACGATAAAGTTTCATAATATTGCTTGGTCAGATTTTTAAATAGGTGTCACGTTCTTTATGGATTGGTTGACGTCTGTGATCATTCCAGTTCACTTCTTCAGGAGTCTTTTTCAGCAGAGGAACGACCTGAGACTTTTTATAATAGATCTTTTATACTCTCGTATAATAAATCTTTAATACTTTCGTAAAGAAAATAAATTCTTTTCTTAAATACATGACAATGAGCTTCTGTAAAATCGGTGATGAGTACATTTTACAAAACTATTTCAAAAATATTTCAGAAAAATATACTTGAAGATAACCAATTATACTTGAGAGAAGGAAAGTGAACTGAGTGATCGCTCTTCTCAGCAGCAGAATGATATTTTTCTGTGTGTAGATTTTACGACATCCGGTCTGAGCGAACGAATTTTTTACGATATCTTGCACAGCAGTAAAGAAAGAAAGAAGTAATCTCGAAATTTTTGCGCAGGAATCCAATTCTAAAGGAATAAAGAAGGTCAGTTTAGAAATCGTGGCGATACTTTTTCGGTGAATGATTCACACATCCGGTATCGTAAATGGGTAGAGGGGAAACCGAGAGTCAATTCTACGTGGCGGATGAGTGGGATGGATCGAGAAGAGAATACCGCGGAGAAGGAGAGAAGGAGAAGAAGAAGAGAATGGCAGAGAAACAGAGCGAGGGCTAGATTCCACTGGGCGCGACCGTCATCGGGGACCTAAAATGTGTCGACGACAGGTACGCGGCTCTCGCCGTGCTCGTCCGCGAGCCGATAACGGTCTTCGATCAGGCCGTGTGTACGTACACACTCACGGCGCACACACGAAAACACGATCAGCTATACTTACGCACGCACAAGAGACGCGTGACGCGAATCGCCTCGTGCGTTTCAGCCGCAGTAAGCCGGGCACTCGTCCAAATCTGTCAGTAGGTCAACGCCGAGGCCGCGTTGTACCTGGCCGAGTGTCCGAATGGCCAGCGCGTGACCTTGACCACGTGCCGTCCGTCCAGCTGGCGCCGCGATATATCGACACCTGTCCGAAAGCGCGGGAGAGCATCGTGCGTGAGAAACGCGCGGGGGTCAGGCGCGGAGTCGAGCGCAGCGTTGGGAGTTCGGGGGTCACTATGGCCTCAGGCGGGGTATTATGCACGGCGCGTCATATGTGGAGAAACGTTTGAAAGATAAACAGTTACAGAGTCAATAGATTTCAGACTTGAAATAATAATAATAGTCATAATTAACGCTGTACAAACGTGTGAGGTAAGAGTGCCAATGCTTGCGCGGAAAAGAAGTTTGGATGAAGCAAATCTCTGGTGAAATATGAATTTGAAATATGAGCCTGAAATATGTGCCTAAAATTCCGATTGAAAATTACCAGAATTCTGTTCAAGTTAACAAGATTCTGGTTAACTCGAAGAGAATTCTGATAACGTCATCCGGAACTTTCTGATTCATATTCCATAGAAAATTAGTCAATCCAAACAAACTGTTGTTTCCGTGTGGACATTAATAATACTGGACACTTTTATCGTTTTGGACTTTAAATACGAATATTTAAAATTTCAATATAGAGAATATAGAGAACATATTGAATATATACATACAGAGTACAAAGTTAAAGGTGTTACGGGCTGTCATTTCTAAAATCAAGTGGAATATGAAATATTTGTTTTTTTTTTAATCCAACCGTTTGGTATCAAAGATATCAAAGATATCAAAGATATATAATATCATTTGATAAAGTTAGTTTTTTCCTAGGTGCAATCGTTAAGGCAAATTCAAAGACACTTTGATTTCCTAACTTTGTCAACATAGTAGTCTTTTCACATCTTTAACTCTACATCCTGTATATCCAAAGTTGAAAGTTCAAAAGTTCTTTCATATTTGAAAACCAAAACGACCAGAATATTCAGAGTTAGGTATACCAGAGTTATTAGTACCCAGGATTATTAGTATTGGAGTACTTTTACCTCAGGCCCCTTTCTTTTGTCGCTAAAAGTGACTTACAACCAATCAGACTCTCTGACTCGCTGGTTATCAAAATAATCGCGCGATTATCGAGTTCTCATTGTTACCAGGAGGACTAAAGTAGGCCGCAACAGAGCACTTTTTGTGATCGGGAAATCACGAAACTCGTCGGGCTGCTTAATTATGAGAGAAAGCTTATCAACGGAGACAACCACGCGCGACGGGAAACGACGAGGACATGCCCAATATCGTTGCGCCGTCAAATCCGCGGCATAAATAACGTACTCACAAGCGAGTGAGAAGTAGCGAACCGTAAATTAAATTGCCGGCAATCTACTGCGTTAAAAGAGAAAGACACAGAGAGAGAGAGAGAGAGAGAGAGAGAGAGAGAGAGAGAGAGAGAGAGAGAGAGAGAGAGCGCTTATCTCTCTTTAGCTTCGCATGTCTCTGTTAATGTAGAATTTGAGGAACAGACGGATGTGTCGTTAACATCGTGCCCTTTCTCGAATCCGCAATTCGCACAGGCTACAAGAGATATATCAATATGTCACGTCGTCAAAATAACGGTAAGACTATGTGAAAGTTATTTCGTGAGTGTACCTCGCCGAGGCCAGCCCGGCGAACGAGCGGAAGTGAGACGGGCGTTTCTTCTCGCGACCACGCTGCTAATTGGGATCCAGGATAACATTGTAGATCCCATCCGAGGGATGGGCGAGCAATTTCGCAGGAAAATTACGCGATCATCGAGATTATGTGGATCGTAGGATACTTAAACACCTGTACAGAGGAAACAAATCGTCGTTTAATGTATACACAGAGAGAGTATTTTACGGTAAAATTTTTATTTTAGAATCCTATAACCGGGGAAAACATTGATCTATTTAAAAACTTCTCCTTTCGTTTCATGCTGTTTATATTTTAGACACTAATGTAGGTTTTTAATAGTAGATAGTGTTTAGCAATACATTGAAAAAAAAGAAAAAATATCTCAAAAAAATATGTATTAAATGGAGATGCTAATAACATATTTGCTTATATTAATAAACATATTTTTAAACATATTTATATATATAATAAACATTTTTAAACCGAGAGAGAAAGTTTCTTTTCAAATGAGGAATTGTATGTTTCCTTAAAATCACGGTTTTGCATGAAAGAGACTTCGTACTTGAATAAAAAATATTAGTTTTAAGTAAATGTGTTATTAGTATCCATCGAGTAAATCTTCTTCTATTCTTTAGATATTTGTCTCTCAGAGTGTATCATTAAATACCATCTACTATTGACAATTTACTTTATCCCTGCTCCATCGACAATCTATTTCCTCGCATCACTCGCAAACATTGTAAAATGGAGAAGAATTTATATACATAAAAAAACTGTAATATTTTCTCCATGTATATACAAGGAAATCGGCCAATCGTGTGTTTGATATACAAAACATACTTTTAATGCACAGATTTTGATTGACTGACCCTCTTATATATATATATATATATGCACTACGCGAGTTGTTTCAGTAGACCTTAGCGATCGCGCTGCTTCGCGGAATGTACAGACGATGTAACGAGGTTCGCGTTGTGAAACAAACGACTCGCGTGCATCCCATCGACGAATTGCCGGTGGCGAAGTGATTTTTCGTCAGCCAGCGACCGACGGTGGCTCACGACTGACCGCCGCCTCACCCATAGGGATTGCGGAATATCTGGAAACTGGGATAACCCAGCTGATAGTCGTTTCTGTGCCAATCGTCCCCGGCGTATCCTGAAACAGAAAACGCGAAAGAGGGCGTGTTACGCGTAAAAGCTCGCAGTGCTCCAGATAGATCGGCAAAGGATGCCGCTTTCCGCGCGAATTCCCGCCGGAGGATTTCGCTGGGCGCAAATGACCAGGTGCGTGGCTATCGCGGAGGACGGTCAGGTTTGGAATCTAGTGTTTGCTAGTCACCACCGTGGGCAAACGTTGAACACGTTTATGGCCGGTAACATCAATGCGTCATGCGTAATAGCCCGTACAGCTGTGTCTGTTAGTTCGCTGTCACAGCTGACTGACGCTGAACTCAAGCTAGCCTAGATAGTATGCATCATACAAAGCTGTCAGGTTACTTTTGTCAGAGAGGAGAAAATTTATCTCATACGTGAGCGCACTCGCGAGCTGATCAAGTAAAGTCAGAAGTGCGCCCAAACGGGCTACCACAGATCGCAGTTGCAGATTGAATTTTTGGAAACAATCAAGAGCATCACAGCATTGTGCGATTATTCGATTCTTCTCCTGGTCCCGCGTTTCGATTTTATATAATTATGTCGTAAGTTTGAGGAAGATGTGTGTTCATCTTTACTGAGTACTTTCGATCGGTGGATTTTATTTTTTACCTGACGGATAATCGGCCGGTGCTTCCGCCGCGGTGGACCATATGTGGTAAGGATGGGAGTGATGGTTGTGTGGCACTTTGCAAACTTTTAAGTGCGCCAGCACGGATGGCAGGACCAACGAGCCGAGCACGAGAAGCTTCTTGATGAAGTGGACTCCTAGAAAAACCGGCAGCAGCAGCAGCTTCAGTTTGAGCAAGTTTAACAGTATGAGAACCGGCAGAATGATGGACTTCTTTTTCTTGAAGATTCGCCAATCGCCTGTGAGAAGCACACAAGAGTCAACCGTTGAGAGTTTCGCTTCTCCCAAAAAAAGGAAAGAATCTCTGCGGTCACTGTTAGACACTCGCGGGGTCACAGTCGGCAGCGACGAAATATTGCTTGCCGTTACAATAAACGCGAGGTAGTAAACACTGTCATTTTGTCGTCGCATTCATCGCTTCTCTCTAATATATAGGACATTGTAGTTGATTGTATAGTGTACATGGCGATAATACTTGTTTCCTATAACGTTGACCGTTACCCGAAATAAAAAGCAACCGAAGCCACAATTACGCCGCAGTCGCACAGATATGTCGGAATTTTAATGTCCCGTTGTGCAGAAGTACAGTAAAAGAATGCACCTTTCCCTTGTTATTGCTAACCAATGAAGATATTGTGAAAACCGCGGAGAGAAAAAAACGACAGAGAGAGAGAGAGAGAGAGAGAGAGAGAGAGAGAGAGAGAGAGAGAGAGATGCGACCCAAAGAGCATAAAACTGAATCAGCGTTTTTTCAATATGACTTATTATATTAAATTTATATGAAAAAAAATTGACGTATCAAAGAAAATAAATAAGGATGATCGAAAAGATGTAAATTTCGAGTACCTGTCCCGGCATATTCAAATTATTATCTCATACATTTAATGAAAAGCTTTCACTTTTTTATCAATTATATTAAATTTACATGAATTTAATTAAATCTATATGATTGCATTTACACGAGGAGATTGACATATCAAGAATAATGAGAATGCTAAAAAAAGAGTATCTGTCCCGATACAATTTTGTCAAATTATTGTTTTATGCACCGTTATTATTTTTTATTAATTATATTTAATTTGCACAGTTAAATTTGCATGACTACATTCAGATATTTGTCAAATTATTATCTCACGTATTGCATTGCTTTTTTATCAATTATATTAAATTTACATTATTGCATTTACATGAAAAGACTGACGTGTCAAGAATAAACGAGAATACTCGAAAAGATGTAAATTTCGAGTATCTATCCCGATATAATTTTGTCAAATTATTATCTCACGCACTGCTTTCACTTTTTTATCAATTATATTAAATTTACACAATTAAATTTATATGATTACATTTACATGAGAAGATTAACGTATCAAGAATAAAAGGTAGTAATTGAAAAATCTAAATTCCGAGTACGCGTTCCGACATGTTTTGTCAGGTTATCTTACATGCCATTTTGTTATGTACTCTTTTGTTTTTTGATTAGATATCAGTTCATCAGTATTAATCTCCCGTTAGAGCTCTTACCTTCCTCTTCTTTATTTTGCAATTTCTTGATTTCATCGTCATCCATAACCATCAGACCCGACGAGAAGCCTCTGCTGCCAATTGCCGAGTTGTCTATCGTGTACACAATGGCACGTTTCGTCAATAAATCTTCTACGTTGTTCCTAATGAAGTTCAAGACTTCCGTTATGCTGCTTTTGAATGCCCGGCTACGCGGCAAATTAGGCAGGAATGATTGCTTGTGCATCGACGGTATCCTTATTACCCGAAATGGCCCGTAACTAAATTCCTACGTAAAAAAAAAAGTGTTACACCTTCATGGATCGCGCACATCAATGCGTAACGTCGATCTTCCGCGAATGCGTCATCGAGATCGTAACGTCACAGAAAATAACGACCGACCGAAATCGCGATTGAAATGTTTCGTATCTCAAGCTGGTGCAAAACTTTGTCATTTTTCTATTAAATGCTTGCGAGAAGTTTATTTATAAAAAAAAAAAAAAAAAAGAAAACAATAGAAAGTCCTCGTCGAATGTAAAAAAATATCGAGTCGACGTGTTATTTATTTCATTTGTAAAAATGATCGATCCTTCGATAACTGAACGTTTTCATTTCCTATTTTATTCGATACAACGCAACAAGCCGTTTGCATTCTAATCAATCTCTGCTGCTAACTAATTTGCATTTCTATTTTATCTGACACAACGAATTTTTTGACTCAATAATTATCAGCGACAACATCGCACCAGACAGAAACGACGAATGTTGTTCGCGCTAATTAAACGAAGCGACGCTCTGGAGATATCTCTCACCTTCTCTCTGACCAAAGTGTGCAACCACCTGGCGACCTTGTATTTGCTGCAGGCCGCAAAATCTCTCCGCAGACTGCATTCCATTTGGCATTTCTGGACGAACGGATCCGTCGTGTTGTCGAAAGCCGCAGAGTGGCATGGTCGCGAGCAGACGATCAGCAGGAGAAACAACCAGCACGACAATCGCGCCACTCGTCCGGCCTCGCAAGGCCACCCGCGACCTCCGCACCTCATAATTCCGATCGAGACGATCTCAATCTCGCGCCGTTTTGTGTCTCATCGCAGACGCCGCTGGCGATCGCCCGGATCGTTGCAGCGATCTCGCGCGATCATCACGAGGCGAGGTCGCGCCACTCAACAGAACCGAGGCGAACCGCGCGAATTCCGGTAGTAGAGAGAATTCCGTAATTAATCGCGGGAAGTCATAAGTACTGTTATGAGGCGTCGGCGAGGCTAGTTCTTTCAGCGCGCGCGGCGTGCTATCGCGCACTACTTTCGCGGCGTGATGATGCGCTGCGCAGAGAGGCGAGATTAGGTGCACGAGCTTACTGACAGTGGTTAGAAGCTGTCCTGACCATTTATACGGCGTGCATTTAGGTCGGTGGGGGTAACGGTCCACGGCTTAGATAATCCTGTGCAGAGATTGCAGCTGCATTCTGCGCGCAGCGGCCGTCTCGGGAGACACGCCGGGCCGGGCGCCGCTCTGCTCGCGACTCACGTTGTAAACTTGGTCAAGTACACGTCAAGCGAGACAGATTCGTCGTGGAATTTTCAATGGACGTCTCGACGGATGAGCGAAATTTTAATAGCTAATAACGCCGCGAGAGCGAAAAAATTACTATCAAAACACGAGAGCTCCGACATATTCCTTTTTTTCTTTTTTCATTTTTATTTTCTCACACGAAGAAAACGTTTGGTTTGGCTCAACTAAATTTATCGTGAAATATGAACGAATCAGAAAATTCCACCAGAGAAAAGTGAAGTCACCAGAGAAAACTCTGTCCAAGAGTTAATCAGAAATCTTGTTAACTTGGACAGAATTCTGATCATTTCAATCGGAATTTCTGGTTTGTTCATATTTCAATACACACAGAAATTTAATTAATCCAACCAAAGTTTTTTTCTCCCATATATATTTTTTATGAAAAAAAGATGTTAACTGTATAAAGATGTGCAAAGTTGTAAGCAAAAAAATGTTCAAAAGCATATTTAATAAAAATCCTAAGAAATAGATCTTAACCGCATAAAAAAGCCAAAATTTAATAAAATTTAATATAAAATTAAAATCCCAACAAAAAGTTTTATAAAACTCGTATAAAAACAATTATAACCAAAAGATCTTATAAAAAAATCGTGCAAAAAACAAATATATGTCATATTTTCAAATCTCATTTTACTTAAAAATATACTTTAAAAAATCCTAAACAATATCTTATAGAAAAACCTGTGGAAACAATAAAAATCGTATGTAATTTTAAAAATTTATCTTATATTTCCTTCTCTTATATTGTCCTGTATTTCTGAACTTTTAACTTTGACTCTCGATAAATTCGATTTCCGAGTTTAACTCTCGTGAAGTTTCATCGCCATCGATGTGTGACAGTTACGTGTTCGTAATACTCTCTCGTACGAAATTTGCATAATTCTTTCAATAATAATATATAATTTTTCTCTCCTTCTTTTCGCCCTGCGCTTCTTCTTTGTTGTTCCTGCGAAAACCGTCCACCTGGTGAGCGCAACTTACGTCAAGAAGGACATCGCGACGCAAAGCCGCGGCAGAAGCCTCCAAGTCTAATTATCTCGGGCGATCGACTGAATAGATCCAATCAAGAGGCCCCAAAGAAGAGTGCACGTAACCTTATTTTTGGCTGAGCAAAAAAATGGTCTTAACGGTACGTCGCAGCCGTATTACCGAGCAAGTTGTCAGTCTAATGGCTAATACCAGACAATCGAGATTTTACGAGAATGCCTCTTGGAAGTTTGCTTAGAGAAGCGGCGGTGAACCGCACCGTAATTGCCATTACACGCTCTGCATTTCATTTTCGGTGCTGTGGCGCCGGCAAAGTCACATTTCCGAGACGATGTGTCCCATAATCGAACTCGCGGAATGGGAGCGAACGCGTTTCCACGGCCGCGATGTGACGCGCGTTCCTTCCGTCGAACGGACGCGGACGAGTTTTCACGTCCGATGAGAGAGATGTATGTCCCGGGAAAAATTCACGACATTCCCGCCCGCGAGATAATCACGCACAGGTGTGTTTCTCCAATCGCTGGAAACGCCATATCTTCCGACTCACCCACCCGCGACGACCGCTCGATTTTTCGTCGCCGATAATCACGGGTAACGTTACGAACACGAATTATCTCGTCATAACGTGAACGCCACGTGTTATACGTGGTACGAGGCATTTGTTTTTCGCGAAAACATTATTCGCGCTCCATTATTCAGAATACCGCGCAGTTAATCCCTTCATTACGGAACACTTCAGAACCAAACGATCGCCGGCATACTTCGGAATGTTATAAGTCGATCGGTGAAGAAAATAATGTCTTATAGGCCAACGCAACGCACCGAGACTATCTTGTTTGCACTATATGAAGTCTTGTTTTTATTATTGACGCTAAAATACACAACAGAACATTGAGACACGCAGAAGGAAAAACTATCCAAGAGATAAACATATTTTATCAGTGAATATTAATATACATATTTTTTTACATATTTTTTATACTAAGGAAGAATTGTTTTTAAATACACATAAAAAATACACATTTTCTTAAAGTCAGAGCTTTTCCCAAGAAAAAGCACAACTAATTATTCCATATCTCACTTTTGTTTAAATAAAAGAATTCATATTTAAGTAAATATGTTATTAATGCCCACCGAATAAATATCTTTTTATTTTTCACATGTTTTTATCTCAACAAGTAAACCTACCCAAAAGTTACACTCCGATTTCTCCCTAATTTGACACAAATGTAGAAGTACAAAAAATATTTAGATCATATTTTTTTCATTTTGGCCAACTTTGAATTTCACGAGCAGTTTATAGCTTTTTAATGTTCTCACTCCTATCATCAATTTGCCAGTTTAGAATAAACCATCCAATTATTGACTCCCCCTTTGAACCATTGATATTCTGAGTCTAAGTAGACATTGTTAGTATGATATCTAAAAGTTAGATTTTTTGAAAAGAGTTTTCTAGTTAAATATCCCTGGTAAAAATTTCACGCAATTTGTAAGCAGTTACTGGACAGTTATATTAACGTTTGTCCAGTAACTGACGAATAAAACTGTTGGGATCCCAATCAAGATGTAACGCTTTGTTTGCAGTTACTGTGCACAAAAAATGCGCGATATTTGAACTCATTTATTGACTGAGAACTGAACAATAATTGGACAAAGAAACTATTAAGTCGATTAATAAGCAAGTTTATTGCTCATAAAATGGACAGTTTTGTGCTAGTAATAATGGATATTGTGTGCATACTTGCTTATTGTACAATTTTAATTTTTAATAAAAGTCAATACAGTCGTAGACATAAAGAATGTCTGATTTTTTGTAATAAGTTTCAGAATATAACCGAATAGTCCAATATAAGAAAATGTATTTCTTAGGTACTATTATCTCATTGGATAATTTTTAGGTTGCGTTGCTAACAAAAAGTCGGACAACCTTTATGTTCACAATTGTACAGGAAATCTAAGGTGCTTTCTAAGATAGTCTAATGTGTTTTTGTCGCAATACAATTCTATATCATTAATATATAGCCCATTTGTCGTTTGCTCACTTTCAACTCTAACCTTACTCGTCACTTCTGCTATAGCGTGTTGTTTTGTTAAATTCCAGATTTCCTCCAACTTCCTTGCTCTATGTTTTGCTACGCGTTCACTTACTCTTTACATAGATCGTCTCTATACAATGTAATTTTTATCATGCACATGTGTATGCGATATAAAACTTAATAAAACTATGTTCAGTTTCTTTCCAGTTTTTGCGCAGTTTCGATACAACTATGAAATACAGTAATACTAGACAGTAACTGATTAGGTGTCTAGTAAAACTGATTTCTACTAAAATGTAAAATAGATTTCTACTAGGGATATTTTATCGAAAATATTAAATTTAAAAATATTCTCTATATGTAGAAAATCTTCCTCTTTAAAAGAAGCTGAGATAAAAATCGACAATTATGAAAGGATTAAATAAATTTGATGCTTATAACAAACTCACGGAAAAATCGTGGATATATAAACCTATGGGCCACTTTAACAAATAACATTTGCTTCAACTTGAATGCAGTATGCATCTTCTTGTGCGTGCCTATAGCAATTGAAAAGTTAATTGCGGAGGAGGATGATATCGCCGCCGCAACCACTCTCGATTGGCACGTGTGACTGCGTGCTTCGCAAACGACTTCGCGATCGGTGCACAATTTTTAGTGAGCCGCGACTCAAACAAGTTTTCGCAATACTAAAATTTGATAATAACTCACAAGGAAAAAAAGGTTCAGTTGAATTAACCCAATGTCTGATGAAATATGGACGAGCCAGAAATTCAGGTTGACGTTACCAAAATTCTGTTCAAGTTAATAAGATTTCTGGTTAACCAGAACTTGCAACTCTTCAAGTTAAGGAATCTTGTAACTTGAACAAAATTCTGGTAACATCAATCGCACTTCTAGCTCATTCATATTTCACCAGACATTTCGTTACATCAAATTTACATTTTTTTCCGTGCCAAACGCGTCTGCTGTTCCGAGATAAATGAGAATTCGTCGTCACTTCGCTGAACGCTGTTAAGATTGCGGACGCATTGAACACCGGGATCCGACACCGGGAAATCTTACGTAAGAGGCAGCAGTAAGAGGCAGGACGCAGCGGAAGATGAATAAGAAACTATTAACAGACGGTTGATCGACCTGTTAACGCGATCGTCGCTGTCGTAGGTCCGCGCGGAATCGGAATATCACGTATACGCCGTCGCAGCCTCTTTTCCGTAACCGGTTTCTGCCCTCTTACGTGCGACAAGTCCGCGCCTTACTTTAGCTTCGTGTCATATTATTTGTTTTACTTTTTCAACGCGATTTTTGAAAACCACTTACCTTCACACGACGCTCGTTACCTCCTCCTCGTAGCACGCTTCGTTTGCTCCGAAGTATCGCGCGGCGAGCTAAGTTCAAGATCGTCCGCTCGTTCATCCGTAGTGTGCTGCTTTGCAAACAGTTAACAAAATACGATCAAACCGAACTGATCTCGTTTGCAATACTGACTTGTCAAATTTAACGATTCGCGCGCAATTAGCGGTATGCGAGTCGCGATGTACTACTTTATGTCCGCACTTTGTGCGTTCAATGGAAAATATTTGCGGCAGAGCTGTCTACACATTATTTCTCCTATTTGATAATTGGCCAATTCACGTGGATTACGGTATACCGTCCGTTATCTACGTGATAGCATAGGATCAAAAAATCGTAGTATACTTTGTTCAAAAGTATTGAGAGCGGAGGATCATGTACAGAAGAGAATGGAGACTCGTAATCGTTACGATCTCATTGTTTGCTGCTATTTATGGTGCTCTAATCGGACTATGATGCTTTTGTATGCAATCAAAACAATCTGACGCCAGAAATCTATCCGACTGGTCAAGCCCAACATTCAAGTTGTTGTCTTTGAGCTACGCAAAACAACCAAATGCTACTATGAAAGCTTGTCTAATATTAAATCAAACTCTAAAAATAAAAGGCTTATAAGAGAGTCGTGCGTTAGATATCAGTATACAAATTTAATTAATCATGTTACATAAGGACTTACATAAGGACTTTTAGACATTACGAATATATTTAAACCGATGTAATGACTTTAATTTACTTGCAACAACAAAGAACTATTGCGTAATAATTAATAAAATTCACATACTGACATCTAACACATGGCTCTTGTACACGGAGAGAATATTACACTTATTATTTACATGTATTATTTTATATTTTATGTATTATATATTATATATTATTTATTATATACATTATATATTATTATTATACACACATGTACATATTAAGAGAAAAGATACCTAAAAAAATATTTAATCAGTGAATATTGAATAATATATATTCACTTAAATCTAAATTATTTTATTTAAATAGAATAAACAATTGTTTTCAAGAAAAGCTAAAGTATCAAGAAAATGCGTATTTTCTTATTTGAAAAATATTTTAAAATATACATGAAAAATAAAATTTGGTTGAGTTAACCAAATGTCTGATGAAATATGAACGAATCGAAATTCCAATTGGAGTTACCAGAATTCTGTGTTCAGGTTCAGGTTAACAAGATTCTGGTTAACCAAACACGATTTCTGATGACTTTAACCGGAATTTTAGTTCATTCATATTTCATTAGACATCCCGTCCAATCACACTTTCCTTCCATGTAGTATAAATAAACATGTAGCACACTGAGAAAAAAATACTTGAAAATTTATTTGTAGGACAAAAATTTATTTCACAGAAACAAATTTTATTTCTCAGAAATATATTTTATATCACGGAAATAAATTTTGTATTATACAATATAAATTTCCAAGTGTCTTTTCCTCAGTGTACCTATCGAATAATTATTTTTTACTTCTTAAATGTTAGTTTCTCTCTCACATAGTGTAGCTTTTTCTTATAAATTATTTTCAATTTTGTTATTTAATAATTCAATTTTTGTTTCTAATAGTGCAGGAATAGACTGTCTTGCCAAGGAACACACAGTAAATTTCGCGAAGAGCATAGCAAATGTTTTAATAGCTCATTTCAGTTCCTAAGACATAAATAATACACGTGAGAAATGAAAGGATGTAAAGAAGAAAGGATGTTCCGCAGAGCATTATTGCAGGGCATCGATCTACTTGCTACAAAACTCTATAGTAATTCTCACCGTACGGACGGCTTTTATCTTTAGTATAAACGATAAAAAAAGATTCGACGCGAATTCCGCCGAGTCTACGAGGATGTGTTTTTGCGGAACGCAATCCGGAAGATATCTACTGGTCACCCCGTTTCACTGACCTCGAAATTAGAATTCGCAATTTGCATAAGATACAATATGACCATATAATCGTCTCGTTTCCGCGATTTGCACAGGCGAATAGGGTTGTTAACGCGAACAAACGCGCCGCTCCGGGCGCCTCTCGAACGCACGTCCATCCGCGTTCATTCGTCCAAGAAGCCGTCCTTTCACTCGCGGTTGGCGAGCTCGTCGCAAAAAACGAACACGCGCCGTGGCGACGCATCGACGGAGTTATCATCAGATAGGAAGAAGATGCGAGCATGGCTCGTCGCGCAAGCCGGGCGGGATCCTGAAGCGCGCGCTGTCTGTCCCGGCGTAACCTGCTTACCCCTTTACCCGATTGACCCAGTACGAGATACCGGCAGGATATGAAATGAATAATCTTGTCTCGCACCCAATATTCAGTCTCGATATTCCCCGCTGATATTCCAAGCATTCCCGATCAGACGAGAGGACGACAGGAAGATATATGTGTGCGTGATAGAGAGAAAGAGAACGACAGGCTCGCTCGGCAGAAGAGCAAGAAAATATAGAATTATTCTCCGTAAACTTGCTCAAGGTTGATTAGTTACAGGTCGGTGACGATGATCGGAGATTAATCTCGAAGCAAGGCGCCGCGTGCGCGTATGCGGAACGTAATCTTAAATCGCTTACTTAGAGCAAGAGGCTTTAAATGACAGAGATTAATTTTACAAGTGATATGTGGATAGATAAAGCGCAGTGTTGGGCGTTAATCGGTTAAAATTGTCGTTGACTCAAGGACAACCGGCGATTCTATAGTCATAATCAATATAATTAACTAATTGTCATCTGTAAAATCACACACATACACAGGAAGATACATACTGCACTCGAGTAAGTGTTACTTGTTTCAAATATTTTATAAATTTATGTATTCGCAAATCTATATCAGAAGTTTATCACAACGATCAAATTTGTCCAAAGTTTTCTAAATCCTAGTAAGTTTAACATTTCAGTAAAGAATATTGAATTAAAAGAATAATTTGGCTTGCTTACTACAAATTTGTCTGTGATAAAATTTTATAATATTCTTATAAAGAGAATGTCTTGTAAAAAAATAAAAATTTTGTGTGTGTGCGTATATATGTGTAATTTCCTCTAAAATTTATGACGAGCATATTTTAAGATTATTATATCGAGAGAATATTCTTTAAATATGAAGATAACTATCACTTGAAGAAGAAAAGTAAACTGAATAATCGCTTTTCTTACAAGTAAACCTACCCAAAAGTTACATTCTGATTTCTTCCTAATTTGGCACAAATGTAGAAGTACAAAAAGGTATTTGTTAATGGAATAATATTTTATTCCATTAACAAATATTTTTTTTTATTTGTTAATGGAATAATATTTTTCTGTGTGCATAAGTGATTTCACCAATTAATGAAATTACTTGTTAATCAAGTTTCGATGTGATCGATTAATAATAATTATTCAATTAATAATAATTATTAATAACAATCTCACAAGTCGATTAAATTATTCGTGATGCATGACATACATGACAATTGATTAATTTTGATGGCTGGCTCGCCGATAATTTTGGTTGAAGAAAATTGTTTAATCGACCAATACCCAACACTGATACAGAGAAGTCTTTCACCTTGCCGAGGCTGACATTGCGCAATGTTAAGACAAGCTTTATTTTACGCTGCACTAAAAGGTGCAGCCAATCGGTAATATCCAAGTTGGAGCGACGGGATTTATCTTAGTTAACCAGTTATGGTTGCCATGTGGTGTTTTGCAGTTCATGAGGAGCCTATCTGCGCGCTTGAACAAATGATGAATGGACGTTGAACGTTTCTCGCGGAAATAACATCACGCTGATTCCACCTCACCTCGGCAGTTATCGCGACGGGGTGCGATATCTCTGTGAGTATCGCGTCGACTACGATGAATATCGCTAATTCGCATTCGATTCAGCGGCCTGCGCGGATTATTTGGCGACAATCACTGGCGACGGCCAGTGAATTGCCACGACTGCAGAGGAAACTTGGGGACAGTTCGAAACAGCTTCGATTGAAGCCTTTGACCGTAATCACCGACATTGCCAAGAGCTATGCGAATCACAAATTGTCCCGCCTGCAATCCCGCGTGCATGCTGTATGAAGAAAAGGCACGCGGTTTTCCTCACGCTCCGTTCTTCGTTCTCACGTTCGAGACTACAATCGCGATTCCAACGGAAGACCGCAATGGACATCACGAGACGTGAGCAGCAAGGTTAAGCGAAGATATAAAGTGTTTGACACGCAGTATCTCGAAGAAACAATCGACGGCAATGTAAAACTCGCGTTTTCCGAGCTTCCTATCTTTGTATCTTAGATAACATTAAGATAATTATTGATATTTATACATGATCTTTGTGATATATTTTATTGTTGATATTTATACATGATCTTTGTGATAAAATAAAATAAAAATAAATAAATTTTTAAATATGACTTTGAATAAAAGCAAAATGAGAAACGTATTGAACAAAACT
The DNA here is from genome assembly GCF_010583005.1 of Odontomachus brunneus. Taxonomy (NCBI): domain Eukaryota; kingdom Metazoa; phylum Arthropoda; class Insecta; order Hymenoptera; family Formicidae; genus Odontomachus; species Odontomachus brunneus. The sequence continues at coordinate 451,474 of NW_022639460.1, read as the reverse complement.
AGTAATGATAGGTTGGTGTAAAATATTTGTGATTTTTCTACTACTACGTGTCCATAAGAAATTTGAGTATTAAAAGGAAAATAGAAATTATTATATGTTTATAGAGTCTCACGTTTACACCGGCAAATAACTATTTAAGTGGCTTTGAACGAGGAAAATAAATAAAGTAAACACGATTAATGATATTAGGCTGAGAAAAAAACTTTGTTATTTTTTTATTACATTCTAGCAAATAGATTAGATATTGAAAGGAAAAGTCGTTGTTAAATGTCTAGAAAATACTGAGTCGGTGTTTTATTAGTAAAAATTATTAATTCCTCGGGCGATTTCATTTTCTATTTTCTATATAAACACGACAAATCAGCCCTCTCATCAGCTCAATAAATTACATAGAATTAAGCTTATAGCAATTTTGAAGATGTTGCCGCTGGCTACTTCAACATCTATGATGGTCGCCTATCAAATTCTTATAAATATGGAAATGAAGTGCGTTTATAGTTTCGATTCACACTCCTGTAGTCAAACGCCGTTCAATGATTCACCATCAACGAGATCGATCGATAGATCACTCGCGATCCGCCTCGGAACGAAATCTCGTTCACGAGAGATAACTTCGATCGACAGATAGTAACACATTGCACTTTCCGGACATACTAGTGCAAATTTCTTCCTGCGTATCCAAAAAGATATATAATTCTGTCGTTCTTACGTTAGGATCTTTTTACGTCATGACCTCAAGAAGATTCTTCTAAAACCAAACAACAAGAAAAGATTCTAATGCTCAAGAAAAAGAACTCTAGTTTGCAAGGCGCTACTTCCTGCAATTCCACTTTCTAAGCGGAATCTTTTACCGGAAGAATATTTCTCTACTAATAAAGAGGAATAATATTGCATTTAGAATATTTTCCTCTTGAGGAGAATCCATTGAGACTATAAAAGAATTTTGTTAAGGATTGTATCTTGGGGTGCAAGCTTTCAAGAGCTCTCTCAAAATTATGCACGAAAATCACATTGCAAGTAAAACAAAAAAAAGAGAATAATGATTACAGCTTACGATAAATGATGTAATAAATTAAAAATTTATCAAATCAATTTTCTGATCACATACATCCGAGATATATAAGAGGTGTATTAGCATCAGGATTAATTTCAGAGGCAATGCTCATAAAGTGAGTACATGCACGATATTACGAGGTTGTGATGCAATACGGTGTGTGATTAGGCTCGCTATCGGATGCGAAGTTTTGCGCGATGAAACGGCATCGGTTTCACAGTATCCGGTCAGACTAGATCGGCTCATCGAAGCCTACCGGTGTCTGTAACGACAAGAAAATTGGGAGCAACCGCTTTTTAAGGTCTCGTAGTGGCATAATTATTGAGACAGAAAATATTCCGTCACGAACAATATTCTCTCGAGCACGAGTGGACGTAATTGCATGACGAGTCACTCGACAAAAACACATCCCATAACTGCGTACAGAATAATTCCAAACAATTTTCTGTTCTTGTAATATCATAATCTTGTGCGAATTCTAAGACAATTTTTTCTTAGGCAAAACTTATCCAAATCTTGGATTTTTACTTACAAAAATTAATAGTTCATCTATTACGACTGAAGACTGCACAGTAAATAATTTTATTTTAATATATGTTAAAACATTTTAACATATCTTATATATCTCAGAAAGTCTACTCAAATTTGCATGTTAATTTAATACAAAGCGACTATGTTAAAAAAACACAAATATTGTGTTAAATAATTAAGACAAACACTATTTTGAAGCAAATTTTGCATAAAATCGATATATTTAGAATATCAAATAAATATATATATATTTTTCTTTTGTACACTGTTAAAAATATTTTAATTGTCATTTCTTTTTTATTGCATTGTTTTTAAGAGAAGTATTGTCTATATTTTTACTTAAAATATTCTTGATACATGACATTTAATTAATTTAATTTTGTGATATATTTAAAAAACTTATTATATACTTAAATTAATATTATATATTTAATAATTATGATATTTAATAATTTTATATATATTTAAACTTACCATGGATGGGATCGAACTCTGACTCCTGAGCCAATCGGTTAAATTATTCGTAATTACATATATAATGACTATTTAATGATTATTTGATTTTGATGAGTGATATTTATTGTTAATTAGTAGATCAATTATTTATATTTAATCAAACAAAATTTCAGTCATTTAACGCCAAATATTATCTTCCATATCCTCATTTTGTCCTCATGTCATTCGTTTTCGATCATGATTTCATGTTCGAATACCACGAATAAGTGGGCTACTGGCGCATCTCTTGCTACCTCTTTCTCTCTCTGCGCTTATTATCACCCTTGCGTTAAATGCGACGAAGGCAACGGAAATATACGCTACCGCAGCACGATTTGCTTAATACCACCTAACCGTCATTCCATAATAAGCGTCCAATTCCATTAACCCATAAACACTACTTCCTTATGTATCGAGATAGATTTTTTTCTCAAGAGTATCAACGACGAAGTGAGGATAATTTCTGCATTGATTGGCTGTATCCTGTTAATTGAAATAAAATATTTCACATTACATTAATCAGGTTAGATCTCGTAACAGCATCCCCCTGTTGCTGGCGTGCCTTTTGTGCGTGCGTTTTTATTTTTCTTCTTGTTTCAGTTTAATATTTCTCTTATGAGACTCTCTGCAATTGCCTATATTGCACAATAAAATTATGACTATTATTATTAATGAAATGTCAACATACACAAAGGGAAAGAAAATTGCTTGAATTAACCTGACAATATGAAAGAACCAAACACATTTTGATTGAAGAAAACAGCATTTCAGGTTCTTATAAATAAAGTTTGACTTTAATTATTTAATATAAAACAATTGTTTTGGTTGAGAAAATCAGAATTTCTGTTTTTTATAAATCGAATTTGATCTTAACTATTTCATATAAACTAAATTTATTTTTATTAAAAACCACAAATTCTGTTTCTTTGAACCAAAATAATATCATTAATTTTAAAGATATTACACGTAATGTATCGGATGTCATTGTAAGTATATTATATCTTATCCTAAAATATATCATGTAATCCATAAAATAAGAATGTCTGTCTGTCTGTGGGCTAATTTTCCCAACTTCTCGATAAGCTAACTAACAGTTAAATTAAATGTCTTTGTTTACTTTGAAGGAAAAATAAAAATAAACACAATTTATATATGACATTTAATTAATTTAATTTTGTGATATATTTAAAAAATTTATTATATATTTAAATTAATATTATATATTTAATAATTATAATATTTAATAATTTTATATATATTTAAACTTACTATGGATGGGATCGAACTCTGACTCCTGAGCCAATCGGTTAAATTATTCGTAATTACATATATAATGACTATTTTATGATTATTTGATTTTGATGAGTGATATTTATTGTTAATTAGTAGATCAGTTATTTATATTTAATCAAACAAAATTTCAGTCATTTAACGCCAAATACTGTTAGTTAAAACCCAAGAGATTAGAAAAATCGCTTCTGTATATTTTCTATACACTTCTAAACCTGATCTAGAGTAAATTTACTGTCGAGAAGACCCTGCGAGAGATTCTTAAAACTTGAACATTCCTTCCTACTTGATTTCATTCTCTCGATACGTTGTGATAATCTGAACAATAAAAAAATTGTGATTTCCCGCGGGCGGGTAATTTAAACTGATATAAACGTCGCGACAATATATCGCGCGTGACGATAACGAAACATCTCAAATCCGGACAAATCGCCTTCTTTCTCATGAACATGCATGCATCAGTGCACTGGCACACAATCGCGTCTAATGATGACTGCGGAGCACGTCGTACCTTTTTTTCGCAATATGTTTATACATCTCATAAAACCTACGAGAGACGCTTGTAAAATATTAATGCGCTCGCGCCGTCCTGCATTCCGTTCGGCAGTGAAAAGGCACGTGGCACACATACGTTGAATTCATTAGAGTCCCGCAGGCACTAAAACGCGTTTTGTTCCGAGGAGGTTAGCGTATACTGCTCCTCCGGTCTGGAGCGCTGGTCAGTCGGACGTGTCCGCAATTAGATGACACATTTCGATATAGGAGAGAGACCGGAATTAGTTGGCTACTGAGGTAGAGTTGACAAAGCTGATTATTTTCTAACAAGTTGCAGAATTGAACAAGCGAGATTTTTACACATGTCAAAGATGGCTTAGGAATCCCTGCTTGCTTGATTCTGAAATCTGTTAAAGAACAATAGAAATAATCGGTTCTGCCAACTCACCCCGATAACCAACTAGCCCTGGGTCCTCTATGCATCTCACGGCGCACGATCGTTTTCAGGCGAGAGTCTCTCCTCTTTGAAATCGCGCGCTGAGAAACGACGATTAATTTCTGTAAGGCCGATCCTCCAATTATATGACAACGATGTCACCAACATTGCGCCAGCTTTTTTACCTTCTGTATTGTATCTGCGCAAACAACATATGTGATGAGGTAACGACATCGTCGTTGAAAGTTATCAAATCAAACGATCAAACGCGAGTTAGCGATCAAACGCGAACGAGATATATATCGCGAATTTCGCCCGGAAGTTCGACGCCCTTGGCGACAGTAGGCTCCTGTATATGAAAGTTGAAATACTTTCACACAACAGGCATCCCACTAATAAGAACACTTTACAACACTTTATAACACTTTAGAACAGTATAACACTTTCTTAATAAGTTTGAATATTCATGTCTTGGCAAACCAGCATGGACATCGTGCGTTTCGATCGCAAGGAACGCGTTTGATTAGCGCTGACAGGATTATAGACGCAGCGCGCAATCTATCTCGTGATAGATTCTACCTCGTGATATCTTGACCTGCGGATTGAATAAAAATAAAACCGTCGCTCGCAAAATCGCGACTGACCCAAGCGAAAATTAATTTTTAATTACGATGTGCGAGACGAAACGTTAAAATCCGAAATATTATCGTCCCCGTTACATCTGATATATTCAGAGGAAATAATGTAGCCAGTTTCTCCATCGACGAGAAATCGTCCGAGTGCCGTTGGCGACACCCTTGCTTCGGTTTTGAGAAGTTTTTGACACGTCTCGCGTCTCTAGTGAATTCGACGATATGTCAAGTATCGATCATATCTGCAATAATTGCGTGTCAAGACAGGAATATTAAAATTCACTAAAAAAGTGTTATACTGTGTTCTTATAACTAGGATACTTGCCATTTAAAGTATTTCAATTTTTATATGACAGGAGCCTACTGCCGTTCAAGCGATTAGTCCACGGTTTTTATACACGATTGTATAAACACAGTTTGACTTGACTAGTGTGTTCAATATACATTCTACAAAATTCAAAATAAACACATCTCGTGGCTCTGAGAGAGAGAGAGAGAGAGAGAGAGAGAGAGAGAGAGAGAGAGATCCTCGGTGCCAGGCATCTCCGTAATTGCGGACGATAATATTTCTTTCCCAGCAAAATCACGCCTAATATTACGCTTTTCAATTAAATCGCCAAATTCGTTCTCTCGTAATTAGCTAATTAGCGTAACGTTATTTAATTCTACTTAATATTTCCCTAGTAAACACCAACTAACAGTAACATTATGCCAATGTTACAATTTTCCATTCACCAATGCAATAATATTATATAACGTTACGTTTGTACTTACAATGTTGAGTGGGAAATTGTAACATTGATGTTACATTACTGATAGTTGGTGTTTTTGGAAAGGGACTGGCTCAACAGAGAAAGACAGAGAAAGACAGAAAAATGAGAGATGCAATCGCTAAAGGGTGAAAAACTCTCCACTCTTCTCTTCCAGTTGGAGATAATTAACGGACGGGCATAAGAGCATGACCACATGACAGTACGAATAGCGGTAATAATCAGGTTGCGACAACATCATTATCATCTTTGTCGTCGAGTCGTTTCGACGTTTGACATCATAGCCTCGCTGAACAAAGGAAGGACCGCGATTAACGTATTAGCGCTAGTTTCGCATAATACACGCGGACAGTTCCGTATAATTTAAAAGATCACATTCACGCACGTGCCCACGGTTATTGTTTATTTAACCTTCTCACGTCGCGCTCATTTTAATCGCTCAACACAGATCCTCCTTTCTCTGTAATGCAAATCCTGCTTGCTCTGTGCTGCTTTTCAAATCGGCTGTTTACATGGACAACATAGTTTGTTCTTCGACGAATAATGGCGACATTCATCACAGACCTCACACACGTTGTACTTTATAATCGAAGAAGGAACGGAAGATCACATTAACATTGTAGGGCACTGTGTTTGGCACACTTTCCTAAACAATAAAACAAGTTACAAAATGACTTCGTTTTAAGATCGTTTTATGATCGATTGTGACCATTGATCTGCTTCGAGTAGCTATCAGTGCCTGCTGCTTCGACCATGCAATCGATAACCGATGATAAACGACGATCGATTCAACTAAGGATGTATTGCCCATATCTCAAAATGAATGAAAAAATTGTAGAAAGATTTCAAACTAATTTATTTTATATCTAAAAGTTATCACACAAACAAGTTGACATTGCTTCAGTTTTTGATCGGAACTGATTCTACTTTGAAATGTGTAAATCTAATAAATATAATGACGTCAAATGACGTATTAATGATGTACCTAACGATAATAATACGTAATTAACATATCATTTCCGCGTTTTCCTGCTGCTTGAAAATATCTTAAACTGTGCTGTTATGGAAATATATGATCGCTGTTTTTAGTAAAGTAAAAGATAATTAAACAATAATTACGAAATTCTCAATTTCTTCATTCACGCATACTTTAGATATTCGAAATAATATATGTAAAGTTTTTCAGTGAAAGAGGTAAAAGTTTAAAAGTCAAAGATAATATAAATAAAAAAACATAAGAGCATATAAGAGCTGTTATAGAACAATAAAACAAAAAGCAAGAGTCAAAAAAGTTTAATCTACATTTAATCCTTAAATTTAAGTTTAAACATTTTGACTATTGCGCTTTTTGTTTTATTGCATTATTACAGTCTGTGCATAGACTCTTATATATCCTTATATTTTTTTATCAATTTTAATTTTTACCAGAAAGCCTTCGTTAATTAATTTAAAAATAATATAAAGTAAAGCAAATAATATAAAGCAAATAATAAATAAAATAAAGTAAAGCAAATAATATAAAGTAAAGCAAATAAACTATAAAGATATGATGTTAGTGTAAAAATTGTTATTCAATTGTATCGTGTATCATGCGTTTCTTCACACAGAGAAAACAGGAGCGCTATTTCTCGTTTTCAGTGACTTTTTGCGGAGACTATACGATAACACATCCTTGGCGCGTTCAATTTCATTAGGATTACGTATTATTAATCTCGCCAACGCGCAACGTCAGCGTAAATTGGAGCGCAACCTCTCACGATCGTTAAAAGGTACTTTGCACCCGACGTAAAATGCTTCATAGACGAAGAGGAATTATTCATAATTATCCTCGTTACGAATAACTAAACGAGACGCTACATGCGCAGTTCACATTAACCTGATTAAATCTAGATGTTTAATATTCGATCGGCTCGCGCGATTGAAGTGAGAGAGAAAGGAAGTAACGATTGATAATTTCGTGACGCAAAAATTCCACGCGTCGTGTTTATGCGTGCGTCTCCAGATGAGAGAAGAACGCGTATGATCCGGAAAAAAGCACGGCCCCGCCGCCATGGTGCGGAAAAACGTTCATGACAGTGAAGCGTCTCCTTGAAACATCCGGTGCGTCCAATTAGCAAGGTCATTTGGCGTTATTATCGCCTTGAAAGTGAGTTTCGAGACTCATCCTAGAAAACTACTTTGCACGCGGACTCCACCACATTGAGCGCTACTTAAAAGCAACTTCTCGTGCTTGAAACGGCCTAACGATGCGGAGGAGTCGTTATCAGCGCGCGGTTTTGATAACATATAACACACTGCTCATTTAATATGAAAATTACAGGTAGAATATGAAATACCTACGAGTGGCAAAGCACCGTGCTTGATAGTCAACGATAATGTTATATCGGAATCGCCTTGAGGAAGCGATTGAATAACAAATGAGCGACGGCTCATCAAGCAAACAAACGAAAACAACCGCTCCATTCACGTGTCTTGCGCGCGCACGTGCATCGCGCCAATTCGACTGCGTCGAATGCGGGTCAAGTTACTATTTCTTTAAATTAACGCCAGCGAAATAATAGGCCACTTTTTTGGTGTTATCAGCAGACTTACTTTGTTATCAGGTGAAGGGAAACGTGTGCCACCATCTCGTGGTCAAGCCGCTAAACACGGACGACTGCTGGTGCGCGCGCAACACGCGCTCTTATCGATGAATACGGTGGGAGCAAGCTGGATGAATTGCACGAGGTAGGCGAAGGGGAGAGACGGGTGTCAGAACTATGTGGGCGCGTAGGAAGCAGAGAGTTGAGGAAAGAGAAGGAGGCAAAAGAGTAGAGAGAAAGAGAGAGAGAGAGAGAGAGAGAGAGACAGCGAGGGAGGGAGAGCGCCAGCGCCTGGTCTCTGGAATGGGTCAGTTGGCTGGGAGCTAGGTGAACAGCCTGTCCTGTGGTACAGAGCATCACGTATGCCGTCTCTTTGGAGTCTGACAGACTGCTGGCAAGTGCGCAGGTGCTCGTCACAGGTGCGAGCGCCGTCGGCTCTTTAACGAAAGCCCCGTGCTGCCGACGGGCTTGAAGAAGCGGGGTGAAAGAGAAGGAGAAAGGTGGAGGAAGAGCACGAGGACGGGGAGGAGACATTCGTCGTGGGTGTAGCGCCGGTCTTCGTCGTCGTCGTGATCGCATGAGAGGTGAACACGCGTAGAACACGAGCGGACGAAGATGCCGGTGATAGCGGAGAACGAGGTATCCTCCATACGGAGCGTAAATATCGACAAACCGTACTGGGATCAGAGCTCTTACCGCGGTAGGGCTCTGCATTTTCTCACCGTGACGAATCCGCTCAATATCTTCGCCCCAAAGAAGGAACTTGAGCGCGCGCGCGAGGTCGTCAAGATGTACAGGTAGCCGTTTCAGCTATAATTAGTCGCTTTTCTCGGTTTCCTCGCTTCCTTTCAGCGAGAGAACGCGCAATCGTGGCGGCGCGCGTGGCCAATGTCTACGTGTTGCCGTTAACATCATGTATAAGTGGTATCTGTTTGCGTCATGAATTAGACTTGATTACCCGGCGACTTCCTTATCGAACGTTCGATCGGATTGGAGGAGGAGAAGCTCGATAAATAAGTTCGCTTGAGAGGAAGAGAGAGAAAGAGAAACAATAAGAGAGAGAGAGACACAGAGTCACGCGTCTCCCCGATTGTTTCGCGTCATCGTTTGTAATCTGATTTCTAATTTCTATGTGTAAGATAAAAGTACCAATGCCGGGACACATGAACCCTGAACATTTTTATTGGGTTTTGATTCAGTTTTACATGTATTCTCGATGCTAAAAATCCGACCATTTTTGACCATTCGCATTTAAAGACCAAGATAATAAGAATATCCAGAATTAGATCAGTGTTCGAGAATTGATACTCTTACCTAAGGTGTCTTGTATTTTTTGCACTTTGATATGCGCAACTTTGCTTGTTTGCTTGGTCGTGTTTCCCCGACCAGGCGGATTGGGTTGCGGTTTGCGTAATCTTAATATGATCGCAGAGAGAACGAGAGCGAGGACCTGGGAAAGCTCGGAATCACCGTGGACGATTTATGGCGATACAAATATCTTTATGACAGCGCCTTCCATCCCGACACCGGCGAGAAGATGCTGTTAATAGGCCGTATGAGCGCTCAAGTGCCCATGAACATGCTAATAACCGGCTGCATGATGACGTTTTATAAGTACGTAATCAAAATCGAAGTCTACGCGCGTCAGGCAGAGAAGTCACTTGCGATGAGCGCGACAGGCGGACTTCGACTTCTACGATACGCCTCGTGTCAAATATAAAACATGACCTAGCGCTCGCCGTGACTGACCCGATAACGATATCTATTAGCTGTTGTTCGAAATCCAGTTTCAGAAGCGATGCGATACGCGATTGTATTGATTCTCAGTCACGAATCGCGATAAAAAATTTTGAAATCTGAAATATACTAGCGTCATCCGGCTATCGCTGCGTCAACGTTAAAGCTGCCCTCGCTTTGAGCGCTTCTGTGCTGCATTATTTTCCATAGAGAAAAAATGTTGCCGTATCAACATAATTAATCGATAAAACAAATAATTGAAGATTCCGATGATAAAATAAAAAATTAAGTAAAATGAGTCACTGACAGCCCATATAGAGCCCATAGATTGATATCTTAGGGCCGGTTTTTCAATAGCAGCTTAAACTTGGATTCAAGTTTAAACTCTATTCTAACAATGCGTTTGTTTTGTTTAAACAGAGTTTAAGTTGAAATCTAAGTTTAAACTACCATTGAAAAACCGGCCCTTAGTATCATAAGAGGATTATTCAAATTACGTTACAGTCAATGATATTGATTTATAAACAAGCATAAATAAAACGTTTCGATCTTGTCCTGAACTTTTTTCAATGGCAAAGTAAAAGACATACAAGACAGTTATAAAACACATCGGGAAAAATCAATTGTATCAAAGTTTGATTAATAATTAATTTCATCAATCGATGAAATTATTCGTTATTTTACAGATGACGATTGATTAATCTTGATTATAGATTCATCGATTATTTTAGTCAAAGAAAATTTGAATCCTTTAACGCCCAACAGTGGTTTCAACAATACTGCGATTGAATAAAAAAGTCTTACTTCAGAAATGACGCTGTTGGTCAATTTTATCGATGCAATTTCTTCCTTTAACATTTTTCATCTTATAAAAGAACTGAACGTTGTACTATCAAAAAGTTTATCATGTTCTTTAGCAAGCTCCACCGACAGCCTACTACTCCTATACTTCTAGAAAACGTAGTAAAATTGAGAATAACTCGTGTGAAAGAATTGATATTGAATTTAATTCACAATTTAATTGAAAAGAAGACTTCTATTGATACAGCGACAGCATTTTTTCCGCGTGTCTTCTTTGGCTAGCACGGCCTAAATTCGCCGAGAGTCCGCGCATTCGTGGGGACACGAGTGATGCTTGCGCGATTAATCGATGAAAAACTAAAAATGAATAAATTTAGGTCCACGCCGGCCGTGATATTCTGGCAATGGATCAATCAGTCGTTCAACGCTATAGTGAACTACACGAACCGCAGCGGCTCCAACCCGATCTCGTCGGAGACCTTAACCCGGAGTTACGTAGGCGCCACCGGAGGTGCCGTCATCACGGCGCTGAGCCTGAATCGTCTGGCCCAACATGGGCCCCCATTGGCAGGCCGTTTGGTGCCGTTGGCGGCGGTCGCGGCAGCTAATTGCGTGAACATTCCCCTCATGAGGATCACTGAACTACAGGATGGTATTGAATTACAGAACGCAGAAGGATCGAAGGTTGGCCAGAGCAAGCGAGCGGCAAAACAAGCGATTACGTCCGTCACGTTATCGCGAATACTAATGGCTTCTCCGAGCATGAGTAAGTTAACATTCGTTAACCAAGTACTTACTAAGGAAAATGTTCTAGCTCTTCCTATCTGACTCTGACTGATTTGCATGCGTTAACAATTGAATAAGCTTGCCCTCTTTAACGTTTATCGTCGACAAAGTCGACTCGTCGCGAAGGATTCGTGCAACGTTTGAGACGTTTCATTCTGTTTTTATCGTTGCAGTATTAGCGCCGATAATAATGAATTACTTGGACCGGAAGCGGATGCTGCGTAACATGAAATGGGCCGCTGGGCCGATTCAGGTCCTCATCTGTGGGGTTTGTCTCACCTTCGCGACGCCGCTCTGCTGCGCTCTTTTCGCGCAACGCGTCGCTATCCCGGTGTATCAACTGGAGCCAGAGGTGCGCAACAATATACAGTCGTCCCATCCAAAACTGGACACAGTATACTACAACAAGGGCCTTTGAAGAGTGACTTGGGATCCTCACGTGCGTCTTCACGACTTCTATCTCTATATTAGGTTCAAGAGCACGGCCTACTCTCTCGAAACTCAGGTACAGACGAAGCATTCCCGCGAGCGTGGCATTCGGGCAACGAATGCGCGTTCCGCAATAGATAAAGGAGAAGAATCAATAAAGTCAATTTTTGGGCCATGAATGTTGTACTTTCTTGATGAAATATTTGAGATTGAGAGCTTTCCGAAACGCCCTATAAACTTTTTACGTTGGGGAAAACTAGAGTTACGCGCCTTCAAAGTTTAGGGCCACAGAATAGACAATAGTAATATTTGCTTCTTTATAAGAACTAAATAAACTATTTTTATTTTATTTATATGTGTGTTTGTACAACTATTTGTGCGTGCGTGTCTCTATGAGAACTATCATAGCATAGCAGAGTTTTATAAAACTTCTTTTGTTAATAACTTTTTAACAAACAATGAGCGACGACTAAAATCTTTTGAATATTACTTTTGAATGTAATGACTTTGACAATATATATGATTATCGTCCTCGGAAGGTGGTTCGTTTTTGTCAATATTTACCTTTTTTTATATGCAGAATATATTATATTTTACATATAGTTTTATAGTAGAATATTGTTTTTATATATTTAATGCAATAAAAATAGTTTATTTAATTCTTATAGAGAAGTAAATATTGCTATCGCTTATTCTGTGGTCCTCATTATCAAAATTTTGAAGGCGCGTAACTTTAGTTTTCTCCAACGTAAAAAAGTTTTTATAAGGCGTTTTGGAAAGCTCTCAACCTTAACTATACGAATATTTCATCAAGAAAGTGCGACATTCATGGCCCAAAAATTGGCCTTATTGGCTCTCCTCCTTTCTGCGCGAATTCCACTCAATTCAACATTGAGTGACTTAAACTTCCGTAAACAATCTACACTCCTAGCTGTCGTGCTACGGAAACCTACCGAATCACCGATGCACCCGACATCGGCTGCGATTCTCTTAACTGCGAACGCACGTACAGCTACATATCTTCTCTTCCATTTCGACTTTCATGTTATGTAATTTCGTAAGGTTCAGAAGATTCAGGGTTAACAAAGACAATAAACTATTGTATGTTCCGAGCAGTGTTGTATGAGTTTTTATTACGTATACCTGTTGCTTAATCGCTATGATTATTACGTGTCCGCTGCGCAGCTTATCAGCGGTAACCACATATGTTCAAGACGTACGTCTCGACCTTCGGGGGGCCTTTTGGATCGATGTTCTTCACGGGTGGAGGTGGTTTGATCTTCCGGCCATGTCTGCCTTCTTTGCGATGCCAGAGACCGCTCCTCGGCCGATTTCCCAATTCACGATTTTTCTGCGCGCTGCCGATCGGCGTGGAGCCGTGCTCGACGTTCGATAGTCGGCCGACCGTGGCCATGCACGTCTGGTGCAAGCTGAAGTGCTTCTTGCTGGGCATCTGGACGATCACACGATCTTCATTGTGCTCCGTCACCGTACCAAAGGTGCCAGCCGCGTGTATCAGGCTGCCACCCAATCCTGGGTACATCTCCACGCAACTCACTATGGTCCCCACCGGCAGAGCGCCGAGAGGATAGGCATCTCCCTCCGATGGTCGTATAAAATTACGCGGTATTCCCTGGTGAGTGCGCAGTATGTCGCCCGGTTTCATGTTCTGCGTAGCCAAAATGTACTTCAACTCGCGGCCCGTGGCGACCAACGCGACGAAAGCAGTTCTGCAACCATCTTTGAAGATCTCTAAGACTTTCTCCTCCTTGGGCGGCTCGTTCAGGTCTTTCGGCCCGTCCCTGACCCATTTGATCCAATGGTACTTGTGCTTTATACCACCGCCGATACCATTAGCCACTACTCTACCTGTTTCAGGGATATATTTGGCGATTGGTACTTCCAATGATGATTATGCATGGCTTAAAATGAAAGAGGAAGGAGGAGAACGATATGCTTCGCAAAATTTGCACGTTTCTACGCGGTATTTCGTCGAAAGTATTTCTATCGCGATCGGGAATTTTATCATTACGTCATTCAGCCGAATTCTGCATGTGGCAAATATAACGTTGATTGCTGAAGTAAATGACGATTAACGTGAGTCGATATGTAAGTCTCCTGCGTTATCTTCCAACGGTTCCCCAAATTTCTACGTTTCCCACTCATTTCTGCTGATAAATTAAGTGTATCGATTTCAATTAATTAATGTAATTTATTTCTATTATTTATTATTTTTAAATTTATGTATACGATATTAGATGTGTGCAGAGGTTCTTCTTATTCGTCTCTTCTTTTTGTTGTTTACAAAATTCTAGTTATATTTATAAAAGAATCAAAGACATGTTCAATTATATAATTCAAAAAGATTCCTCGTCTCTTTATACAGTGTTGGGCAGAGTACTAAGTTTTTCACATCTAAAACTTGACAGCTTAATGACAACAAAGTCATAATGAATTTTGTGAATGTCACTTATTTTTCAGGAAATACTAATTGTTCACAAGTGCTTCTAAGGCATGTTGCATGAATCAAAAGGAACGACAATCTAAAATAACTTTTTGATGACCAGTATACCAAAACCAATATTCTAATTGTATCTCTTGCTTTATCAGTCAATGTGAGTCCTAGGTTTGTTACGCAGCAGGAAAACTGGACCGTTCCCTTGGAACAAACAGAAACTGAATTTTGCAGGTTCTGTCAATTATGGCACCAACACTTAGACAGAGACTCGATAATTTCATGATATTTTTGTCAAGTTGAAGTGAAGAGCCAAAAAAATACAACATCTAATATGAATTCTATCCACAGCTATCATGCTGAATATATTATAACCTATATAGTATAATCTTTGAGGTTATGTCGACATGAACGCGTGTCAAGTGATTTTTTAAATGACAACATTTTGAAAATACGATAAAATACTAGTATTCAAGTATAAAGCTATTAACTTTTAAACTATTGCAGAGGAAATGCTTAAATATGTCTAACAACAACGCTTTATATTGTTGACATGAGGAGTACGAGAATTTCGATTTGTCACTTATTTTTTTTCGCTTTGACGTAAATTTACCAATTGCTTTATAATGATAGGGAGCTCCGGAATTATAATTTATCGCAAATAACACTATGAGAACGGTATTACCTCACGTACCTGTAACAGGATCTCTACCACCTAAATTCGTCACTTGCAACGGCTCCACCGTGTATTCATCTTTGAAATGGACGATTCTTCGATAACTTTTACCATTTATGCCCGGTTTCGGTACTTTCACGAATTTACATCGAAACCTCTTTGGTACTTGATTCAACACTGAGGCTGTTAAATCGGATATTTGTTGACAGAAAATGCGACGTGCCAACATTGCAGCAGACATCTTGACTTTAATCTACTCTCTCTCTCTCTCTTTCTGTCTCTCCCAATAGATGGCTCTAGATTACACACTTAGATGTCACACTTAGGCTGCGTTCGTGGAGACGCTATTTAGCGCTACGAGCATCCTCTGTCCTTGTTCAACTTTTAGAAATAAACAAGGACAGAACACACTCATAGCGCTAAATAGCGTCTCCTCGAATACAGCCTTAGATTGAGTTGGAGCAGAGAGAAGCCTGAGAGTGGCCACCAACTTGATTTTAGCGTCCAGAGTAAGGCGCATTTTCGAGACGCCATCTAACAAAATGCGCCTTTACTACGTTCGTTAGACGCATTTTTGCGGTGGTAATACTAATAATATATACTATAATAATACTATTAATAAAGGTTCATTAAAGCAGTGGAAGGGTGCGTAATTTTCGACGTCGCTGACAGCCATTTCGCTACCGATTGCATTTTTCGGACATTTCTCAGCAACGACTAAAGATATCAAAGTGACTCAAAGAGCACAATCTGTCCCACAATTCATCTTAATAGAACTAGTAATTTATAATAATACAAATAATACCGGAGACCAAATAACTCGGTTCGAATCTCGGTTAAATAGTTTAGGGGAGACGCCAAATACATCGGTTCAAATCTCGACTTAATAATTTAGCGGGAAAATTTAGATATGATGAGATATAGTGGATCCAACGTTCAGAACGCGACTTTGGGATATTGGAAAATTATTTTCAACATTCTGGGCGTGTTACTGAGAGAGTAGAGTGACATTAACACACATTGACATCCAAGAGACGATGCAGAGCAAAATACGCATACGTTACGTCATTTCCGAAAATATACCTTTGCAAACGCGAAAATCAATGACCAATCAAACCAAATACTAACCAGTCAGAGTTGATTATTCTCCTTACATTCGAGGAATAATCGACTGTGATTGGTCAGTTTTCTTACGTCCTTACGGTTACGGTTAAAATTTTTCTACGTGCAAAGGTCTTTACTGTCATTGTACTATCATTGTACGGAAGTACAACGGAAAGAAAACCAGAAGTATTTTATCGTTACCACCGCGAAAATGTGCCTAATGAACGTAGTAAAGGTGCACTTTGTTAGATGGCATCTCAAAAATGCGTCTAGCTCTGGCTATTGAAATCAGGCTGGTGGCCGCTCTCATGCTTCTCTCTGGTTGGAGATGCGCGATACATGATGAATCAATTATCGATTCAGATCTTTCGATAGATTGATTGTCTCCTCGATATTTTCAAATTCAATTAACTCTGTTGTCTGTAGCTTATTCCAATACAATTTATTAAATTATATCACTCAACTTCATTGATCTCCTATAGCGCTTGTATGTATTTACTACATATGTATACTTGATTCGAATTCCAAAC
Source organism: Odontomachus brunneus (assembly GCF_010583005.1). Taxonomy (NCBI): domain Eukaryota; kingdom Metazoa; phylum Arthropoda; class Insecta; order Hymenoptera; family Formicidae; genus Odontomachus; species Odontomachus brunneus. The sequence continues at coordinate 434,671 of NW_022639460.1, read as the reverse complement.
TTATATTTATTCCTATTAAATAGAAATAAGAAGTTTATCTGCTGTTTAATCACGAAATCAAAAGTTCACCTGATTTGTCACGTTAAATCGTATTACAACGTGGGTTTTTTATTAAAATTCATAGGGACTATTTAGCCGAGATTTAAACCTCATTTAGCTGAGACTCAAACTCGTTAGGTAAATGAATTGCACGCAACATACACACAAGCCTTGGAAATCAATATTATACTAAAATATAGTTCTAAACTGTCCGCTACGAGCCGCCACTGTTTCTACTGGCAAATCGAGGTAGTAGTATGACTCGGCGGCAGGCCAGACATTCTTTATTTTTTAATATTATGTTCCTTCTTTCTTTAAAACATTTATAAGTAATAATAAATATTATAATAATTAATAATTTGTTAAACATAAAATAATTAAAAAGATTATGGAATTTATTCGATCATTTCTCGCGATATCTTTATGATACAATAATTATCAGAGATCGATCGGTCAGAACATCTTTTAAAAATTTCAAGATATACTTTGGGTAAAAAGTGACTTTTTACTTTTCATATGACTTAATAAAATTAAACCTGTCATTTCTCAGCTTTTATATCTAACGAATAAAAAGAATAAGAGATTGTGCCTGCCCATATCTCTTGTGTAAATGCAGCGTGTCAAAATTCGAACAGATAAATTTAATTAGTCCTTTAATCGCGCGAATACATGCGATTTCGCCCACAGACCACGTTTCACAACTCAGTCACGGTATCTTCAAAATCCGTGATTCGCGACGACTTTCATGTTAAAATACGCCAGCAAAGGCACAGATCCGCGTCGTTCGCGCTCTTCGTAATGAGGCTGAAGTTTGATCGTAGCGCGTAAACGCGACACGCGCCAATTAACCGCCGTTTCTCAAGACTTCGGCGCGTAAATCCCGCCAAGTGATAACGAATAATAAACGCCGGGAATACCGTTGCTCCGTCGGTTTATTATTCCTCACACACGCGGAAAACTGCCGCCGTGGCGTCGCGCGTTGTTGGAAAAGCACGCGCGAGGGAAAAGGAGAGAGAGAGAGAGAAAGAGAGAGAGGCAGAGAAAGAGAGGCAGAGAGAGATAGAGAGAGAGAGAGAGAGACTACGCACAGACGAACGAACGGTCCCACGTAGAGAAGCGGGCGAACAGGGTGGTAGAGGGGAACGCTTAATTGGCCCGGGGTAATTATTTTATTAAGTGAGAAGATGGCGGATGGAATGCTAAGAGAGAGAGCACACTGGTGCGGTCTGCCGACTAGGGAGCGCCGGCGAAAACGGCGGGGGCGGCGAGGTAGAAAGGAAGGGCGGCGAGGAAGAGCAGGAAGCAGCGGGGGTAGACGGCGGCGCGACAGCGGAGAACGGCGGCAGGTGACTGTGTGGAGAGCGTTTAAATACCTACGTAGCTACCCGCGGACGACTGTACTCCGCGGAACGGCAGTTTTCCGTGTAGGTGAACGCGACCGCAAGTTCCGGCGATGTGCGTGGCATAGTCGTGAGTGTGTACATGTGTGTGTGTCGAGTCTCGCGCTACGTGTACGCGCAATTCTCACCGTCACGCACGTTCATACTCGCCCGTCTCCCACCGCGTACTCGCGCGCCCCTTCGTCTTCTCGCCGCGGGAGAGAAAGGCGGGCTTCCCGATAGTACAGCCGCGAGATAAAGGAGGACGGTGTACGCTTTTGCGCGCGCGTTCAACGTCTCCGCGCTGGTCGTGAAGGAGGAACATCTATTACCCGGTACATAGACCAGAGGAGGAACGGGAGAGGCAAGGGGGACGGAGGTGGTCGGAATCGCCCAGGGAGGGAGGGAGGCAGGGGTGCGGGCAAGAGTAGTCGAGCGGCAAATTGTCCGCCATCTTACCCACCTTATACCTTATCTCACACCCTCGCCCGTAACCACCCTTATCCACCCCTTCCTCCGCTACCAGCTCTCCTCCAACCAGACCCTCTCATCCTACACGCCAACCTCTCTCTCTCTCTCTCTCTTCTCTCTTTCTCTTCACCCCCCAAGCCGCCTGGCCCGCCACTTCATCGTCCTCCTCTTCCTCCTCCTCTTCCTCCTCCTGCACCCCCTTCGCCCCTCTTGTACGCCCTTTCTCTCGACAGCCCCCGCCGTGCCACCGCCTCGAAAGCTTTAGATTACCTACCCCTTATAAGCGCTCGTGTTGCCCATTTATTACCACGACTCCAGCGACTACCACGACCGAAAGACCAACCCCTCCTTGCCTACTGCTTCCATCTCCGCTGTTTCTTTCAGCTTTCTTTTTCCACCGTTCGTCCGTCCCTTCTTCCTTCCTTCCTTCCTTCCTTCTATCTATCCCTCCTTGCTTCCTTCCTACCTTCAGTCATCTTTGACGCACTCTGACTCTTCCTTTGCTTCTTCGTTCTGTTCTCAAGCACCGCCGCGATCCTTATTAACGCTTTAACGCTACCATTACATAACTACGCGCACCTGCTCACGACGAGCAGGCTCGAATAACACGATTAGTCGAGTTTACAGAGAATTACGCGTACGAGAAACTGTCACCTCTCTCCTCCCCGCCCTCATCCTACGAGCGGCGCGCCATTTGGCTCTGTTCGTTTAGACTTCAGTACGATCGAGCTATTCGTGAATGCTGCGGGAGTTAGCTAATAAACGTTCCTGCTGTTTACGTCTTATCACTGTCTGCGATTGTCACCCCACGATCAAGAGGGACCTTCATCTTTCCTTCTTAGTTTACTTAACTCCCCCTCTCTCTCTCTCTCTCTCTCTCTCTCTCTCTCTCTTTGTCACAATCTTACATTCGTTATTTCTTCCTCTTCATCTTTTTTTCGCATTCATGGAGCTTTCCCAATTTCCCCGACTAACCTTCTGCTAGCGTGCGTCCTAACCTGATCCTCCTCCATTTCTTTCCCTAATTCTTAAATATTGCGGCGCCCTCTTAGACGTGGTTCCGCAGAGATCCCGTCGTGTTCTTTGCGTACTACGTTTGCGTCTCGCGACCGGCAGATCAATCTTCCCGTCTCCGCCGTCTCTTTTCGACCGCGATTTGCCGCCATTTGTTTCCGCCCTCGTGCATTACTCCTACCCGAGTGCCTACCGCCCACATTCCCTTTGTTCCAACGCCAGCATACCCGAGCACCTCTCTCTGGCAGCCCATGCCACCTTTAACGCCACCATTACGTATCCACGCTCGCGGTTTACGACGAGAAGCTCGAATAACACGATTAAGCGAGTCTACCGACGAATTACGCGCGTTACAGAGCTACGTCTATTCGGGCCGCACTATTGCTCCCTGTCCGTTTGGAAACGCAAGAGGTGGTTTTCTTCGGCAGGGAGAACCGCCGAATACCCGGGGGGAGGAGGCACAAGCACGCGACAGTCCTCGTAGACGACTCTAATTCCTCTTTGCGAATTACGATTCGTATTTCGCGGCACATTTAACGTTGAATGTGCGTCTAATACCGCGGCTTTATACATCTATGAAAATCGTACACGACGCAAACAAGCGAGACGGCGCGGCGCGTTGAGAATTAGACGGCTACATTTAGCGCTAAATACACGTAGAAAATTCAAACGTGCTACACATTTCCGTCGCACGGCGACATATTTATTTTCCAACCGTGGAGGGGAAGAAAGGGGGGGGGGGCAATTAACTTGTAGATGCTACGCGTTGCGCGAGAAGACGCGCTGTCGTTCGCGTCGTGAGCTACGCGCGACGATTGAAGTTACGGCGCAGCACTGTGTGTATTCTGGGAGAAAATGTTCCAAATGTCGGAAATTGTGAACGAATCAAGTGTTGCGACAGACAAATTATAGCACGATTGTAGCACAACTATAGATAGATAAAATACAGACTGTATCCCAGATGGGCTTTCATAATTACGATGTGAGTCACTCTGATGTTGGAAACTTCGTAGTTCTTTCAATTGCACACACGCAAGCAAATACACGCTGAATTAATCATTAAATTTACATTGTGCGATGCCGTGCGTGTTTTTTATTATATTAAATTTACTAAAATGCAATGTAGAAATTTAATGTAGAAATTTACATTCAAATTTCTACATTATATTTTACATCACATAGTACGAGGGTGGTCTGAAAAGTTTCCGACCTCAACGTGAAGATAGCAGCACTTGTAAATAAAAGCTAGTGAATTTCGTTGTTCATCTGTTGACAGTTACTCACCGAAGTTTCAGCCATTTTGGACTCGCAGTTGTTATGTAACAGTCGTTTGAGTAAGTTGATGTGAGTGTTTTTGTGAAAATGGACAAAATCGAGTATCGAGCTGTCATTAAATATTTGTTTTTGAAAGGCAATACGCCTACGCAAATCAAAGATGAGTTGGATTCTGTGTATGGGGACTCTGCACCATCATTTACGACAGTGAAATTTTGGGCCGCT